>NC_091951.1:13656416-13956416 GCF_031021105.1 Erythrolamprus reginae | reverse complement strand
GATTGTATTATTCAATAGTAATAACTGTGAAAGGGATCTTGGACAATCATTTAAATATGATCCAGCAGTATGCTGCAGCTGCCAAAAAAGCCATCACAATCTTAGTCTGCATTACCAGAAGGATAGGATCAAGATCACGTGAAGCGTTAGTACCCCATTAAAATGCCTTGATAAGAGCACACATGCAATATTTTGTCAAGTTTTAGTCAACACAATAAAAAAGGAGGTTGATATTCTAATAAGAATGCAAAGAAGAATTTAAAAAATGATTAGGTTGCTGGAAACAAAAACATATGACAACAGTTGCAAGAACATAGTATTTCAGATGCAGAGAAGCATTGACAGTGATATAATAGCAGTGTTCCAATATCTAAAATAAGAGATGAACAATCTATTCACTAAAACACCTGAAGTCAGAACAAGAAACCATGGATGGAAACTAATCAAGGAGAGAACTATGGAGAAATTTCCTAACAGTTTGAAGAATTCATCCGTGGAATGGCTTGCATTCACAAGTTGTGGCTGCTCTATCACTGGATGATATTTAAGAAGAGATGGGACAGCCATTTGTCTGAAATGGTATAAAGTCTCCTGTTTGTACGGGGCCATCTCCAGGTTTACCTTCCAAGTCACTTATTTGCTATATTTCTGTCATATTCAAAAAAAATGACAAAAGAGAGTGAGCCTATTATTTTTTTGTTTTGTGAAGTACGTATTGGTGGTAGACAAAGATATAATAATATTGATATACATGACACCAGTAAAAAAGAAGCCTTAGGACAGGGGACGGAAGGTACGCTGGTGTACTTATGCAACCCCTTTCCGACCTCTTAGGAATTGGGAGAGGTGAATTCCAGAGATTAGTCCATTCCTACAATATAGGAGTAAGTGGAATAAAAATAAAAGAATGAGGGTGTTAGTAATGCAGATGGAGAGAATACAACTCCATCACACTGAAAGACTTACAAGTGACATTTACTTAGAGGAGACACGTTGAAACTCAATATATCTTCTGCCATAGTAAATGTACTGGTGATTATATTAATGAGATGGTCTCCTGGCCTATAGTAACTCCATGGTCTATTTTCACCTAGATGCTCCAAGTTCATTGAACACTTCATTCTAAGCTTCCCAGAGACTTGCTGGGATACCAGCAGTGGCAGAAGCAGAAACAGGGGGTCCATAATTAATGAGGTTGAATCAATCCTCTGTTTCCAAAGAAGAGTTACGTGAATTCAAAGCACTTTCAAGAAATGAAATATCCAGTGGCTTTTCCCTTTTGAACAGAGACAAACCGAGTTTTGCATAGAAAAGGAAGACAGCGCATTCAGCAAAACAGCCCCTAAATCTTGTGCAAATCATTCAGCACAAGTAGAGGGCTTTCCCCCCCCTTTTTTTTTCTGATGCATTCACTGTTGCTTTAGCCTCATGTTATATCACAGGCAGTCACTGGGAAAATTGCAGCATATGTCTCACAGTCCAGGATATTTACTGTGTGTGATCATTTGTCCCCTGGGACTTCTGAACCTCTTCCATGTACAAAGAAAAAAAAAAGATGTTTGTGAAATCTCACAGATACATCCCTGGGGACACTCTTCTACAGTCCTGTCAGGACATGTCCAGAAAGTCATGCTGGAGAAAGATACTTTAATACCTAGGGAATTGTCTCATTGTGAAGTCCTCCATTGGGGTACACTGTCTCCACAAATTGCTGGGGAAGATCACCCAGAGCTATGGAGTTTTGTTCCAGTGTAGATTTCTGTCATTTAATTCTAAAGCTCCCTGTCTTCTTAACACCAAGGAATCATCCCTGAACACTTCTAAACAGTAAGGAAAGGGCTAATTTTCTCTCCTCCAGTTCCAGTTCTAAACTGTGCCAAATTGATTCTGTGTGCAAAGCCACAAAGAGCCCTCATCATCACCCACCTCCAAAGCAGCAAGGCCGTCTCAGCCAAAAGCAGTGGAGTCTTTAATGCTCTTCGTTGACGCTTGTAACTGGGATGCCATGGTCCGTCCACCTGCCCCATCCCCAGTTGCAGACCTTTGGCTTCCAGATAGCTCATAGCTTCTACTGGAGAAAGAGGAGGTGTCCAGGGCATAATCAGGGAAGGATGATGAGACCCAGATCCATGCTCCTGCAGCTTACTGCAATGTTGAGGCTGAGTGGAAGAAGATGCCAGGGGGGATGGAAGAAGATGCCAGGGGGGATGACGAGGCGCTAGATCCCACGTGGACCGAAGGCCAGCAGAGTTCAGAGGAGGAAGAGGCTGTGGTGGTCCCACAGCCCCAGTCAGCCAGCAGAAGAGGGACAAGGCTGCAAACCCTCAGCGTTTAGTCTGCTGTTACTACTGGCCACAGTGGCCAGAGACTGAGCACGCCACACAGCTCATGCCCTTCCATCACACAGGATTGCTGGAGAAAAGCAGCTGCTTGCTGTTGCCTCCTCCTTCTGCTCTGCTTCCCCCTCTTCACCCTCTTGCAAATCTAAATTTGGGTCAATTACAGTGCCACTTTCTTTCTCTGCATTTCCTTTTTCTATGTAATCTAAAGCCTCTAGTGCTCTCTCTAAATTTAATGACTCTTCTGGCTTTCCTTTTCCTTAATCTATAAGCTAACCATTTCCCAGCTTTATTAGCATATTCAAAATAATTTTGCTTCATTGTTTTTATATTTAAATCTAATTCTACTTGATTAATTTAATTTACTTTATGGGTTATTAAATCTTTTTCTGGTTGTAACTTTTCGCTTTCAGAATTTTCCCTATATTGATTTTCCATATCTTGCAATTCTCTTTGCACGTTAAGTATTTTCTCTTTGCGTTTTTTATTTTTTCTTATTTGATAAGTAATAGATATGCCTCTAAAATATGCTTTCATCATGTCCCATACATTATAAATTGATGTATCTTCATTTAAATTTTCTTTAAAGAAAATACTTAATTCTTTTTCTATTTTAACTAAGAATTCTTTTTCCTGTAGTATATTCGAATTTAAAGTCCACCTATTTTTACCTCGCACCGGATTCCTGAATTTTAATAAGATTGAAGAGTGGTCTGACCATTTCTTATCCTGTATCTCCATATTCGTAATCTGTGAAAACAAAGTTAAATTGGTCCACACCATATCAATACGTGATTCATGTGGATGTGTATATTGCCTACTATTAAGGTTCAATTTTCTCAGGCATCATACAAATCCAGTTCTTTAATCATGGTCATACCCGAGCTTAGAAGTCTTCTTTAATATGGTTTTTGCTTCTCCCTCTATAGTCCAAAGTAAAATCCATAATTACATTAAAATCACCCAATATACAAACTTTTTGCCAATTAAACTCATTTAGTTTTTTTGTGTAATTTGGAATTTTAAAAAAATTGTTTTTGATTCGGGGCATAGATTCCTACTAACAATGTTTTGCCATTATCTGTACAGATTTCCACCATTAATATTCTCCCTTCGGTGTTTTTATAGATTAAATTAGGATTTAAATGTTCTTGGATGTACATAACTATACCTTTTTTCCTTACTTGTGCAGAAGTACAAAACATTTCCCCCAATTTTGGACATTCCAACAATTTATTATATTTTTCTTTTATATGCGTTTCCCGCATACAAATGATATCCAAATTTGATTTACCCATATCTAAAAAACACGTTTCCTTTTTATTAACGAGTTTAAGCCATTGATATTTACTGATAGAATTTTTATTTCACCTTCTCTAATATCTTTATTGACTATTCGATTTAAGGGCGCCCTTTGATCTTGTCTCAATCAGCGTCCTAGCCCTAGCACCTTCTTCTTCATTTCTGCCAAACCCTCTGTATCCCTCCCCTCCCTTTCCTCGATTCTAAAAACATATCTAAAAATCCAATTAATATCGCTAAAATAACTTTAAAAACTCTAATAACGTTTAAAATAATTCATTCCCATTCACACAACAAAACATAATACACTTGTCGGTCAGGGAGCCAGGGTCTAATGGCCCCAAGCCTGGCAGCACAGATAGGTCTTTAAACTTTTACAGAAGGCAAGGAGGGTGGGGGCAGCGTGAATGTCTGGGGGGAGCTGTTTCTAGAGGGCTGGGCCCCCCACAGAGAAAGCTAGCCACAAAAAATTATTTCCAGAGATTCAAGGACATCCTTTGTTCAGCACCAACAGGAGGTACATGGATGTTAAGAGAACCAAAGTGGTCCATATGATGAACTTCTGGATGTGACGACAAGGTATGAACTTTATTTTATATATATATATATATTATTTTTATTTGTTTTTTAACATAGATAAGTAAAGCAAATAACAAGTAGGCAAGGAACCCAACAACAACAACAAAAAAGGGAAACAATACAATAAGTATCACATATAGTAATAAAAAATAATAAAAAACAAAACAAAACATAAATACAACATTTGGGAAACAAAAGTTTCCCCACTTCTTTTTTGAATGTTCGATCAGAGAATTTTTCCTTGTCATTGAATATTATTTTATTTGATGAGTTGCTTTGCTTGAATTTTAATTATTTCTCCACTCTTCTTTTCTTTAAACAATCATAACATTTCCCCATATCTTATAGTAATCCGAGTCTTCTTTTCCCTCTAATTTTTTTGACATCCTCTTCATCTCTGCACAGTCTAGCATTTTTTTGATTATTGTGCTTTCTTCTGGTGTTTTATTTGTTTTCCAATGCTGGGCATAAACTATCCTAGCTGCTGTTAGTATGAGAATGGCTAAGTATCTTACTTCTTTTTTCATTTTTTTAATTGAAAATACCTAATAAATATAATTCTGGGTTTTTTTCAAATTCTTCCTTTGTTATTTCTTTTAGCCAATCTGTTATCTTACTCCAGAAGTTTTTTGCCTGTAAACAGGTTCACCATTGATGATAGAATGTACCTTTTTTATTTTTACACTTCCAACATAATGGCGAAATTTTGGAAACGTTTTTGAAAGTCTTTCCGGTGATAAATGCCACCTATAAAACATTTTTAGTTGGTTTTCCTTGAATGCAGTTGATTTTGTCAGCTGCCAATTGTTAATCCATAATTTTTCCCATTTTTCTAATTCAATTGTGTAACCAAAATTTATCCCCCAATATAACATATTTTCTTTTACGATTTCCACTTCTGTTTCATACCGAAGCTAAAATTTCCCCAAAATTCCCTGTGATGAATAAACAAAACAGGTTGTGTAGCCAACTTCAAAAAACACTACAAAAATATATGCCACCAAATAAAGATGGAATGCTCCAACTATCACACCAAACAAGAGGAAAACCTTCTGCACAGCAAATACAACCACACTTTCTACAATTTGTAAATAACAAATTCAAGGACTCAAGACCCATCCGACCACTAAAAGGATACAACAACAAAGAATGCTATGATGAAACAGTCAAAGCTAACCTCTTCAACACATTCTTTGGCTCAGCTTTGTAAACATCTGGAGTATTGCACCTAGTTCTGATCACCACACTTCAAAAGAGACACTGAAACTCTGGATAAGGTGCAGAAAAGAGCAACTAAAATAATTAGGGGACTTGAAACAAAGACTTACGAAGAGAGACTGTGGGAACTGCATGGATAGCTAGAGAAAAGGAGGGCCAGAGGGGACATGATAGCACTACACAGGTATATGAGAGGTTGCCACAGAGAGGATGGGGTCACTCTATTCTCCAGTACACCAGAGAGCCAGATGAGGAAACAACGGCTGGAAGCTGACCAAGGAGAGATTCAACCTGGAAATAAGAAAGAACTTCCTGATGGTCAGAGTGATCAACCAGTGGAATAGCCTGCCTGCGGAGGTTGTAAACTCCCCAAATCTGGACACTTTCAAGAGGAGATTGGACTGCCATTTGGCTGGGGTGCTGTAGGATTTCCCGCTTAGGCAGGGGGTTGGACTTGATGACCTGCATGGTCCCTTTCAACTCTAAAAATAAATAACTAAATAAATAACTAATTAAATAAATAAATAAGTAAGTAAGTACGTAAGTAAGTAAGTAAATAAATAAATAAATAAATAAATAAATAAATAAATCAGCAATGGCTCATGCTCAAAATTCCTTAGTTCCACCACAAAAACTCACGATGATTTAACACAAATAGACTTCATTGAAGACAACATTGAAAAACCACTATATAGCCTAAAACCTTCTCTATCAATCGGGCCTGATCGACAATACTTCCTAAAAGAACCTCTTCAGAGCCATAGCTGAACCACTAAGCATAATCTTTGAAAAATTCTTGAGGACCAGCTCTATACCTAACCTAGCGCAGGAGTTCATGGCCACCATGGCAACCATGGACCTGACCCAAGTAGTTCAAGGCCGAACCCATGAGAGGGGGCACACTCTCGACATGGTTTTCCTTTCAGAGCAGTTGAGTAATGATCTGATATTAAGGGGCTTAGAGACGTTGCCTTTGTCATGGTCAGATCATTTCCTATTGGGGCTTGATTTTAAGGCTCTAATCCTTCCCCGCAGGGAGCCGGAACCAATTAGGAAGTTCTGCCCCAGATGGCTGATGGATCCAGAAGGTTTTCAAAGGGCGCTTGGGGTTTTGCCAGATTCACTTGTACACAGTTCAGCAGAGTCTCTTGCTGCAGCCTGGAATACGGCTGCAACGGAGGCTCTAGACCGTATTGGTTCTTTGCGACCTCTCTGTGGCAACAGACCCTGGAGATCTCCTTGGTTTACCGAGGAGCTCTGGGGAATGAATTTCAGAAGAGAAGTCTGGAGAAATGTTGGAGAAAGACCAGAACTGAATCTGACCAAACACTAGTAAAAGTTCATATTAAGATTTACAAAGTGGCAATCAGGTTGACAATACGTGATTACAATGTCGGACTGATTGCGTCTGTGGAATCCCACCTGGCCGCCTCCCACTTCTCAACCAGGGGGGAGTTGGGGAGCCCTTGCAGGGGAGTGCTGAGGCCTTTATCAAGTTTTTTGCAGATAAAATCACTCAGATCTGGACTGATCTTGACTCCAATTGGAGTGCAGAGTCAGCTGACAATGAGTCAGTCAAGGTAACTCCTCAGGGGCTCATCTTGGTCCACCTGTTTGGAGCGGGTTTGACCTGGTGACACCTGATGAAATGGACAAGGCCATTGGAGCTGTGAGTCCTGCCACCTGTTTGTTAGAGCCGTGCCCCTCCTGGCTGGTTTTGGCCAGCAGGGAGGTGACATGGAGCTGAGTCCAGGAGTTTACCAACTTGTGCGCCCCCCTCCTCAAGAAGCCTTCCCTGGACCTGACTGAATTTAACAACTATCATCCTGTCTCCAACCTTCCCTTTATGGAGAAGGTTGTTGTGAAGGTGGTGTTACTCCAGATCCAGCGGTCCTTGGAAGAAGCTGGTTATCTAGGCCCTCGGGAGTCAGGATTCAGACCTGACTACAGAACAGAAACTGCTTTGGTCGCATTGATGGATGATCTTTGGTGGGCCAGGGACAGGGATTTATCCTCTGTCCTGGTGCTTCTTGACCTCTCAGTGGCTTTCAATACCATCAACCATGGTATCCTACTGTGCCGACTGGAGGGGTTGGGAGTGGGAGGCACCGTTCTATGGTGGTTCTCCTCCTACATCGCTGGTCAGTCACCAATAGAGGGATCAATGTATTTGCAGTGGAACCAGGAACCATATAGAGTGATGTTTTGTGGCTCAACTTCTGGAAAGGTAAGAGGAACCATTGAAGCTCCCTAGAATGAAGGCATGCCGAAGGTGTGATAGAGATGCATGAAAATCATTTCCCAAAGAGAGTGGACAAAAGCGACAGAGGGATCCTGCTTCCCTGTTGGACTTTATATGCTAGTCCCCTACTACAATCTTGCCTCTCCTGGGACAGAAAAACCCTACACTATAGGGAATTAATAATGATTCCAAAATGAACAATGGAGGTATCCAAAGGTGGCTTTTCTCTAGGTTAATTGAGAAGTCATGATGTTGATAGTTACCTAGAGATGATGCAGCACAATGGTGCATGCACCAGGATATCACCAAGGTAACACTGGACATGCATGCATAAGTTCTTCAGGTGAGCCGTAAGGACCTCCAGATCTTGGTGAATACCCTGGGTGTGGGTGATAGCCCAAAGAGTAGGGCCCAATATTGGAAGTGCTTATTACCTGCATAACAAAACCGAAGATATGATGGGAAATCTGAATGTGCAGTTAGGCTTCCACCAGATCTAGAGAGGCCATGAAGTCTCCCTGGTGGATACAAGCCAGGATTGAAAGTAGGGGATGCATCTTGAACCTTCGATACTTAATGTATGCATTCGGATGCTTTAAATCTGGAATCGCCCTCCATCTCCCCAAGGTTTTGGGGACCACAACAAGAATAGAATAAAACCTGCCCTTATTGGTCCAGAGTACCTACTGGATGGCTCAAATATCCAGCAGGTACTGTACAGCGTTATCCATGAGAGCTTTTTTGGACAATGGAACAACAAACAAAAAACCTTGAGGAAACAAAGAGAAATTCTAGAGAGAGACCAAAATCGATGGTTGCCTCTTCTCAGATTGGGGCAAACTGGGCTAGATGACTCCCAACGGGAGCATCATGACCATCACCACTTAGCTCACCTGAGGCCATTTGGTGGTTATCTGTGCCCTCAAGCAAACAGCCAGCACTAACACATTAGTTTCTATATGGTATTGCACATTTCTTTATTACTTTTCGTAACCTCTAGAGAAGAATCAGCCTCTTTTAAGAAAGTATGCTGCAAATTAACAAAAAGTAAAACTGTAATGAACATGCTATTTTAAAGTAACCTATTTTGTTGTGTATAAAATATTCTGGTTACACACTCACACACACACAAACAAAATGATTGTGAAATTATAGGAAGACCTCCCTCACCTATGCCATCTTTATTATGTTTTTCCTTGAGTGTCAATGAACTCAGACCCACCAAATAATTTGAGAAAACTGACATTCCATCCGTGTTATTTATAAGCAAGATCGAATCTGAATATCTGTGATCACCAAGATTTAGATTGTAAATCTCATTGCTGGCACCAATTTCTCTAGGAACAAATATAGGAAACACCCACCCACCCAAAAAAAATCCTTATTCACTGCAGATTATTTATTCAGTGTACACTGCAGGAATTTTCTTCCAAGAAAATAGTGGAAGGGAATACAAGAGATGAAAGGATGCACTCATATATCTACATTTCAGGAAAATAATAGTACATGCCCATATTTAACATATGATGTAAGAATGATTATTCATAATCCATTTATTGTTACTACCCTTAAGTAATAGTTATTGTCTAAATAAAAATAAATATCAGTTGCCTATACCCACTACTCTAGGAACTTGCATTCCTCACGATTTATTTATTTATTTATTTATTTATTTATTTATTTATTTATTTATTTATTTATTTATTTATTTATTTATTTATTTATTTATTTATTTATTTATTTATTTATTTATTTATTTATTTATTTATTTATTTATTTATTTATATGCCGCCCCTCTCCGAGGACTTTATCCTATCTTCCAGTTACCCTTTAACACTCTGAAGCAAAACTGTTGGCGTAGTCATCCATGGAGAAGATCTTGGACCATTTTCTGTTGGAACATGTTGAGAATTGACATTCCCATGTCTCACATTTCAACATTTCTTCTAGATGTAAGCTTTTCCTTCCTATTCAGATCTGGCCTCAGAAGAATAATGAAGCATTTTGGGAAGAAAACACAGCCCAGGAGACCAGCACTAGAGCACAACATGGAGAAGACTTGAACGACCACCATGTATTTCCCTTTGATGCTGAGATAGGTAGGCACAAAAGTCACCCAGACACTGCAGAAAACCAGCATACTGAAGGTGATCAGTTTGGCTTCATTGAAAGCCCCAGGGAGATTCCTGGCCAGGAAAGCCACCACAAAGCAAATTGCAGCCAAGATGCCCATGTAGCTGAGAGTAATGTAGAACATGCCAAAAGGTCCTTCATTGCATTGCAGGATGATCTCTCCAGGCTGAGAGTGGAGGTCAGAGTCAGGGAATGGGGGAGAAACCCCATCCAGATGGAGCAGATGATAATTTGGACAGTGGAACAAGAAAGGATAATGGAATTGGTCAAGCTCTTCCCCAACCACATCTTCACTCGGTTTCCTGGTTTTGTGGCTTGGAAAGCCAGCACCACCATGATTGTTTTGGCCAAGAGAGAAGAAATGGCGACTGAGAATATGATGCTGAACATCACTTGTTGTAGTAGACAGGTGTCTTTCCTTGGTTGACCAATGAACAGAAAAGAAGACAAGAAGCAAAGCAGGAGGGAGGCCAGGAGGATGAAAGAGAGGTCCCGGTTGTTGGCTCTGACCATGGGTGTTTCTCGGTATTTAATAAATATGATTAATACAAGCAATGTGGTTAGGAACAAGAGAAGGGCAAATGATAGGAGGAGGATGCCCAAATGTTCTTCATAAGACAAGAATGTTATAACTTTGGGGATACATTGAACTCGATCCTCATTTGGATATTTATCATCTGGACACTTGGTGCATTTTTCTGTATCTGAGAAAATCCAGAAGAAACGTTTCGTTAGTAACCTATCCTTTCAATCTTATGAAATATCTTTTTTTGGGATGACAATTGATACCAGGAGCATTTTCCAGAATAGGCATCTCCAGAAAATGAGATAAAAAGTATTTTCTAAAAGAAAATAGCAAAATTTCTAATACTCTATATGCAATATGTGAGAAGCTTAATAGTCAATCTTGCTTTGGTGAAATTCACATTTGACAGTTTGGCATACAGTTCATCCACCCTGAGTTTCTTCAAGACTGATCGCACAAGTTTCACGTGTTTGTGCATTGTCCCTGAGTAGATGAGAATATCAGCCAAATAAATCAAAACCCTCTCGTAAAGGTGCTCATGGAAGACTTTGTTGATCAGTTGCATATATATTGCCGGTGCCCTCTGTAGACTGAAGTAGAGCACCCAAAATTGGAAACTACCCAGGGGGCTGTTGAAGGCAGTTTTGTGTATTCATTCACCAATCTCCTCTCCTGAGTCAGGATTTTCATCCTGGTTCTAGCATTATGTTCAGCCAGGGGGTCATCAAAATGCAGCCAGAGGGCAGCCATAAAAGCATAATAATTCCTCATCACTGAGGAATCATCATTATGGAGGCCCACCGTCCACTCAGCCATGATACCTTCCAGGGCCATGGTAATGCATCACATTTTTGTTGTAGGGAAATCGTCCCCATATTCTTGCATGTGATTCTGCACCTGGGTCAGGAAAAATCCCAAAGCCTTGGGATTCCCATTTGTATTTTACTCCCACTAGAAAAACCATCTGAATTTGACACCTCCCGAGAAGCATCCTCCTTGCAAGGTGGGCCTAGGCAGACACCACTGCTGATGTCTCTGCTGCCCCTGCTGGGCCTGGCTCGGTTCCCAAGGGCACTTCTGTGATAGCTGAGGCCCTTCCTCCTCCCCAAATTCTTCAGCTCCCCTCCCAACTGGCAGTGCATACTTTTCACAATTTCTCTGATTAGGCCTGCCACGCCCCTGAGCTGTTTTTCTCAGTGGTGCCATACTTTTTTTAAGTACTGCACATGCACAGGCACACAAAATGCCCATGCCCATGCAAGGTGTCCCTCAGCCAATTGGCAGTAGCAAAATCTGGAACCCACCCCTACTCTAGATGAATCCACTTACATAAACCTGCACTTTTCCTTGGTGTCACTCACCTTCCTGAGTGGAAATGGTCCCCTCTGGACAAGGAACACAATCGTAGCAGCAAATTGGCTCTCCTTCTCGCTTTCGTTTGACAAATCCAGGACGACAATTTTCCACACATTTGGATTGAGGCCAAGCCTAAGAAGACAAATCAGGAATGCCACAAAAATGTTTCTGCACTAAGTATCCATGGAAAATGGAGATAGATATGAAGTAGACTTTATGGGCTTCACTTGGAGAAATATCAACTCTAACCCTAACCTCTAACTATTCATGATCATATGCAGAGTCATAATCATATGCACAGAAGACCATCAAAGATGATTAGGGATTGGAGATACATGAAGAACATTTGCAGGGACTACATATACCTAGTCTAGTGAAGAGAAGGATCAGATGAGATATGGTATCAGTGTTCCAATATCTATGGGGCTGCTGCAAAGAAGATGGAGTTAACCCAGTGTTTCCCAACCTTGGCAACTTGAAGATATCTGGACTTCACCTCCCAGAATACACCAGCCAGCGAATACTAGGACATGCGCACAAGCACATTGGCAATCTGAAGCTGCACGCAGAAGCTCACAAGTAGCAGTGGTAAGTCGCAACCGCTGCCTGCTTGCATCCAGCCAACACATTTCAAAACATTATCACTATACAAGATGTAGATTTGTGTGTTATTATATCAGTGGCAAAACTTGCATAAGCATATGCAGTTAATACCAGTTCTGACCCCAGTTCCAAATACAGCTAATAATATTGTATGTTTCAAATATGTAAGCATTCGCTTAGGTGCTTGCCAACATAGAAAGATAGAAATATAGAAACATAGAAGATTGTCGGCAGAAAGATACCTCATGGTCCATTTAGTCTGCCCTTATACTATTTTCTGTATTTTATCTTAGGATGGATCTATGTTTATCCTAGGCAGGTTTAAATTCAGTTACTGTGCATTTACCAACCACATCTGTTGGAAGTTTGTTCCAAGCATCTACTACTCTTCCAGTAAAATATTTTTTTCTCACGTTACTTCTAATCTTTCCCCCAACTAACCTCAGATTTTACCCTCTTGTTCTTGTGTTCACTTTCCTATTTAAAACACTTATCTCCTGAACCTTATTTAACCCTTTAACATATTTAAATGTTTTGATCATGTCCCCCCTTTCCCTTCTGTCCTCCAGGCTATACAGATTGAGTTCATTAAGTCTTTCCTGATACGTTTTATGCTTAAGACCTTCCACCATTCTTGTAGCCCGTCTTTGGACCCGTTCAATTTTATCAATATCTTTTTGTAGGTGAAGTCTCCAGAACTGAACACAATATTCCAAATGTGGTCTCACCAGCGCTATATACAGCGGGATCACAATCTCCCTCTTCCTGCTCTTTATACCTCTAGCCATGCAGCCAAACATCCTACTTGCTTTCCCTACCGCCTGACTGCACTGTTCACCCATTTTGAGACTGTCAGAAATCACTACCCCTAAATCCTTCTCTTCTGAAATTTTTGCTCACAGAACTGCAAATACATGTTGTAAGCCACCCTTAGTCTAAGGATAAGGGCGGCATAAAAATGAAAGAAATAAAGAAATAAAGAAATAAAGAAATAAAGAAATAAAGAAATAAAGAAATAAAGAAATAAAGAAATAAAGAAATAAAGAAATAAAGAAATAAAGAAATAAAGAAATAAAGAAATAAAGAAATAAAGAAATAAAGAAATAAAGAAATAAAGAAATAAAGAAATAAAGAAATAAAGAAATAAAGAAATAAAGAAATAAAGAAATAAAGAAATAAAGAAATAAAGAAATAAAGAAATAAAGAAATAAAGAAATAAAGAAATAAAGAAATAAAGAAATAAAGAAATAAAGAAATAAAGAAATAAAGAAATAAAGAAATAAAGAAATAAAGAAATAAAGAAATAAAGAAATAAAGAAATAAAGAAATAAAATGTAATGCAATGCAATACAATACTCAGATTGAATATTCCTTTTGCAAAGTGCATTATTTTACATTTGGGAACATTAAACTGCAGTTCCTATTGTTTTGGCCACTTATCTATTAAAGCTAAATCATTTGCCATATTACAGATGCCCCCAGGAATATCAACCCTATTGCACACTTTAGAGCAGGGATCCCCAAACCTTTTACACAGGGGCCAGTTCACTGTCCCTTAGACTGTTGGAGGGCTGGAGTATTAAAAAAAACCTATGAAAAAGTAAAATACCAATAGAAAAATAATGCAATTAATATATTTCCATAAATTATACTTTTCTATAATTTCATTCAATATTTCCAAGCTACATTAATTTTCTGGCACTTAGCATTTACTATTATTAACTTTCATCAATCTTCTACATTTCCAACTATATTTTAAATTCATAATGCAAACTCATAAAATCATACAGTACATAACATAAACCCCTTGTTTATCATATGTATCTTCCATTAATTTTACCTATGTAATTCTATATAGTTCTAAAATTCTAATCCAATTTTACAAATTAATCCATCCTAATATTAAACAACACCTAAATATATCTTTTACCAATATTCCATAGTCAATCCATATTTAATAATCAATCATCCCTCTTCAATTTTCTACCACTGTTCTCATTTCTGGGTACCTCTCCTGTCTCTCCCCCTTTTCTCTCTCATTTGTCTCTCATTTCTCCCTCTTCCTCCCTTTTTCTCTCACTCCTTCCCTCTCTCACTTCTCCTCTCTTTTTCCATCCCTGTCTTCTACCCACGTGTGTGTGTGTGTGTGTGTGTGTGTGTGTGTGTGTGTGTACCCTTGAACCATTTTCAAAAACAGGTGAGGGCTGGGGGGTTTTTTTCTGTTATTATTTGGGTGCTTTTTACCATATGCTTAAATCAAGCATCACTTCTCTATCTTTCTCTTCCTTCCTTCCCTCCCTCCCCTCCCTTTCTCTCTCCCTCTTTCTTCCCCCTCTTTCTCTCTCTCTTCCTCCCTCCCTCCCTTTCTTGACACAGCAGAGCCATTCACTTTCCCTCCTGGCAGGAAGGATCAAAGACACGTCTCTCTTGCCTCCGGCTTGCAAGGGGGGCTGCTGTGGCCATGGCTGACCACCAGAGGGCTCCCTCCGCAGGTGGTGCTGCCTTGGCAGTTCGTTAGCTTTCAAAGGGAACTGAGCATGCACGTCCACCTATTGCCCGTCTCCACTTCTCTTGCTCCCCAGCCGAAAAGGTACGAAGGGGGGAGAGGAGGAAAAGCTTCCCTGGCGTCCGTCCCCTCCCCGCCACCATTTGCACTGAAACACACCCTTCCCTCAGTCAAGAGGCTGCAGTGGGGTCTGGCCGGGAGCGAGAGGTCAAGAGGAGCATCCCTGGGAAGGGGGTGTCACCAGAGGGCAGGCAAATGTGGAAGGGAGAGAGAGGGTCTTTCAAGGAGGGGTGGGGGCTTCCTATCTCCTCCAAGCCACAATCACAGCCAGCGTGGGAATTTCTTTCCTTTCGGTATTCTTTCCCACTTGGTGCCAGGAACATTTGGATGCTCTTCGGGAACCACAGGAAGGAACCCCGCCTTTATAAGGGGTCTCCCCAGTGTCACCAAGCAAAGGGTGGGTGGCCCCTGTCTCCCCTCCCTCCAAACCAGGATTTCCCTCCAGGAGAAAAGCTGCTGGTGGCATTGCTGGGGGTTCCCTACAGGAGGCTGGTGGGGGGTGTTTTGGGGCCCCTCCCAGGAGGGAGAGAGATACAAGCCTCCCGCCTCCTGGTTTTTTGTGTGTTTGTCTATCTGGGAATCCTGTGTTCTTAAGATGAAGGCATGGGTGGGA
This sequence comes from Erythrolamprus reginae, assembly GCF_031021105.1. Classification (NCBI taxonomy): domain Eukaryota; kingdom Metazoa; phylum Chordata; class Lepidosauria; order Squamata; family Dipsadidae; genus Erythrolamprus; species Erythrolamprus reginae. The sequence goes on along the minus strand of NC_091951.1, from coordinate 13,940,939 downwards.
TATTGTTGGTGCGGTGTTGTGTTTGCATGTTGCATGCGGGTGAAGGAGAGCAGTGGAGGGGGAGGAAGGGGAGGGGCATCCCTGAGTGTGCCAACACCACGACCGACCTCCTTCCCTCTTTTTTTTTCTCTTTCTCTGTGTGCGTTTCTTGCAGCTTCAGTCTCTTCCACCTTATTCCTCCCTCCTTCCACCCACATTCCTCCGCAGGCTGGATAAATGGCCTCAGCTGGCTGTATGCGTCCTGCGGGTCATAGTTGGGCGACCACTGCTTTAGAGTCATCAGCAAATAGGCAAACCTTCCTTACCAAACCTTCCCCTATGTCACTCTCAAATATCTTTTTAAAAAAGAGAACCCATAACCTTGTGGTACACCGCTTGTAACCAGACTCTGCTCAGAATACTCGTAATTAACAACAACCCTCTGATCAAAAAATGGGGGGGTTTAGCAACCGCAGCAGTTGATTTTTCTAAGATCAGAGAGGGGAGGAGTGCCCGTTTTAGAAGACTTTGTCTCTCGGAAAAACTCCGGAAGCGTTGGAGAGCCGATCTGCCAACCGGCTGGGACCAGCTGAGACACCGAAAATGGCAGCCGCCATTACAACTTGAGCCGCCTCACCCCCAGACGCTTGTCACCCGAGTCTCCCTCCGTAAGCTTCTGCAATTATTTGTTGCTCTGTCTTTTGCCCTGTCTGCTGTCTGTCTGACATCTGAGCTGTCTGTCATTGTCTGCTATTTTTAGCATTGTGAGAGAGCCAACAGGGGAAGAACGGCAGAGACATTGAAGGCACCGAGGATTACTACCTGATCAGCTGGGAATCGGGAAATGGGGCTACAAGTAGAAACTGAAAAACTGAGCTGCCCATTGCCTTCCGCCTGCCGTGTCGATCTGCTAATGGAGAAAGATGCAAAAAAGACCATGACTTGCTTGTTCGGATTGCTGAATTGATTAGACAGCCCTGTTAGCCCTGGTTTGTTGGATTAGACAGACCTGGGACACCAGACCTGGGACGCCAGGACGCCAAATGGTGGGGAGCGCCTGGTGTCGAAGGGAATGCAATCCATCAGTGGACCTTGAAGTCTCAACTATTGTGGAAAGAAGGCTGCCACAAAGGGGAACATCGAAGGTGAAGATCAAAGAGAATGTAACCATCTATGTCGGGATCGTGTGGAGGCCACCCAGAAGAGGTTTGGGAGTTGTGTGGAACCACGGAGGATGTGGGTGTGGGGATTCAGAAATGTTTCCCAGTAGAACTAAGAACTGTTGGAGAAAGACTGGAACGACCGACGAATATTGGGACTGCCATAGGGAGAGAACTTGGAATAATCCCAAACAAAGTAAAGAGATATATCCTCAGAGTGTTGGTCAATGGCAGTGGCCAACATTAAGAAGACCATTCTATTATTGCACTTTAAAATCTAGACATTGGCATTGGACCTTTACAACTTAACCAATATATATATTTAACTTTTTAGAATTTTTATAACTTTGAGAACAAACCAGCTTACTACTGAAAGAGTAGTAGACAAGTAGACTGACTCTTTGATAAATTTAATTTCCAAAGAAAAAAAGGAAAAAGGAAAAAATAACTAACTATACAGCCATCACATTACTAAACACAGATTATAAAATTTCTCTACTATAATAGCTAACAGACTTAAACCAATCTTAAACAAATGAATACACGGAGACCAGAATGGTTTCCTCCCAGATAGACATATTCAAAATAACACTAGAATAATCCTAGATGCCTTAGAATATTACGAAATACACCCCGAAAAAGCCATGGCAATAATATTTGTATACGCACAAAAAGCATTCGACAACTTAAATTGGGAAATTCTACTCAAATTATTGTATAAGATGAAATTTGGACCAAATTTTACCAGAGCAATTAAAACAATATATTCAACACAAACAGCCAAAATAATAATCAATGGAGACACTAGAGATAACTTTCAAATATTTAAAGGAGTTCCCCAGGGGTGTCCCTTATCACCCTTGCTTTTTATCTTATGCATCGAAATTTTATTAAGACAAGTCTGAAACAACAAAGAGATAACAGGCATCAAGTCTAAGGGACAGGAATTTAAATTACAAGCCTTCGCCGACGATATAGCTTTTATTGTCGAAAATCCTGTCGAAAGTCGGTCCAAAACTGATGGATGAGTTAAACAGATATGGAGTCCTAGCAGAGTTCAGAATTAATAAATTTAAAACCAAAATTATTACTAAAAACATGACAATGAATGCCAAGAAACACCTAACTAGAGACCTAGATTTGGAAATTATGGAAAGAATTAAATACTTAAGAATAAACCTATCTCCTCAATGCATTACCATAAAAGAATATAACTACGACTTGTTAATGAACAAAATAAAGTAACAATTAGAGAGCTGGGCTAAACTCCCAATTTCATTATTAGGAAGAATGGCAGCACTCAAAATGTCTATACTAGCTAAATTCCTATATTTCAAACAATTCCAATCAAATTAGATGGAACTTAAAAAAAATTAGAAAAATTAATATCCAAATTTGTATGAGAAAGGAAAAAACCAAGAATTAGACTTAAATGGATGCAAGACAGTAAAAATCAAGGTGGACTGGGCTTACCCGAATTCAGAACATACTATCAAGCGGCAGTTCTAGTGTGATTTAAAGAATGGGTCCAACTTAAGAACACAAGATTATTAGCTTTAGAAGGTCACGACATCCAAGCAGGCTGGCACAGTTTTATTTGGGATAACAAGTCTTTTAAACATTCATATTTTAAATATCACTTGATTAAAAGATTGTTCCTAGACATCTGGAATATAATTAAGAAACAGCACTATACTAAGGTATCGTTATGGCTTTCAAGTATGGAGGCCATTACTTTTCTAAACACAACAAGTCTAGGAAAAATGGTGAAATACGCACAAGTGCTAGATAGAGACACGAACCTGAAATCATTAACACAGCTAAACGAAGAAGGAATTAAAATAGATTGGTGGCCCTACACTCAAATAAAATCTAGACTACAGATTGATAAAGAAAAATATGGAATTCAGAAGTGTGACTCACCACTTGATAAAATCCTACTGGGCTCGAACAAAAAAGCAATTACAGTGGTACCTCAAGATACGAACCCCTCGTCTTACGAACAACTCGTGATACGAACCCGGGGTTCAGAAAAATTTTGCCTCGTCTTACGAACTTTTTTCGAGTTATGAACCGGCGTTCGGAGACTGCTGGGAAGCCGCGCGGCTGTTTTAAAAGGTGACAGCCGGCCTGGGGTGCTTCCCAGCACCCCCTGAACCCCGAACTTTTGCCGAACTTCCAGGTTCAGGGTTCGGGGGGGTTCATATGTGGTGGACGTGCCCACTAGTCAAGAAAATTTGGTATAAGTTACAAGAATGGATAAAAGAAATAATTAACATCAAATTAGAAATGAAACCGGAAATATTTTTACTTGGTAATATCAATAAAAGTATCACAAAAGAACAATATTATTTGACTCAACATCTAATGACTAGATAGCCATAGCGCAGTTTTGGAAAAACAAATCACTGCCTAATGATAGATACTTGATTAAAAAATGCTGGACTGTGCAGAAGCGAACTAATTAACACTGGAGGTGAAAGATCAGGAAAACACAAAATACTACTAGATTTAGATTAATTTCTAATTATTAGCTTCTAATAGATGTCCTATTTAGGATTTGATGTATGGATTTTATGGAAATTTTAGGTTTATTGATTATATTAAAATAGGTTTAACTGAATTTAATTAAATGTATTAAATATGCTTAGAATTTGGGGAAATATTTGATTTGCTGAATATATTAAAATAGGTTCAAATAATTTTAATGAATATATTAAGGAAATATAAGGTTGGTTGATTAAATTAAAATAAATTTAATTAGTTTTATTGAAATGTACAAATAAAGCAAATTGAATTTGATAAGTAACATTGAAATATAAGAATAGAGATATTTTTAAAGAAGCATATTAATAAAGCAATTCGAATTTGATAAGTAAAATTGGAATATAAGAACAGAGATGATTTTGAAAGAATCATAAAAATTAAATTAATGAACAATAGATGATTTATGGTGCACTGAAAAAAATGTATGAAATTGGTTATATTTTTTCTCCGCCCCCCTTTCTTTAGTATTTTCAATATGATTTGATAGACTATATAGGGGTTTTTAGATTTAAGTAAATGTGTAAAGAGAAATAGGAGGTGCTATAGCCTACCAGTTACTTAGAATGTTAGAAATATTGTTTGTTTGTCAGTATATACTTGAGGGAACATTAATGATGAGAGGTAATACATGATAATTGTGATTGCTGGATGACAAGATTAGATTTTTTAAAAAATTGAAATAAGGGATAAAAGATTTATATAGAAATTAATAATTTTGTATTATGATCTTTTTCTGGGATTATACAAGAGTTACTAACAAAATACTGCATTTTATTGTACTGGAAATAGAAGATATTTGACATTGTACTAAAGTGTACGAAGGAAAAAAACAATAAAAAATTTATACCACCACTCCCCCCAAAAAGAAAAACTGAATATTCACACTATAACATTTCTCACTGGCAATATCTCACTGGGCCCAAACCTAAGTTAGAGGTGTGTACAGAGCAACCCTTGACTTAACAAGGACATGCACATAGAAACTGAATAATTATTTATATCTATTGCAATATCCCATTTCTAGATACATGTCCTTTATAACTCAAGGGTTGCTCTACAGATACAGCCTACCCTTAAAAAAGATGACAACAAGTAGTGTTAGAAAACAGTAATCTGCCATCATGACTAAAATTAATCTGCTTGAAATGGCTCATAAGGAGAAAACATAGCAATATTTTACCCACCTGGTGGGGCAACTTTACCAATGAAAGAGCACTTTGGTCAATAACAAGTCCCTGTCTTTCAAAACTCCCCACTTTCCTTCTGTTGAAGCCCCTTGAAGCCAACAAACACATAATGTCCATGTCTGCAGTTACTTCTCCATTTTGGTCCATGTAGAGTTTCCAATGAGAAAGATTATAGAACTCATTCTTCTCCAGAAAGGGATGGAACTAGAATGGAAACACCCAAGAATTTTAAAAGCAGAAACCGTTGTTTCTTATCCTACCTCTTATTTTCATGTTACATTTTTCCTTTAAATTTTATTTTATTTTATTTGAAACATTAAAATATAAACTTTAAAAAAGTTTTTTAAAAAGTAATATAAAAAGAGGTTGTAGCACAAGGAGGATGAGACGGGTCTCCTCATTTTCCTATGGATTTCTTCTCCAAAAGAGTTTAATTTGTTGGATCCTTGTTGGGATCCCATACCTGCCATGGCTGGAGTCTTGGAGCTTCCAATGTCTCTTGAACCTTCTTCCTTCTCCAAGATCTGGATGAATATGCAGCCTTCAGGATGTGGGCCAGAGTAATAAGCATAGTGTAAATAGAGTCACTATTTTCAATCTTAATCGTGCCCTTTTTTATTGAAGCATTTTGGATGCATCTTCTTCGACCTTTGACAGAAAAGGCATATTTTGAAGAAGAACAGTTAAAAGATTGTTGTACAAACTGGCGATCTAGAAAGAAATTGGGTTCAAAATCACCAAACTTTGGCCTTAATTTTTGCATAAAATCAAAGCTCCAAATACTATGGATGCATTTGATATACACAGGATAATATATTAAATATTTTCCCAAAGTTGTAGTGATCCAGACTTTCCCTTCAATGGGTCCTGGCAAATCTTTAAGTGTTAAATGGAAAGCAATGAATGCGGTCGAAACAATAACATATTCTGTGAGGTGAACAAATACATTGACTTGTTTCCACGTAGAGCTGCATCCCCCAAGGGGTTCTTCATATATAGTCATTGGAATTTGTTGAGATATAACAACACAAATCCCATTCCTGACAAGCAAAGAAGGAAAACTCCTCAGGAAATGCGCACCCTTTTCTGTTTCTGGAGCAAGGAGACCAATCAAGGTCCATCTGAAGTGGAGGAGCAGCTGGACAATTGCTGGGTAGTGAAACCCTTCTTTGGGAAGCATCCGGTGGAAAAAGGGGAAATCACTTTTATCACTCAGAATCTCTGAAGCAATTTTATCCCTCATCTGAAAAAGTAATGAAAAATGACGAGGTTTGTTTTGATAAATATATTTGAATGGTTTATTGATTAGTCATTTTTTAAAATATTTAACACATAAACACATAAACACATAATATTAATAAGACTGTATATAAAAACAGATACAAGAAATAAAATAAATTAGAATAACACCTCTACAACTGACCACAATTAGATTAAAATATGGAGTTAAGTAAAGTAAGGTAAAGATAAAGGTTCCCCTCGTACATATGTTCTAGTAATTCTTGACTCTAGGGTGCAGCCCCCATCTCCATTTCAAAGCGGAAGAGCCAGCGCTGTCCGAAGACATTTCTATGGTCATGTGGCCAGCATTACTAAATACCGAAGGTGCACAAAAAGCTATTACCTTCCCATTAAGGTGGTCCCTATTTCTCTACTTGCGTTTTTACATGCTTTCAAACTGCTAGGTTGACAGAAACTGGGACAAGTAATGGGAGTTCACTCCCTTATGTGGCATTAGGGATTCGAACCACCAAACTGCCAACCTTTCTGATAAACAAGCTCAGCGTCTTAGCCACTAAGCCACCATGTGCATTTACCCTGTTCATCTACCCACTATCAACACTTCTCAAGAGATTCTAGCATTTATTTTAACCACAATATCTACTTGAACAATGAGGCAATAATAACTAGGGTGCTTTTTATACCCTTTTTAAAAATAGAAAATATTATTGCCTCTGGAATCAACTTCCCCTGGAGATTCAAACTGCCCCCACCCTCCTTGCCTTTCGCAAGACTTTGAAAACCTATCTATGTCGCCAGGCATTGGGTAATTGACGTATCCCTTGGCTAGTAAGATTTATGTATGGTTGTGATTGAGTAGTATTGTCTGTTTTTTAATTATAGGGGTTTTAGCCATAGTTTTAATTATTGGATTTGTTGTACATTGTTTATTGTTGCTGTGAGCTGCCCTGAGTTTTCAGAGAGGGGAGGCATACAAATCTAATAAATTATTACTATTTTAAATTATTTTAAATTATTTTAAATTATTTTAATTTTAATTTTAATTTTAATTTTAATTTTAATTTTAATTTTAATTTTAATTTTAATTTTAATTTTAATTTTAATTTTAATTTTAATTTTAATTTTAATTTTAATTTTAATTTTAATTTTAATTTTAATTTTAATTTTAATTTTAATTTTAATTTTAATTTTAATTTTAATTTTAATTTTAATTTTAATTTTAATTTTAATTTTAATTTTAATTTTAATTTTAATTTTAATTTTAATTTTAATTTTAATTTTAATTTTAATTTTAATTTTAATTTTAATTATTTTTAATTTTAATTTTATTTTATTTTCCTCACAACAATAGCAGTGATTACATTTATTTTTTGAATAATTCAGCTGATAGAAAGTCCTTTCCAGGGGCTCTATTGTTCTTCAAGCCTTTTATGATTCATTTGATTATGAATACAATAAAGTTAAAAGTTGTTGACATGTTGGCTCATATATTTGTAGCTTTTTAAATAATGTGGTTAATTACTGCCATTGATTACTATGAGCCTGTATTTTTTGGAATATAAGACACACTGGAGTATAAGACGCACATCAGTTTTGGGGGAGGAAAATAGGGGAAAGAATCTGCTTACCAGATATTCATCTGGCTAGTATCCTTAGTCTGGTCAGCTTCAGCACATTATTTTATCCCCTGGTTGGGGCTTTTAAAAAAATCCTTATTTGGAGAGCGTAACAATGAAAGAGCTTTCAAGAGAGTAAGAGCTGGGAACATTGCTAGAAACTGGTTAAAATTCTAGGCAAGTAGAGCAATGAAAAAAAACTGCAAAGACTTAGGGCTTGGAAAACATTCTTTGCAGAGAATAACAATGAAAGACTTTGCAAGCCAGTAAGAGCTGGGAACATTGTTACCACCTAGTTAGGGCTGGAAAGAAACATTTGGAGCTAGTTAGATCAATGAAAAAACCCTGCAAAGACTTAGAGCTTGGAAAACATTCTTCAAAGACAGTAACAATGAAAGAACCTGCAAGATAAGAGCTGGGAAGATCGTTAGCATTAGGACTGGGGGGAAAAGCTTCGAAAAAAGCTGCATTCAGAACATAAGACACACCTGAATTTTCAGCTTCTTTTAGGGAGTAAAAAGGTGCGTCTTATACTCCGAAAAATATGGTATGTTTTCTTAACAATTGGTAAGATGGAGATTTTTTTCATGAATATGGGATTCGTTCAGCATTCAAAAATATTTTTTTTTCTAAGATTATGTACAAAAATGTGAACTTTCCATCAGGGCTGCATCTTCCTATTGTACTGATTTAGTTTTTAATTCAACAGCCTTTCCTCACCTTTACAACTGTGCAACAGAAACATACACACACCTGTGGGACTTTGTAGGTGCCTACTAAAGTTGACATCTGGATGGATATTTCCCTGTCAGCTGCATCAACAAAAGCCAAAATATTGTCTTTCCTTCCACAGCTGTAGTTGGGAACATTGGCTTTTCCAGTTGAGAGCATGTCCAGCAAGGCATTTGAAGTGCCAAGTGCGAGCAAATAGTTCTCATGGATGTTGTACCCAAGTGTGAGATTATTCATTAGCTGAATATTATTGTTAATCACTTGGATGGTGAAAATAAAGCATTCTTTGTCTTTGTTACCATAAATTACTCTATTGTAAAAAAAACCCCCAGGTATAGTTAATATCAGCATAATCAAGAGTAATCATCAAATAACTTTTTTTTTGAAATTTCATCCCCTTTGTCAATATATGACAATTGAGTCTAAAGCAAATACACATCCAAACCCAGAGGCAAATAATCCATCAACATTAAATATTTATAAATATTGAGAAATTGGAAAGGAGATAGTCCTCTACTCCAGTGTTTTTCAACCAGTGTGCCGCGGCACACTAGTGTGCCGTGAGACATGGTCAGGTGTGCCGCGAAGCTCAGAGAGAGAAAGAAAACAAGAGAGAGAGAAAGAAAGAGAGAGAGAAAGAGCAAGAGAGAGTGAAAGCAAGCAAGAAATAGAGAGAGAAAGAAAACAGAGAGAAAGAAAGAGAGAGAGAGAAAAATAAAGCAAGAGAGAGAAAGCAAGAGAGGGAAAAAGAAAGAGAACGAGAGAGAGAAAGAAAGAAAGGAAGAGAGAGAAAGAGAACAAGAGAGAAAGAGAAAGAAAGAGAGGGAGGGAGGGAAGGTGGGAGAGAGAAAGACATAGAGGGAGGTAGGGAGGGAGAGAGAAAGAGCAAAAAAGAGGAAGAAAGGAAGTGAGAAAGAAAGAGGGAAGGAGGGAGAGAGGAGAAAGAGAAAGAGAAAGAGGGAGGGAGAGAGAAATAGAGCAAAAGGGAGGAAGAGAGAGAGAATATTTTTGTCCAAACTTTTTTTAGCCGCCCCTCCATCCCCACTTAATGTGCCCCATGGTTTTGTAAATGTAAAAAATGTGCCGCGGCTCAAAAAAGGTTGAAAATCACTGCTCTAATCCATAAGGTTAAGAATCACAAATAGTCCATTATTTGTAGCACTGTAATAAAGAAGTGGATATTTCAAAAGTGATTGAAAAAAATGCCATTTTAATTCAAGTCACTCTCCAATCCTACACAAATTAGGCACTGAACTGAATATTAATGACTGGTTATAAAAATATAGAAATGAGCTGGTCAAAGGAAACTATGATTTCCTTAAGTCATTAATTCTATAATTTGTGGCAGAGAGGAAAATAATGTAGACTTCTTTCAGGTATTTTTTACATCCTATCATTACATTTGTGTCTCTTAATAATAATAAGTGCTATTGCGAACATGTTGTAAGCCGCCCTGAGTATAAGGAGAAGGGCGGTATAAAAATTGAATAAGTAAGTAAGTAAGTAAGTAAGTAAGTAAGTAAGTAAGTAAGTAAGTAAGTAAATAAATAAATAATGTATTAGATTTGTATGCTGAGAACTTGGAGTGGTTCTTCCTTGAAGTGTTGTGAAATGTTGTGGACATAATTTGCTTGGACTTCAGTAAGCATTTGATAAAGAAGACCACAACCTATTACGTACTTGATAAGATAGAAAAAATTGGGTTAGACAGCATGATCATCCGATGGATTCATAACTGGCTGACCAACCATACTCAAGATTTAGTCCTTAACTGAACTGCATCTACTTGAAAGGAAATATGCAGTGAGGTATCCCAAGGCTCTGTCGTAGGCTTAGTACACTTTAATAACTTCACAAATGTTTTAGATGAGGACATAGAAGGACGACTAATGTAATTTTCAGATGACACCAAGCTGGCAGGTATAGACAACACTCCAGAAGATAGAATCAAAATGCAGAATGATCTCGACAGACTTGAACACTGGATCTTAAGTAACAAAATGAAATTCAGTGGTGAGAAAAGTAAGGTTCTACCTTTGGGGTTTGGTATCAAATGCACCAGTGTACAATAGATTGTATTATTCAATAGTAGTAACTTTGAAAGGGACAATCATTTAAACATGATCCAGCAGTGTGCTGCAGCTGCCAAAAAAGCCATCACAATCTTAGTCTGCATTAGCAGAAAGATAGCATCAAGATCAAGTGAAGCGTTAGTACTACATTAAAATGCCTTGATAAGAGCACACATGCAATATTTTGTCAAGTTTTAGTCAACACAATAAAAAAGGAGGTTGTTATTCTAATAAAAATGCAAAGAAGAATAACAAAAATGATTAGGTTGCTGGAAACAAAAACATATGACAACAGTTGCAAGAACATAGTATTTCTAGTACAATGCAGAGAAGCATTGGAAGTGATATAATAGCAGTGTTCCAATATCTAAAATAAGAGATGAACAATCTATTCATTAAAACACCTGAAGTCAGAACAAGAAACCATGGATGGAAACTAATCAAGGAGAGAAATTTCGGAAGGCACGCTGGTGTACTTATGCAACCCTTTTCCAACTTCTTAGGAATTGGGAGAGGTGAATTCCAGAGATTAGTCAATTCCTACAATATAGGAGTAAGTGGAATAAAAATAAAAGAATGGGGGTGTTATTAATGCAGATGGAGAGAATACAACTCCATCACACTGAAAGACTTACAAGTGAGATGTACTTAGAGGAAACACGTTGAAACTCAATATATCCTCTGCCATAGTAAATGCACTGGTGATTATATTAATGAGATGGTCTCCTGGTCTATAGTAACTCCATGGTCTATTTTCACCTAGATGCTCCAAGTTCATTGAACACTTCATTCTAAGCTTCCCAGATACTTGCTGGGATACCAGCAGTGGCAGAAGCAGAAGCAGGGGATCCATAATTAATGAGGCTGAATCAATCCTCTGTTTCCAAAGAAGAGTTACATGAATTCAAAGCACTGTCACGAAATGAAATATCCAGTGGCTTTCCCCTTTTGAACAGAGACAAACCGAGTTTCACATAGAAAAGGAAGACAGCGCATTCGGCAAAACAGCCCCTAAATCTTGTGCAAATCATTCAGCACAAGTAGAGGGGTTCCCCCCTTTTTCTGATGCATTCACTGTTGCTTTAGCCTAATGTTATATCACAGGCAGTCACTGGGAAAATTGCAGCAGATGTCTCACAGTCCAGGATATTTACTGTGAGTGATCATTTGTCCCCTGGGACTTCTGAACCTCTTCCATGTACAAAGAAAAAAAAGGATGTGTATGAAATCTCACAGATACATCCCTGAGGACACTCTTCTACAGTCCTGTCAGGACATGTCCAGAAAGTCATGCTGGAGAAAGATACTTTAATACCTAGGGAATTGTCTCATTGTGAAGTCCTCCATTGGGGTACACTGTCTCCACAAACTGCTGGGGAAGATCACCCAGCACTATGGAGTTTTGTTCCAGTGTAGATTTCCGTCATTTAATTCTAGAGCTCCCTGTCTTCTTAACACCAAGGAATCATCCCTGAACACTTCTAAACAGGGAGGAAAGGGCTAATTTTCTCTCCTCCAGTTCCAGTTCTAAACTGTGCCAAATTGATTCTGCGTGCAAAGCCACAAAGAGCCCTTGTCATCACCCAACTTAGAAGCAGCAAGGCCATCTCAGCCAAAAGCAGTGGAGTCTTTAATGCTCTTCGTTGACACTTGTAACTGGGATGCCATGGTCTGTCCACCTGCCCCAACCCCAGTTGCAGACCTTTGGCTTCCAGATAGCCCATAGCTTCTGCTGGAGAAAGAGGTGTCCAGGGCATAATCGGGGAAGGATGATGAGACCCAGATCCATGCTCCTGCGGCTTACTGCAATGTTGAAGCTGAGAGGGAGGCTAGCAGGGAGGAGTGGGTGGAAGAAGATGCCAGGGGGGATGACGAGGTGCTAGATCCCACATGGACCGAAGGCCAGCAGAGTTCAGAGGAGGAAGAGGCTGTGGTGGTCCCACAGCCCCAGTCAGCTAGCAGAAGAGGGAGAAGGCTGCAAACCCTCAGCATTTAGTCTGCTGTTACTACTGGCCACAGTGGTTTGAGACCGAACGCACCACACAGCGCATGCCCTTCCATCACACAGGATTGCTGGAAAAAAGCAGGTGCCTGCTGTTGCCTCCTCCTGCTACTCTGCTTCCCCCTCTTCCCCCTCTTGCAAATATAATTTTGGGTCAACTACAGGGCCACTTTCTTTCTCTGCATTTCCTTTTTCTATGTAATATAAAGCCTCTAGTGCTCTCTCTAAATTTAATTTGGGGTCAACCAAAGGGACAATTTCTTTCTCTACATTTCCTTTTTCTATCTAATCTAAAGCCACTAGAGCTCTCTGTCAATTTAATTTGGGGCCGTGCACCTGCCCCATCCACAGTTGCAGATCTTTGGCTTCTGGATAGCCCGGAGCTTCTGCTGGAGAAAGAGGAGGTGTCCAGACCGCGTGCGCCACACAGCGCATGCCCTTCCATTACACAGGATTGCTGGAAAAAAAGCAGGTGCCTGCTGTTGCCTCCTCCTGCTACTCTGCTTCCCCCTCTCCCCCCTCTTGCAAATATAATTTTGGGTCAACTACAGGGCCACTTTCTTTCTCTGCATTTCCTTTTTCTGTGTAATCTAAAGCCTCTAGTGCTCTCTCTAAATTTAATTTGGGGTCAACCACAGGGTCACTTTCTTTCTCTTCATTTCTTTTTTCTATCTAATCTAAAGCCACTAGAGCTCTGTGTCAATTTAATTTTAATAAAGCGTGGCTTTATTTCCAGAAGAGTTCAGAGTTCGAGTTCGGGTTCGGTGAACTCACCCAAACTTCATGGCAACTCACCAAACCCGAACTCCTTTGCGTTCGCCCATCACTAATAACAAGGTATTTATCCTCTTTTTTAATGTTGCTGTGAATCATTCCTAATTTAAAAATTTGTGGTTCCAATTTTATCTCAACTAAAGTAATTTATTTTACACATCTCCATATTTCCTTCCAAAAATATCTAGCCTTTCCACAAGTCCACCACATATGGTATTAAGTTCCTATCTCCTCTTTGTACTTCCAACAATTTGGAGATCTTTCTTGATACATTTTTGCTAATTTAGCTGGTGTGAAATGCCAACGCTAAAAAATTTTATACAAATTTTCTTTATAAGCATCTGAAATAGTCAGTTTCAAATTGTAGCTCCAAAGGGATTCCCATTTCTCCAATTCTATCACATGGCCTATGTTCTGTGCCCATTTTATCATCACTTCTTTAACTTTCTGTTTCTGTTAAGAAAATTTATAAAACTTTGAAATTGTTTATCAATTTCCTGCTCTCTGGACTGAAAGCCAAATTTTTCAAGATCAGATTTATGTTTCTTCTGTAATTGCAGATAAGGCCACCAATCTATAATTATGCCTTCTTCTACTAATGTTGACCTTGTTTTAAGTTCAATTTTTGATATGTAATAATATAACCAGATTTCAAAATCTACTACCATGCAGCCATCCTTCTTTGTTTAAGTGGTTGGTAAATCCACAGTAACTGAATTTAAACATTCCTAGGATAAACATATATCCATCCTAAGATAAAATACAGGAAATAGTATAAGGGCAAACTAGATGGACCATGAGGTCTTTTTCTGCCGCCAATCTTCTATGTTTCTATGTTTTCTATTTTAATATTGACATCACATATTCTTTTGTATTCAGATCTGGTTTTAGGAAAATAATGAAACACTTGGGCATGAAGATACAGCCCAGAAGTCCTGCACTGGAGGACAAGATGGAGAAGACCTGCACAGCAACCATGTACTTTCCTTTGGTGCTCAGGTAGGTGGGCACAAAGGATATCCAAACACTGCAAAAGACCAGCATGCTGAAAGTGATCAGCTTGGCTCCAGGTAAATTCCTGGCCAGGAAAGCCACTGTGAAGCAGATGGCAGCCAGGAAGCCCATGTAACCAAGGGCACTGTAGAACATGGGAACAGAACCTTCATTGCACTGTAGAATGATTTCTCCAAATTGTGAGTGCATATCAGACTCAGGGAAGGGTGGGAAAATGCCCAACCAGATGCTACAGAAAACAATTTGTAGACCACAGCAAATAAGAATGATGGAATTGGCCAAACTCTTTCCCAGCCATTTCTGCACTTGATTCCCTGGCTTAGTGGCCGAGAAGGCCAACACTACTGTTATTGTCTTGGCCAACAGAGAAGAAATGGCAGCGGAGAAGATGATGCTAAAGGCTGTTTGTCGAAGAAGGCAGGTGGCTCTGCTTGGCTGACCAATGAACAAGAAGGTGGTGAAGAAGGAAAGCAGGAGACAAACAAGGAGGATATATGACAGGTCCCGATTGTTGGCTTTGACAATGGGAGTTTCTTGGAATTTAATGAAGGTTCCCAAGACAAGGCATGTGATTAAAGAGAGGAACAAGGCAATAGACGTTAAGATGATCCCCAATTTTTCCTGATAGCATAAAAATGTCTTAATCTTAGGGATACAGATATCTCGATTATTGTTTGGATATTGATCTTCTTGACATTTGCTGCATTGTTCTGTGTCTGTGAGGGGAAAACAGCAGATTTAAAGCTTATTGTTTTTCTATAATACTAAAATCCAATTTTACGAATTAATACATCCTAATATTAAACAACATCTCAATATATATTTTACTATCACTGCATACTCAATCCATATTTAATAATCAATCACCCCTCCTCAAATTTCTACCACTCTTGCCAAAGGGAACAAACCATGTTGTTTTTCAGTAGCCTGCATTTTTCTTTTGATATTTGTTTTTTTCTATTTAATTATAAGCTATCAAAGGTTTTACGCAGCTGAGAGAAATGAAAATTAAAATATATTAAGAAATTGGATGACTGATATTGTTTTGCTGATCTTAATCTGCAGTAAAGAAATTTTGGTTTTTAAAAACCCACCATATTTTGCCTCAGAGAATTTCAAAATAAAATACTGTGTGTCTATAACAGTGAACTTGGAATGGGGCAACTCTATCAATATCAAAATGCCACTTAAATAGTTGAGCTAGTTTCAAACTAGATTTTAATTTTCTTTCTCTCCCCCTCTCTCTCTTCCTTCCTCTTTCTTTCTTTTCCTTTTTCTCTCTCTCTTTTCTCTTTCTTACTCTCCCTTACTTTATTCTCTCCCTCCCTCCCTCCCCTCCCTTTCTCTCTCCCTCTCTTTCTCCCCCCTTTCTTTCTCCCTCTTCCTTTCTCCCCCCCTCTCTCTTTTTTTGCCTACCTTTTGCAAAATAATAATAATAATAATAATTTATTATTATTAATAATTTATTCCGCCCCTCTCCGAAGACTCAAGGCGGCTCACAAAAGACTCGGGGTGGCTCACAAAAAGCCTACCTTTTGAAAAAGCGACCTTCTACATGGGCTCAGGCAGTGGGGCGGTGGGAGAGGAGGTGGTGGAGGTGAGGGGTTTGGAAATGGCTGCCCCCCCCCGCAACACAAGGTGAGCACGGCGATTGGGAGGTTGCTGTCAGAGCAGCAGGGGCCTTCTGACATCAAGCCCTGCATCGGCAAGCAAAGCTGGCTGCCTGGGGAAGCAGCGTGCTTGAAAAGCGCACTGCTTCCCTGGACCAACAGCTTTGCTGGCCAGTGCAGGACTTGATGTCTGTGGACCCCTGCTGCCCCAACAGCAACCTCCCTACCATTGTGTTTGCCTTGTGTCATGGGGAGGTGGGGCAGCCACTTGCAAACCCCTCACCTCCACCACCTCCTCTCCCACCGCCCCGCTGCCTGAGCCCCCACTTTTGCAAAAGGTAGGCGATCAGCTCCTGGGCAGGGTTGAAAAACCTCTGCACTGAAGGCCGGTGCTAAGTGCGCCATGGCACACTGCCCACCTTAGCAGGAACAGTGCTGGTGGAGGAATTCTGGGAGTTGAAGTCCACAAGTCTTGAAAATGTCAAGTTTGAAGACCCCTGAGTTGGGCATTAGCAATGCAAGGGTCTTGAAACCTGGCATGTTTAAGGCTTATAGACTTCAACTCCCATTCCTGAGCTAGCATGACCGATGGAAGAATTCTGGGAGTTGAAGTCCACTAGTCTTAAAGCTGTCAAGTTTGAAGACTCCTGAGTTGGGGGTTAGCAGTGCAAGGCTCTTCAAACCTGGCAAGTTTAAAGCTTGGGGACTTCAACTCCCATTCCTGAGCTAGCATGACTGGTGGAAGAATTCTGGGAGTTGAAGTCCACAAGTCTTGAAACTGTCAAGTTTGAAATTTGTAAAAAGTGTACATGGTTCTAAAAAGTACACATGGTTGTAAAAAGCATTCTGCTACACTGGTATTTTATTAAACAATATAATAGTACACTATTTGGTTCAGAATACTTTTTTCTTTGTTTTCCTCCTCTAAAATCTAGGTGCATCTTATACACCCAAAAATACAGTAGTTAGTTACTTTATTTATTAACTTTATTAACTTTATTTATTTATTTATTTATTTATTCATTTGTTTACTTTATTTACTTTGTTTACTTTGTTTTTTGTTTGTTTGTTTGTTTACTTACTTACTTACTTACTTACTTACTTACTTACTTACTTACTTACTTACTTACTTACTTACTTACTTACTTTACTAATTGGACTTATATGCTTATGATTAACCTAGCCCTAAATTAAAAAGATAGTAAAGCTTTAAAATGTGCAAATAAAACCCAGGCATGCTTCAGAAAAATAAACAGCTGAAGGGAAAAGATGGTAGGAGAAGTGATTTTCTGATCACTCCTTACTGAGAATTACAGTCTTTATTAACTCCGTTTCTCCATAGATGCACGACTGTCTGAAGATCACCTTGGGTCTTTCCTAGTTTCTCCTTCAAAAAAGACAGGGAGTAAAACCCCCAGATAACCAGCTCTGGCAGTGAAATCAGCTGTTCATTGGCAGGAGAAAAAGAGTCACTTGCTACTCAGCATTCCATCTTGGGAGAAGTCACTTCTATCCATTTCTGTTGAAATTCTCCAGGCAGGCTTTCTTTCCAAGAGACCCTGTTTTGTTTTGATTTATTTTACTTTCCTTGTCTACATTTTATCTACTCAGCCTTGATTATTAACACTTAGCAACTGTGTGAATTTGAACCTTCAAAGAGGACAAAGCTATCAAGGCACCTGACTAGGAGTAAAGAGAGTGAAGTGATTCCTTCACACTGAATGAATAATAATAATTTATAATAATTTATTAGATTTGTATGCCGCCCCTCTCCGAAGACTCGGAGAGGCTCACAACAATAGTGAACAATGTAAACAAATCCAATACTTAAAAAGACATCTAAAAACCCATATCATTAAAATAACCATACAACTCTCTCATACCATACATAAACCATATTAGCAGGGGATACCCCAACTACCCCATGCCTGGCGGCATAGGTGGGTTTTCAGCAACTTACAAAAGGTAAGGCGGCTGGGGGCGGTTCTAATCTCCAAGGAGAATTGATTCCAGAGGGCTGGGGCCACCACAGAGAAGGAACCCTGGGGCCCGCCAGATGGCATTGTTTAGTCGACAGGACCTGGAGAAGGCCAACTCTGTGGGACCTAATCAGCTGCTGGGATTCGTGTGGCAGAAGACGGTCCCAAAAGTATTGTGGTCTGATGCCATGTAGGATTTTATAGGTCATTACCACCACTTTGAATTGTGACCGGAAACTAATTGGCAGCCAGTGCAGGCCACGGAGTGTTGATGAGACGTGGGTAAATCTAGGAAGGCCCACAATTGCTCTTGTAGCTGCATTCTGCACGATCTGAAGTTTCCGAACACTCTTCAGAGGTAACCCCATGTAGAGAGTCAAACAGAGGGGAAACGTTGCTTAGAATGGAATGATGTAGGAGTGAAGAGCCACTTAACCCAGTTATCTCCAACAGAAATCCAAAAACATGATTTCATGGCCCAAGAAAAATAAGCCCCATTGACATTTTATTTTATTTTTTTTATTTATTATTAGAGTTGAAAGGGACCTTATGGGTCATCAAGTTCAACCCCCTGCCTGAGCAGGAAACCCTACAGCACCCCAGCCAAATGGCAGTCCAATCTCCTCTTGAAAATGTCCAAAGTTGGGGAGTCCACAACCTCCATTGGCAGGTTGTTCCACTGGTTGATCTCTCCCACTGTCAGGAAATTCTTTCTTATCTCCAGGTTGAATGTTTCCTTGGTCAGTTTCCAACCGTTGTTCTTCATCCGGCCCTCTGGTGCCCTGGAAAACAGTGTGTCCCCCTCCTCTCTGTGGCAACCCCTTAAGTACCTGTATACAGCTATCATGTCCCCCCTACTAGACTATCCATGCCCAGTTCCAGCAACCTTTCCTCGTATGACCTGGTCTCTAGTCCCCTTATCATTTTAGTGATGGTGCCTTCATGGTGACCTCGTGATTTTTCAAACAATACAGCTTTTAAAATTTTGTAGACTATCATCCTACTAGGGCAGGGCTCTGGCTGAGGAACTCTGCGAGTTGAAATCCACAAGTCTTAAAGTTGCCAAGTTTGGAGACCCTTGCACTAGGGCAAGAAGTCTCATCTCAAACTCATTAGGCCAGGACAAGAAATAATGGATGGAAACTAATCAAGGAGAGAAGAATCCAGGAAGTAAACTTCCTAACAGTAAGGACAATTAACCAGTGGAACAACTTGCCAATTGAAGTTGTGGATGCTCCATCACTGACCAGCAAGATCCCTTCCACCTCCGTTAATATGCTAATCTGAAATGGTATAGGGCAGTGATGGCGAACCTATGGCACGAGTGCCACAGGTGGTAAGCGGAGCCATATTTGCTGGCATGTGAGTCATTGCCCTAGCTCAGCTCCAATGTACATGTGTGTGCTGGCCAGCTGATTTTTGGCTCACACCGAGGCTCTGGGAGGATGTTTTGGCTTCCAGAGAGCATCCTGGAGGATGGGGGAGGGCATTTTTACTCTCCCCCAGTTCCAGGGAAGCCTTTGGAGCCTGGGGAGGGTGAAACACAAGCCTACGGAGACCACCAGAAGTTGGAAACAGGCCATTTCCAGCCTTCCGAAGGCCTCCAGAGGGTGGGGGAAGCTGTTTTTCCCTCCCCAGGCATTGAATTATGGGTGTGGGCACTTGCGCATGGGTGATAGCAGGCATGCACACTCTTTCGGCATCAAAAAAAGGTTCACCATCTCCTGCTTGAGGTGAGGCCTCGACTACTTCTTATCTCCTTATCTTCTTAGAATACTTCTAAGGTCCCTTCTAACTTTTGATTTTTCAGATTATTTATTTATGATTATGATTGTGATTGTGATGATGATGATGATTATTAGTAGTATTAGTATTAGTATTAGTATTAGTATTTATTAGATTTGTATGCCGCCCCTCTCTTGTTTATCACAAAAACTCCTTCCCCTGTGTTCAGGCAATAATCTATCCCTGAAAGTCTCACATTTTATTTATTTGTTTGTTTGTTTGTTTGTTTGTTTGTTGTTATTTATCTGTTCGTTTGATTTATATTTTAGGGAATTGGGGTGAATAGCAATTTGAAACAGGAAAGATGTGAGGAAGATTATATTAATATTGAGTGTTTCCTGATTGCTTATTTGTACCCTATGACAATCATTAAGCGTTGTACCTCATGATTCTTGACAAGTGTATCTTTTCTTTTATGTACACTGAGAGCATCTGCACCAAAGACAAATTCCTCATGTGTCCAATCACACTTGGCCAATAAAGGATTCCATTCCGTTCCATTCCATTCTATTCTATTCTATTCTATTCAAGATGAAGGATACGGGAGAGATCTCGCTGGCAATATTGCTCCATTATCTTTCAGTTCTTTCCCCAGTTTAACCTCCAAGGTCATTGCTTATCACTCACTAGGGAAAACATACAGTACATATCAGAAACATATGAATTGTTAAGAGGCCTGTCAAAATACTCTCATGAAAAAAGTCGGGGTATGTGGTCTTCCCCAAAAGAAAAATTTGCCTGTTTCCATTGGTGCCACCCACCTTCCATGGTGGAGATGGTTCCTTCAGGACAGATTAGACAGTCATAGCAGCAGATGGGCTTTTCTTCCTGAGCCACCTTTCTGAAACCTGGACGGCAGCTTTTTACACACATTGAAGAAGGCAGAGGCTAAGCAGAAGGAAGAAGACATTCAAAGTAAAACAATAACTAGCTGGTGGGTTGTTGCAGGTTCGGACAGGTTCACCCAAACCCCTTGTTCTGATTATGTGTGGTTCAGAGAACTGGCAAATTGGACCACCATTTGGCTCTGCCCATACCTTTTGGGGGGCTGTTTTTGGGCTGCAATTAAAGGTGTTGGTTATTATCTTTAAAGTTCTAAATGGCTCAGGGCCAGACTATTTAGGGGACCACCTCCTCCCTCATATCTTGCTGTGGCTAATAAGGACCTACAGCCAATAGAATACATGTTCTTGCACAGGAACAGGAAGCCCAAGTGCAAAGCCAAAGAAAAGGTCTCTGAACTCCATGTGGTCAGTTGCCCAGAACCCATGTGGTTCTGCTTCATTCTTAAACCATTTTTCCAAGCAGCCTCCATATTTTCCAATGTCTTTCTCCCGGCTTGGAACTCAAACAGATGGATATTTCTTCTCACTGTGCAAATTCACAAAGAGTGAAATAAAGATATATCCCACCTTATTCAACTCATCCATCTCTGCCACACCCTTTGGATTGACCATAAACTTGAAATCCAGGAACCCCTGTTTTTCTAGGCTGCCAAACTTCACTTTGGTAATTGACTTGATGTGCTGCAGCCAGTTGACAATGTCCAGATCCACTGCCAGGTCTCCTTTCTCATGCAGATACACTCCATGTATGGATTTATTATAAAATTCAGAGTTTCCAAGGAAGGGATGAAGCTGGTATGGAAGAGAATGTTGAAATATGACTTGTTTGTTTTATGCAATGGAAGGGAAAGGAAACATTCTGATTTGTTTTCCAAGAAGATAATTTGTAATCTTTACTAATGTAGTATTTATAATTAGTCTGGATAAACAATATGAAATATGATGGAGAGACAATTCCAGAGAGATTCTGGTTTCTTTAATTATTCTCATGAAAAATATAATTCTTCTCTGTAAGGCAGAGAATTAACCTCTAGGCTACAGTATCCAATCCCTTCAGCTCTGCACCAGGGAAGGGTTACATATTTTTGTGTTCAATATATATATATTTAGGTCTAGAGAAGCGATGGAGGAATCGTAGGTCTGAATCTGATCGAACACTTGTAAGAGCTTTTATTAAGACTTACAAAGTGGCGCTCAAGGCGGCAAGATGCACGTACCATGCCTCCTTGATTGCATCAGCGGAATCCCGCCCGGCCGCTCTGTTTAGGGTGACCTGCTCCCTTCTTAACCAGGGGGGAGTTGGGGAGCCCTTGCAGAGTAGTGCCGAGGAGTTTAACACGTTTTTCGCTGATAAAGTCGCTCAGATCCAGGCCAACCTCGACTCCAATTGTAAAACAGAGTCGACTGACAATGAGTCAGTCGAGGTGACTGGGGCACGTACTTGTCCACCTGTCTGGGAAGAGTTTGATCTGGTGACACCTGATGAAGTGGACAAGGCCATTGGAGCTCTGAGTTCCGCCACCTGTCTACTGGATGCGTGTCCCTCCTGGTTGGTCTCGGCCAGCAGGGAGGTGATACAGAGCTGGGCCCAGGAGATTACCAACGCTTCCTTGGGGAGAGGAGTTTTTCCAACACTCTATAAAGAAGCGCTTGTGCGCCCCCTCCTCAAGAAGCCTTCCCTGGACCCAGCCGTACTTAACAACTATCGTCCAGTCTCCAACCTTCCCTTTATGGGGAAGGTTGTCGAGAAGATGGTGGCACTCCAACTCCAGCAGTCCTTGGAAGAAGCTGATTATCTAGGTCCCCAGCAGTCGGGTTTCAGGCCCGGTTACAGCACGGAAACCGCTTTGGTCGCGTTGATGGAGGATCTCTGGCGGGCCCGGGACAGGGGTTTATCCTCTGTCCTGGTGCTCCTTGATCTCTCAGCGGCTTTCGATACCATCGACCATGGTATTCTTCTGCACTGGTTGGAGGGGTTGGGAGTGGGAGGCACTGTTCTTCAGTGGTTCTCCTCCTACCTCTCTGGCCGGTCGCAGTCGGTGTTAGTGGGGGGTCAGAGGTCGGCTCCGAGGTCTCTCCCTTGTGGGGTGCCTCAGAGGTCGGTCCTCTCCCCCTTGCTATTTAACATCTACATGAAACCGCTGGGTGAGATCATCCAAGGACATGGGGTGAGGTATCATCAATATGCCGATGATACCCAGCTTTACATCTCCACCCCATGCCCAGTCAACGAAGCGGTGGAAGTGATGTGCCGGTGCCTGGAGGCTGTTGGGGCCTGGATGGGTGTCAACAGACTCAAGCTCAACCCGGATAAGACAGAGTGGCTGTGGGTTTTGCCTCCCAAGGACAACTCCATCTGTCCGTCCATTACCCTGGGGGGGGAATTACTGAACCCCTCAGAGAGGGTCCGCAACTTGGGTGTCCTCCTCGATCCACAGCTCACATTAGAAAACCATCTCTCAGCTGTGGCGAGAGGGGCGTTTGCCCAGGTTCGCCTGGTACACCAGTTGCGGCCCTATCTGGACCGGGACTCATTGCTCACAGTCACTCATGCCCTCATCACCTCGAGGTTCGACTACTGTAATGCTCTCTACATGGGGCTACCTTTGAAAAGTGTTCGGAAACTTCAGATCGTGCAGAATGCAGCTGCGAGAGCAGTCATGGGCTTACCCAGGTATGCCCATGTTTCACCATCACTCCGCAGTCTGCATTGGCTGCCGATCAGTTTCCGGTCACAATTCAAAGTGTTGGTTATGACCTTTAAAGCCCTTCATGGCATTGGACCAGAATATCTCCGAGACCACCTCCTGCTGCACGAATCCCAGCGACCGATTAGGTCCCACAGAGTGGGCCTTCTCTGGGTCCTGTCAACTAAACAATGTCGGTTGGCGGGCCCCAGGGGAAGAGCCTTCTCTGTGGTGGCACCGGCTCTCTGGAACCAACTCCCCCCGGAGATCAGAACTGCCCCTACTCTTCCTACCTTCCGTAAACTCCTCAAAACCCACCTGTGCCGTCAGGCACGGGGAAATTAAACATCTCCCCCTGGGCACGTTTAATTTATACATGGTATGCTTGTGTGTGTGTCTGTTAGTATAGGGTATTTTTAAAAAATCTTTAAATATTTTAATTAATTGGATTATTATGATTTGTTTTCACTTGTTGTGAGCCGCCCCGAGTCTTCGGAGAGGGGCGGCATACAAATCCAAATAATAAATAAATAAATAAATAATAAATTTAATTTTAATTTTCAAATTCAGCAAAAAAACATGTGACACATACAGATAGAATTGTCGGCTATCAATAAAATTAACTGCCTTGGAAATGGCCCTGGGTTGGGCTGAGAGGCAAATAAGGAGCTATGATGTTCCTTCAATACACCAGGGTGATTCGACACAAAAATATGTAACCTTTCCCTGGTGCAGAGCTGAAGGGATTGGATACTGTAGCCTAGAGGATAATTCTCTGCCTTACAAGGCAAAGGTTGCAGGTTCAAGTCCCAGTGGGTATGGCTAGCTGATGAGGCCAAAATAAGGCCGAAATAGATCTATCCTAGTCTCCCTTAATTTTCAAATTCAGCAAAAAAACATGTGACACACACACACACACACATATATATATATATATGTTTTTTTTATGTCGGATAATATATATATATATATATATATATATATATATATATGTGTGTGTGTTTTTTTTATGTCGGATCACCCTGGAATATTTAAGGAACGTCACAGCTCCTTTTTGCCTCTAGGCCCGACCCAGGACCACTACAAGGCAGTTAATATATTTATAGCCGACAACTATATTCTGTATGTGTTAAATGTTTTTTTTAGCTGGAATTTTTTAAAATTCTAGTGTCCCTTAATTTTAAAAAATTCCAGCTAAAAAAAACATTTAACATATATATATATATATATATTTGTTTTCGTATATATATGATTCTTGGCCAAGTGTGATGCATATACACATACACATACGCATACACATACACATACACATACACACACGCACACACACACATATATATATATATATATAGAGAGAGAGAGAGAGAGAGAGTGCAAGAGAGAGAGAGTGATACCTCATCTTACAAACCCCTCGTCATACAAACTTTTCGAGATACAAACCCGAAGCGGCCATTTTGCACTGCTGGGATTCCCCTTAGGCTCCCCTCCATGGGAAACACCACCTCCAGACTTCTGTGTTTTTGCAATGCTGCAGGGGAATCCCATCAGTGCAGAAACGGGCACTTCACTGGCAATGGAAGTCTAGAGGTGGGGTTGCCCAGTGAGGGGAGCCTCAGCGAAATCGCAGCATCACAAAAGCACGGAAGTCCGGAGGTGGGGTTTTGAGGACTTCAGTTTCAGTGGCCTGCAGTACAGCACTCTACCTGCTGCGCCACCCCGGCTCCATATTACACACAGGCACAAAAAATATAGATTATCTACTATATAAACTCTATGTGTATGTACGCATACACATACGCACGCACACAAAGCTCTTCTAAAATTATACACATTCAACCTCATTTATTGCGATAGGAAAAACATACCCAGAGCCCAAAAGGGAAGAACAGAAAGAATTCAAAATTTTTATACCGGTTCTGCGTACTTGACCATACCCGTAGGAGCCCATCACTGCCCCCAGCCTTTGTTGCTCTCCTCTGCACTCTTTCCAGAGTCTCAACATCTTTTAGGATTCTTGTTTGCGGGAGAGAAGCATGTCTCTCTCTCACACACACAAAATAAATACCTGCCAAGCCTTCAACTTTTGAGTTTCCCAGTTCTCACTCCCCTCCATCCTTGTCCTCCTGGATCTAGACAAATAGGCTGCGTGTAGGGCCCACGCCACAGCCCAGATGCTGTGGTAAATGAAATAGTTGTTCATGCACAGGATCTGATCCATCTCCTCCCAGGACAGAGCCTGCAGTTTTTTTCTCTCTCTGCAACTGCTCCAGACTTTCACAGAAAAGGCATCCTCAGTGTAGGAGCACAGAAAGGATTTCTCTGCAAAGTTTCTCATGGAAGAATAAAACTGCCTGTAGTCACCGTACTTTGACATTTGATTTGTCTTCAAAAGAAAGGAAAAAAGGCTGTGAATGACTTGAAAGGGAAATCCCAGATCTGAGAAATAAAAGTTCAAGTCCCAAAGCACAGTTGTTACCAGGACTTTTCCTCCAACAGGTTGCTTAATACTTTGCTGTAAACATTCTAGAATGGCTATGCCCATGCTGATCGAATCAATCTCAGTAGCATAAAGAAAGACATTCACTTGTCTCCATTTGCGAAGTCAATGTTGTTGTGAATTTCTGCCCCTGGTCAGTGTCCGTAGCAAACAGACCAACCAAGGTCCACCTGAAATAGAGGAGCAGCTTGACCATCCCTGAATACTGGAACCCTTCAGCAGGCAGCATTGGGTAGAAGAAAGGAAACTGGATTTTATCCTTCAGAATCTGGGAAACAAAATTGTAACTAATCTGAAAAGGAAGGAAAAGTGATGTCTTGACTGAGATTCAGGAGAGCCAAAATGTAATGTACTGATTTTATTCCTAAAATCCTAAAGAACCGGGGTGGCGCAGCAGGTAGAGTGCTGTATTGCAGGCCACTGAAGCTGACTGTAGATCTATAGGTCAGCGGTTCAAATCTTATCATAGGCTCAAGGTTGACGCAGCCTTCCATCCTTCTGAGGTGGGTAAAATGAGGACCCGGATTGTGGGGGCAATATGCTGGCTCTGCTGAAAGGTGCTATTGCTAAAATGTTGTAAGCCGCCCTGAGTCTAAGGAGAAGGGCGGCATAAAAATTGAAAAATAAAATAATAAATAAAATAAAATAAAATAAAATAAAATATAAAATATAAAATATAAAATATAAAATATAAAATATAAAATATAAAATATAAAATATAAAATATAAAATATAAAATATAAAATATAAAATATAAAATATAAAATATAAAATATAAAATATAAAATATAAAATATAAAATATAAAATATAAAATATAAAATATAAAATATAAAATATAAAATATAAAATATAAAATATAAAATATAAAATATAAAATATAAAATATAAAATATAAAATATAAAATATAAAATATAAAATATAAAATATAAAATATAAAATATAAAATATAAAATATAAAATATAAAATAAAATATTCATTCCAGAGATGGTATTAGCTGGTTCTGGTGGACCGTAGATTATCTACGGTTGACCTATCCAGATTCCTAAGAGGTCAGTAAGGGGCAAGTACAAGTGCACTAGAGTGCCTTCCGTCCCCTGTCCTATTGCTCTCCTATTGCTCTCCTATATCTCCTATTCCTTTCTTCTATTCCTATATCTCTTCTTCTATTCTTTCACTGATATGATCTA
Source organism: Erythrolamprus reginae (assembly GCF_031021105.1). NCBI lineage: Eukaryota > Metazoa > Chordata > Lepidosauria > Squamata > Dipsadidae > Erythrolamprus > Erythrolamprus reginae. The sequence goes on along the minus strand of NC_091951.1, from coordinate 13,914,020 downwards.
TTACTATATCTTCTTTTCTATTATTTCTTAAATATATTTTAATATGAGTATCTCCTCTATAACCTCCATCATGTATTTTACTATAAAACCCTCATTGTGTATTGGACAAAATAAATAAATAAATAAAATAAATAAATAAATAAAAAGTTGAACAATACCAATGATTGGTGTGGATTTAAAGCATCCTGTTACTATGTGTACTGCACCATTCACAGCAATGTCAATTTGCTGGACAACGTCTGACCCACTGCTTTATGACTTGCTTTCCTTCCTATTTGCTCTTTGAAAAGAAAACTTTTAGCCCAGGAAAAGGTCCCCAAATCTGGATTGGGACCATGAACAGAGGGGATAAGTTTGCTGAACTTTTCCCCTCCCTTTGGATAATTTGAAAGAGCTCCTGTCATTTGCATCATAAAACTCTGGTCTTTATTTACAAAGGAGAGCCTTATGATTAAAATTGTTTTCCTAGCAAAGAGTCACCTGCGGGATTTTGTAGGTGCCCAACATGAATGATATCTGAATGGAGAAACCAGTTTCAGCCCCTTCAAGAACAGCCACTGTGTTTCTCTGTCTCCCACAGCTGTAGTTGGGAACATTGGCTTCCCCGTCTGAAAGCAGGTCCAGCAAAGCATCCGAGGTCTTTTCTGGATTGAAATAATTTTCATAGACATTGTAACCCAGAGAGATGTTGGGTAAGATATGAGAATCCTGGTTGATTGCCTGGATAGCAAAAACAAAGGATAGCATTTCCCAGTATGCTGTCGCTTGTACGCTGCAAAGATAATATATGAAACATACAGTAACCAATGACACTAAAGTCTACGGAGAGGGGTGGCATACAAATTTAATAAATAAATAAATAAATAAATTAAATAATCACACTCTCTTTTTTTTACAAAAATATCTTATCTCTCTTAGTCCAATAATTCTTTACAATGAATTAGAACAAACCTGAAAAATATGACACAGAAATAATTTAAAAAAAAAATAAATTACTTTAATAAAACATATCTGTATTTAAAAACACTAACAAACTTCATGACAACTGTGTGACAATGAAGATATACTGTATTTGCATGAATTGTTTCATAATACTTAAAAGACTAGGATTGCCCCAGACATCTCACATAGTTTGGTGAAACTCTGGGATTATTTCAATTTGCTATAAGATACTCAGTTCAGGTGAGGTCAAAAGGAATGTTTTTTTTGTGTTTAGCCTTGGCTTATACTGTACAGGTGGTCAGTATCCTTATAGTTGGTCTAAGATTTCAGGCTGATTTTAAATCAGGTATCCTCAAACTTGATAACTTTAAGACTTGTGGACTTTGAAGTCCTCAAGTCTTAAAGTTGCCAAGTTTGAAGACCTCTGATTTAAATATTCACTTTTTTTGTTTCTGGTTATGTTCCCCATATTTAATATTAGAATTCTTTGACCTATTTTTCCCTAGTAAATATAGTATAATTAAGTGCACACTCACGCACAAGGCCACAGAGAATGAGGATCTGTGACTTACTTATTGATTCCTGCATTACTTACTTACTGATTCTGTCCTACACATTGGCAAAAAGAATCAGAACACTAAATACAAACTGAATAAACAAGACCTTGCAGACAACCCTCACTCCATTAAAGACCTTGGAATATCCATATCAAATGACCTAAGTGCCAAACCCACTGCAACAACATCGCCAGAAAGGCTTCAAGGGTTGTTAACCTAATTCTACGTAGCTTCTGCTCTGGTAATCTCACGCTACTAACCAGAGCATACAAAACTTTTGCCAGACCAATCCTTCAATACAGTTCATCTGTCTGGAATCCACACTGCATTTCAGACATAAACACTCTAAAAAATGTCCAGAGATACTTTACTAGAAGAGCCCTCCACTCCTCCACTCGCAACAGAATACCCTACACAACTAGACTCACAATCCTAGGTTTAGAAAGCTTAGAACTACATTGTCTTAACCACAACCTAAACATAGCCCATAAAATCATCTGCTACAACGTCCTTCCTGTCAACAACTACTTCAGCTTCAACCGCAACAACATATGAGCACACAGCAGATACAAACTTAAAGTAACCGCTCTTAACCACTCATTAAACTCTGCAATACAAGTTGTTTTATCTTCCTGATGGTTTTTTTGATGGTCAAGCATGACACCTCCACCATTTCAGACAAGTGGCTGTCCAGTCTCTTCTTCAAAACCTCCAGTGATGGAGCACCCATAAAATCTGAAGGCAAGCTGCTCCACTGGTTAATTCTCCTCACAGTTAGGAAGCTCCTCCTTCATTTCAGGTTGCTTCTCTCCAACCTTTGTTCCATGCATTATTACTTGAGATTTTCAAAGGAGGCTCATCAGTTGTGGGATTTAAAATAGATCCCCAAGCCTGGCTAGAACTAGTGAAACAATCCAGAACAATCCAAAACCGGCTAGAAATGATGGTAGACTTTAAGAGAAACCCTTCCACCCTTCCACCTCTCACAATACTAGACAACACAGTATCAACAGTACAGACCTTCGAATTTCTAGGTTCTATCATATCTCAAGACCTAAGATGGTCACCTAACATCAAAAACATCATCAAAAAAGCACAACAAGGAATTTTCTTTCTGCGCCAGCTCAGGAAGCTCAAACTGCCCAAGGAGCTGCTGATACAGTTCTACAGAGAAATCATTGAGTCATCTGCACCTCTAGAACTGTCTGGTTTGGTGCTGCAACTCAACAAGACTAACACAGACTTCAGAGGATAATCAGAACTGCAGAAAAAACAATCACTGCCAACCTGCCTTCCATTGAGGACCTGTATATTGTGTGAGTCAAAAAGAGGGCGGGGAAAATATTTACTGACCCCTCACATCCTGGACACAAATTGTTTCAACTCCTACCCTCAAAACATCGCTACAGAGCACTGCACACCAAGACAACTAGACACAAGAACAGTTTTTTTCTGAACGCCATCACTCTACTAAACAAATAATTCCCTCAACACTGTCAGACTTTCTACTAAATCTGCACTTCTATTCTACTAGTTTTTCTCATCATTCCTATCACCCATTTCCTCCCATGTTGACTGTCTGACTGTAACTTGTTGCCTATATCCTAAGATTTTTATTAATATTGCTTCTTCATTGCTTATTTGACCCCTATGACAATCATTAAGTGTTGTACCACATGATTCTTGACAAATGTATATTTTATTTTATGTACGCTGAGAGCATATGCACCAAGACAAATTCCTTGTGTGTCCAATCACACTTGGCCAATAAAAAATCTATCTATCTATCTATCTATCTATCTATCTATCTATCTATCTATCTATCTATCTATCTAACAGACCTGCTCTGATGTAGTGCAAGGAGACTGACTTACTCCACTATTTGGGTGACAGGTGATTTTTTGAAACTTAATCTGTCGAACGTAGTCTGAGTTGCAGAGATGATGCCACCGATGGAAAGCTCTCCTGCTCTGTAATGATTCAGTGGGTTCACCTCATCCCTCTGCATTGTCAAAGGGCATTTGGCTAGGAGCACCCTGCATACTCCTTTGACCCACAGAAGCAACAGCAGCAGAAGCAGCAACTTGGCTTGTTTTGCCGATGATTCCTCCAGGCTTTGCATGTGGTTTGAACAAAGAGTGTGAAGAAGAGATGGAAGTAAGCTTCTCATTTCAGATGGATTCCATCCGAGTGTTGATTCCTGAAAAAGATAGGAGAAAAAAAATTATCTGCCCGCTCTCAATGCTTCTCCAAACCCCTTTGTGCTCTTATGGGTTTCAAATGCCATAACCTCAACCTACGAGGCTTTGGTTGGAAATCAAGATGAAAACCTATTGCTGAGAGGTGTTTGTGTCCTTCTGAAAGGTTGCAAAAGGTGTTTTGTGTCCTTCTGAAAGGTTGCAAAAACGTCTCTAGAGAATCAGCACCAAGGCAACCTTTAAATCGTTATAATTTCAATAATGGCAATGAGGACAGAAGTCACAGATGAGGACCAAGCTCTGGAGATGAGCCATTGAAGCCAAAAGTTCTCTAAAAAAAGATATCTTTATGCAAACTCATATCAAGGGTTAGGTTGGGTTTAAATAGAGGCAGCCCTCAATTTTTGACCACAATCAAACTTCAAATTTATTCTGATTCACTTAACAACCATGACAGTAACAGTAACAACCCAGTTATTAAGTGAATCTGGCTTCCCCATTGACTTTGCTTGTCTGGAGGTCACAAAAGGGGATCACATTATCCTGGGACACTGGGGCCATCGTAAATATGAGTCAGTTGCCAAGCCTTTGAATTTTGATCACCTGACCCTGGGGGTGCTGCAATGGTTTTAAATGTGAAAAGTGGTCATAAGTCATTTTTATCAGTGCTGTTATAAACTTCAAATAGTCACTAAAAGAACTGTTGTAAGTCTAGGACAATGTGTAGTCACAAACAGATCTCACTACAATTAGACTGCATTTGTGGTTAGCTTTAGGTATATTTGCATCCCTCCATTGTAGGTACAGGTACATTGTAGGTACATGGTAGTGAAGAGCTACCAAAATGTTTACTACCACACTGTGAGCATAGCTTATGCAGAATACCCTGCATTTTCTTTCAACATCTTTCACTGCAAAATGGGTGCTCCATTTTTACTACTCGTTCTGCCCAGTAGCTCACCCCTAGTACAGGTAGTCCTCCACTTGTGACCATAATTAAGCTAAAAAATATGGTCATAATATTTTGATCTGTTGAAACATATCTTGGGTAAAATTCCAGACAGAGAGATGAGAGATGATAAATATTGGGGGGGGGGGGGATAGATAGATGGATGGATGGATGGGTGGGTGGGTGGGTGGGTGGGTGTATAGGTGGATGGGTGGGTGGGTGGGTGGATGGGTGGGTGGGTGGATGGATGGACGGACAGATGGACAGATGGACAGATGGACGGATGGACAGACAGACAGACAGTTAGATAGATATGAGAGAACAGATGAGATAGACAGGGGGTCCTGAAGGTCCAAATTAAAGGAAATGGGGTTCCCCTTATATTTACCCAGGCTGTTCTTGAAGATGTCTGAAAACTCGCTGTATATTTATTTATTTTATTTATTTATTAGATTTGTATGCCACCCCTCTCTGCAGACTATAGCATGATGAAAGCATCATGACTAGTGATGGGCGAACCCAACAAAGTTCGGGTTCAGCGGATTCAGGCGAACTTTAAAAAAAGATCGGGTGACATCACAGAACCTCGAACCCGAACCGAACTCCGAACTTTTTAAAAAATAGAGCACAGCCCTGTGCTTTCCCACACAAATTAAATTTGCAGGAGGGTGAATGGGGACGCAGAGTAGCAGGAGGAGGCAACAGCAGCCACCTGCCAGATTTTACCCAGCAATCCGATATGCTGCAGGCATCACATTTTTCACAGTAATCCCATGTGATGGAAGGCCATGCACTCTGTGGCGCCATCGGTCTCTGGCCGCTGTGACCAGTAGTAAAAGCTTGAGGCTTCAGCTTACACAGAAAAAGGAAAGGCAGAGAAAGAAGGTGTCCCTGCGGTTGACCCAAAATTTAGAGAGAGTGCTAGTGGCTTTGTCTTGCATAGGAAAAGGAAAGGCAGAGAAAGAAGGTGGTCCTGCGGTTGCCCACAAATTACATTGAGAGTCAGTGCTAGTGGCTTTGTCTTGCATAGAAAAGGAAAGACAGAGAAGGAAGGTGGTCCTGTGGTAGATCCAAATGTACATTACAGGTTCTCAGAACAAATCTGTGCAAAAAAATAGGTTTATTGAACACAAACTTTAGTCAAACACAAACTATACCCAAACTTTCACCATAAAAATATAACTGACTATATACATACATAACATGATGAATTTTACAACTGTCTGTGAGGGTGGTGGTGGTGGTGGTGACAAACACTCTAACCACTCACTCAGGTGGTGGCACAGCAACGTCCTCTGTGATCCACAACTGGTTCATTTTTAGAAATGTCAGTATGTCAACGTTGACTGTGGATAGGCAGATCCTTCTGTCAGTGATGACCCCTCCTGTGGTGCTGAACACACGCTCTGACAGGACGCTTGCCACAGGGCAGGCCAGCACTTCCAGGGCATAGAGGGCAAGCTCTGGCCACGTGTTCAATTTTCCTACCCAAAAATTAAAGTTGGTGGAGGCATCGCTAAGAACCATCATGCGCGTAGACAGGTATTCGTCCTCCATGTGGGTCATGTGGTGCCTTCTGCTATGGGGCATCACATCCGAGGGTGGTGCATCTATGTGGAGGTCAAATGAGGTATCATGCATATTTGCAATTTCTTCCAATGACCACCCCCCTGTGTTGCTGACAGTGTCCCCGCTGCATTGCTGACTGCGTCCTACTCTTGCTCCCACTCCGCGTGCCACCACTGGGCACTCCAGTTGCTGTGGGAACTCTTCCAATAGTGCGTCCATGAGCGCACACTTGTACTTGCCTATTCTGTGCTCCCACTCGGGCGCTGGTATGAAGGAGGTGATGCGGTCCTTATAATGGGGATCCATCAGGGCAGCCACCCAGTAACTGGCCGAGTCCAGGATGCGGGCTACCCTGGGGTCATTCTGCAGGCACTGGAGCATGTAGTGGCTCATGTGAGCCAGGCTGCCCGGAGTCAAGATGATGTTTTCATCAACAGGTCTCTCCTCCTCCTCCTCCTCCTCCTCCTCCTCTTCCTCCTGCTCCCTCCTCCAGCCACACTCCATTGGTGCCCATGAGCTGAACTGGGGGCCACCCTGCTGTAAGTCCTCCTCCTCCTCCTGCCCCAAAACTCTATGCTGGCTGGACAATGGAGTACCTGGCTGCTGTTGGCACAGCCCCCCACCCTGCGAGACATGGATTTGTTGGGAAAATGGGCCTTCCTCTGCCTGCTCCTCCTGTTCCGCCTGCCGCTCTGTTTCCTCCTGTCGCACAACCTGCATAACCTGAAGGGTTTTTTCCAGTAGGCAAACCATGGGGATGGTAGCACTGATGACGGAATTGTCAGCGCTGACCATATTGGTGACATACTGGAAGCCATTCAAGACGGAACAAATGTCCCTAATGGAGGCCCACTCATTGGGGGTAAAGTGCTGTGGGTCTGCACTTCGACTTGACCGGGGCTTTTGAAACTGGTAATCCACTATTCCTGCTGTTGCTCACACACCCTTTCAAGCATATGCAGTGTGGAATCCCACCTGGTTGGCAAATCGCAGATGAGGTGGTGGGTGGGAAGGCCAAAGTTCCTCTGCAAGGAAGATAGGCAAGCAGCAGCAGGGTGGGAACGTCGAAAGTGCACACACCCAGCAGTGCCGATATGCCTGGATAATTGGCCAGGAACATCTGCACCACCAGGTTGACCATATGAGCCATGCAAGGGATTTGCGTCAACCCTGCTCAACCCAAGGCTGCCACAAGGGTCCGCCCATTGTCACACACCACCTTCCCCGCCTTCAGGTTCAGCGGCAACAACCACTCAACTGTCTGCCCCTGGATGCCGGTCCATAGCTCCTGGGCAGTGTGTGGTCTCTCGCCCAAGCAGATGAGTTTCAGCACCACATGCTGCCATTTACCCACAGCCGTTCTGAAGTAGGCAGTTGCTGGGCTGCGCTTACTGGGTGTGGAGAAGAAGATGGGGAAGCAGAGTAGGAGCAGCCCATTTTTTCATCCTTTTATCACAAAGTGAAGGTGTTTTCGCCTTCCCCCAACCCCCAGGAGTACTCTGCAGGCCTTCCAAACCCTCTGTGAACCCCATTTTTGCAAAAAAGCCTAACCCTATTTTGTGCAAAAATGGGATGTGGGAGCAGGGCTTCTGGAGACCAAAAACTGTTGTATTCAGTGTATAAGAATGCAGCTGCAAGAGCAATCATGGGCTTCCCAAGGTATGCCCATGTTACACCAACACTCCGCAGTCTGCATTGGTTGCCGATTGGTTTCTGGTCACAATTCAAAGTGTTGGTTATGACCTATAAAGCCCTTCATGGCATCGGACCAGAATACTTCCGGGACCGCCTTCTGCTGCACGAATCCCAGTGACCAGTTAAGTACCATAGAGTTGGCCTTCTCCGGGTCCCGTCGACTAAACAATGCCGTTTGGCGGGACCCAGGGGAAGAGCCTGCTCTGTGGTGGCCCTGGCCCTCTGGAACAAACTCCCCCCAGATATCAGAGTTGCCCCCACCCTCCTTGCCTTTTGTAAGCTCCTTAAAACCCACCTCTGTCATCAAGCATGGGGGAATTGAGATATTCCCTTCCCCTAGGCTTATAAAAAATTTATGCATGGTATGATTGGTCTCTTAAATTGGGTTTTTTAAAAAAAAATTAACTTAAATATTAGATTTGCTTATATTGTTTTATTACTGTTGTTAGCTGCCCCAAGTCTGCGGAGAGGGGCGGCATACAAATTTGATTAATAAATGAATGAATGAATAAATAAATAAATAAATAAATAAATAAATAAATAAATAAGATGCACTGACATTTCCACCCTCTTGGGGGGGTATCTTATACTCCAAAAATTCAGTAATAATAATAATAATAATAATAATAATAATAATAATAATAATTTATTAGATTTGTATGCCGCCCCTCTCCGAAGACTCAGGGTGGCTCACAACAATAATAAAAAACAATGTTATAGAGAAACAAATCTAATATTAAAAAGAAGCATATAAAACCCTATCATATTTAAAACCAAACAACACATACATACCAAACATAAAATATAAAAAGCCTGGGGGAAGGTGTCTCAACTCCCCCATGCCTGGCGATATAGGTGGGTCTTGAGTAGTTTACGAAAGACAAGGAGGGTGGGGGCAGTTCTAATCTCGGGGGGGGGGGTTGATTCCAGAGGGCTGGGGTTTGCATAAACATACAAGTATTTTCTTAGAGAACTTTCTCCTGTCTCACTCAGTGGCTCAGCTCCAAACTTTGGACCCCATCTGTGACTTCTCTCCTCATTGCCATTATCCTAATTATATTGCTTGAGTTGTTGCCTTAGTGCTAATTCTCTAGAGACATTTCTGCAATATTTCAGAAGGTATGACAGAAACATATCTTCTGAAAGCCTTGAGGGCTGATGCCATGGCACTGGCAATCTCTGAGAGCATAAATGGGTCTAGACACCGAGAGAGGGAACCTGGGGAGGGTTTAGGGCTGGTGAGGAGGTTTTTCTCCTCCCTGGTTCAAAAATGAAGCCTTGGATGCATTCTGCCTGAAATAAGAAAGTTCCCAGCCATCTCTTCTTGCCATTCTTTGTTCAAACAACACATAGGACTGGAGGCTTCCTCAGGAATACAGCATGTTGATATTTCTGCTGCTTCTGTGGGTCCAAGGAGTCAGGGGGGTGCTCAGAGCCAAATGCCCTCTGATGCTGCAGAGGGATAAGATAGACCCAAAGAATCATTACAAGCTAGGAGACTTTTCAATTGATGGCATCATCTCTGCCACTCAGGCTACATTTCAAAGATTAAGTTTCAAAATATCTCCTGTGACTCCAGTACCTATGTAAGTCAATCTATGTATATCAATCTTCCTTCACTGTGTTAATAGATTTAACGATTAACAGAATTGGAAGGTCCAGTTATAGGTTATCTAGTCGAGCACACACACACCACCACCTAAGCAAGAGTACCTACACAATTTCTGACAAATGGCAGTCCAATCTTTTGTTGAAAGCTTCCACTGATGAAGTTCCCAAAACCTCTGAAGGCCACAGCTGTTCCATTGGTTGATTGCTGTCACTGTTGTAAAATTTCTTCTTATTTCTAGGTTGAATCTTTCTTTGAACAGTTTCCATCCTTTATTCCTTGTGTGGATTTTGGGTGCCTTGGAAATAGATTGACCCCTTCCTCTCTGTGGCAGCCTCTCAGATACAGGAACACTGCTATCCTGTCTCCCCTGGTCCTTCTCTTCACTAGACAATGTATGCCCAGTTCCTGTAACTGTTCTTCATATGTTTTAGTCTCCAGTCCCCTAATAATAATAATAATAAATTTATTGTCATTGTCAAAATGACGAATTGTCATTGGCAACGAAAGTCGTGTGACACCCAGAGACCAGTCCCACCATACATAAAATCAGAATAGGTAAATTTAAAAATAGAATTAAAAATAAAATGAAAAATAGAATAAAATGTCCCACCCACTACAAATTCCCCACCCTGAACCACTCAACCATCTACATGACAGACTGAGTAATATTGTCCAACAGTTCACTGATGGTGACCCTTTAGTTCGTTGTTAAGTGCGAGTATAGCTCTGGGATAAAAACTATTCAGGAAACGTGGGGTCCGAGTTCTAGTTGTTCTGTATCTTCTGCCAGAAGGCAACAGTTCAAAATGATTGTAAGCAGGGTGAGAAGAGTCTTTGAGAATGGTATGCACCTTCCTAGAACAGCGAGATGTGAAGATGTCATCCAGGGCAGGTAGTTGTAGCCCAATGATGTTCTGGACAGTTTTAATAATTCTCTGTAGAGCTTTTTTGTTCGCTACAGAGCTGCTCCCATACCAAGCTAGAATGCCGTATGTCAAGACACTCTCCTCTTCACTTTTTCTAGAGTATCGACATCTTTTTTATAATGTAGTGACCAAAAGTGGATACAGTACTGTTTCAGCAGGTTCTGATCAGTTCTGGAGAACTAGTAGCATAAATTTTGAGTAGTTCAGCAAACTGGTAAATACCACCTCTGGCTGTCCTGCCCTCATCTACTCTCTGTCTCCTGAGTCCCAGCTGATAGGAAGGAAATGGGGATTTTGCAGTAACCTTCCCCTGAAGTAGGGGGGGGGGGAATGCAGATTTTGCAGTATCCTTTCTCTGGAGTGGGGTGGGAATGGCGATTTTGCAGTACTAATCCCTATATTAAATACTGGAGAACATGAAAAATAGAGAATAATTAAAATCAGCCTGAAATCATAGACCAACAGAAAAGATATCGACAATCTCTAGAATAAGCCAAAGCTAATAATAAATAGACTCGTTGGGGCCCAAATTGAAATAAAGAATCTTAAAAGGAAATATAATGTTCAGATAGTTTATAGTTTCTTATTATTGTCATGTTAAATTGTCAAACTATTTTCCAAAGTACCTGAGGGTAGGACAAGAGGCAACAGGTGGAAACTAATCAAGGAGAGAAGCAACTTAGAATTAAGGAGAAATTTCCTGATGGTTAGAACAATTAATCAGCAGACCAGTTGCCTTCAGAAGTTGTGAATGCTCCAACACTAGAAGTTTTAAAGAAGTCCAGGGAGTTGGACTAAAAGATCTCCAAGGTCCCTTCTAACTCTGTTATTCTATTCTATTCTGTCCTGTTCTGTTCTATATGATTTTCAGAATTGCTTTCATCCCTTCAGAAGAACTCTTGGGCTAAGTCGAATTAGAAGTAGTTTTATAAAAATAGAATAAATGAAATGTTAATTTCATTGATTAATGTATTATCATTTCAGGGTAAGGTTGACACAATACTGGAAATTCCTTTCCTTCCTTTTTGCTATCCAGGAGATCAACCAGGAATCTCGTTTCTTGCCCAACATCACTCTGGGCTATAATATATATGAAAATTATTTCAATGCAGGGAAGACTTCGGACGCTTTGTTGGACCTGCTTTCAAACGGAGAGGCGAATGTCCCCAACTACAGTTGTGGGAGAGAGAGAAACACAGTGGCTGTTCTTGAAGGGGCTGAAACTGGCTTCTCTATCCAGATATCATCCATGTTGGGCACCTACAAAATCCCACAGGTGAGTCTTTGCTAGGAAGATAAATTTTAATTGTGCAGCTTTCAGTTGGAGATAGAAACATAGAAACATAGAAGTCTGACGGCAGAAAAAGACCTCATGGTCCATCTAGTCTGCCCTTATACTATTTTCTGTATTTTATCTTAGGATGGATATATGTTTATCCCAGGCATGTTTAAATTCAGTTACTGTGGATTTATCTACCATGTCTGCTGGAAGTTTGTTCCAAGCATCTACTACTCTTTCAGTAAAATAATATTTTCTCATGTTGCTTTTGATCTTTCCCCCAACTAACTTCAGATTGTGTCCCCCTTGTTCTTGTGTTCACTTTCCTATTAAAAACACTTCCTTCCTGGACCTTATTTAACTCTTTAATATATTTAAATGTTTCGATCATGTTCCCCCTTTTCCTTCTGTCCTCCAGACTATACAGATTGAGTTCATTAAGTCTTTCCTGATACGTTTTATGCTTAAGACTTTCCACCATTCTTGTAGCCCGTCTTTGGACCCGTTCAATTTTGTCAATATCTTTTTGTAGGTGAGGTCTCCAGAACTGAACACAGTATTCCAAATGTGGTCTCACCAGCATTCTATATAGCGGGATCATAATCTCCCTCTTCCTGCTTGTTATACCTCTAGCTATGCAGCCAAGCATCCTACTTGCTTTCCCTACCGCCTGACTGCACTGTTCACCCATTTTGAGACTGTCAGAAATCACTACCCCTAAATCCTTTTCTTCTGAAGTATTTGCTAACACAGAACTGCCAATGCAATACTCAGATTGAGGATTCCTTTTCCCCAAGTGCATTATTTTACATTTGGAAACATTAAACTGCAGTTTCCATTGCTTTGACCATTTATCTAGTAAAGCTAAATCATTTACCATATTACAGACGCCTCCAGGAATATCAACCCTATTGCACACTTTAGAGTCATCGGCAAATAGGCAAACCATCTGGGACAGAATTGGCATCTTAAATTTTGGCTTTTATGGCACTCAGATAAAACACCACTTTTCTTTCCTTTTCAGATCAGTTACAATTTTGTTTCCCAGATTCTGAAAGACAAAACTCACTTTCCTTTCTTCTACCCAATGCTCCCTGTTGAAGGGTTCCAGTATTCAGGGATGGTCAAGCTTCTCCTCCATTTCAGGTGGACTTTGGTTGGTCTGATTGCTCCGGACAGTGACCAGGGGCAAAACTTCATGATAACATTGACTTCAATGCTTATACAGAACAGCATTTGTACAGTTATATCACAGAGATTTTTAACCACCAGTCGCAAGATTGTCATAGATTTGCCTCCATTTCGCAACTGGAGACAAGTGAATGTCTTTCTTTATGCTGCAGAACTCGATTCAATCAATGCAGGAATAGCAATTCTAGATTGGGTACAGCAAAAAATTAAGGAACCTGCTGGAGGAAAAGTCCTGGTCACAACGGTGCTCTGGGACTTAACTTCCTATTTGACAGACCAGAGAATTCCCTTCCATTTCATGCATAGCATCTTTTCCTTTCTTTTGAAGACGAGTCATTTGATAAAGTGTGTTGGGTATAGGAAGCTTTATGTCTTCATTAAAAACTTTGCAGAGAAATCCTACATGTGTTCAGAGACCAAGGATGCCCTTTCTGTAAAAAACTGGAGTCGGTGCAAAGAAAGAGATATACTAGGGACTCTATCCCTGGAAGAGATGGGTCAGATCCTTTGCTTAGACAACTATTACATTTATGAGGCCATCTGGGCTGTTGCATGGGCTTTACACGCAGCCTATTTCTCCAGATCCAAGAGGACAAAGATGGAAAGCAGTAAGACATCGGAGTTTTCAAGGCTGAAGGCTTGGCAGGTATTTCTTTTCTAATACATGGATCTCTCCAGCAGCCGCGAATTCATTTTAGAATGGTAAAAACTGGGCAGCTAGTTTGGGGTGGAGGTGGGGAATTATTCATTCTGAATACAATAAATGAATTAATTTTCAACTTTCCATTCTTCTCCTTTTGGGATACTCTTCACTCCCTTCTTTAGTCTCCTTTTAAATTGGTTGTCAAAGAGATTCTGACAAGCCATCTTTTCTCTCAAACAAATGTCTATTAATGTCATGCTTCTCTTTTATTTATTTATTTGTTTGTTTGTTTGTTTGTTTGTTTGTTTGTTTATTTATTTATTAGAAGTATGCCGCCCCTCTCCGAAGACTCGGGGCGGCTAACAACAATAAAGAAGACAATGTAACAAATCTAATCTTAAAGAATAATCTTAAAAACACCAATTTAAGAGACCAATCATACAAACAAGCATACCATGTATAAATTCAATAAGCCTAGGGGGAAGGGAAAAATTTCAATTCCCCCATGCCTGATGACAGAGGTGGGTTTTAAGCAGCTTGCAAAAAGCAAGAAGGGTGGGGGCAACTCTGATATCTGGGGGGAGCTGGTTCCAGAGGGTCGAGGCCACCAGAGAGAAGGCTCTTCTCCTGGGTCCCGCCAAATGACATTGTTAAGTCGACGGGACCAGGAGAAGGCCAACTCTGTGGGACCTAACTGGTCCCTGGGATTCGTGCGGCAGAAGGCGGTCCCGGAGATATTCTGGTCCGGTGCCATGAAGGGCTTTATAGGTCATAACCAACACTTTGAATTGTGACCGGAAATTGATCGGCAACCAATGCAGACTGCGGAGTGTTGGTGTAACATGGGCATGCCTTGGGAAGCCCATGATTGCTCTTGCAGCTGCATTCTGCAAGATCTGAAGTTTCCGAACACTTTTCAAAGGTAGCCCCATGTAGAGAGCATTACAGTAGTCAGAATAGAGCTGGAAAGGATTTTGGAGCAGCAGTGGGTTGGTCCCACTTCTTGGAACTGGTAGCACCAGTGGCAGGAGGCACCAAAAGCACGCGCAGAGGAATCGCACATGAGAGAGAGAGAAAGAGAGAGAGCTGTCAGTGGCCAGCAGGGTGAAGGGAAGACCTTAAAAACAGCTTCCCAGCAGCCCCACGGCAGTTCTTATTGCTTTCAGCTTTGGAGAAATAAAGGTGCTGAATCATTCCTGAGTGTTGCTCATTTTTTCCCGTGTGAATCAAACAGGCAAACACCACCTCTGGCTGGCCCCCATGATGGGGTGGGAATGGGGATTTTGCATTATCCTTCCCCTGGAACTGAGTGGGAATGGAGATTTTGCAGTATCTTTCCCCTGCCATGCCCACAAAGCCACGCCCATCAAGCCACACCACATCATGCCCATCAAGCCACACCCACAGAACTGGTAGTAAAACAAATTGGATTTCACCACTTATATAAAGTGACCAGATTTTAAGATTGGGAAAGTGGGACACCATTGTGGGAAGCGGGAGGGCTAAAAGAATTCACACAAAAACTTTTGCAAACTTTTTTTTTTCTCTCTCTCTCTCTCCCTTCCTCCCTCTTTCTTACTTTCTTAATCCCTTCCTCTCTCTTTTCTCTCTCTCTCTCTCTTCCTTCCTCCTTGCCTCTTTCTTTCTCCCTCCTTCCTTCCCTCCCTCTCGCTCTCTTTCTCTCTCTCTTCCTTCCTCTCCTTTTTTCTATCACTTCCTTCCTTCCTCCCTTCCTCTCTTTGTCTCCTCTGTTCTCTTTCTCTCTCTCTCTGTCTGTCTCTCTCTTTCTTTCTCTCCCTCTCTTGCTATCTCTCTCTTTCTCTCTCTCTCTTTCTCTCTCCCTGTTATATCCGCATACAGATAAAAGCCAGCCTGGAGCAGTTGTCAATTCTTTATTGTAGTTAAAAACAGGTAACAGACATCATCAGAAGAAAGAGCAACAGGCTGGTCTAACTGACTGCTTATATACATGTAACCCAGCCCCACCTAGCTCACTAGCCAATCAGCTTACAGTATCATTCCACACACCAATTATGGGTAGTTACAAACCCTGATTGTCCTCAGGACACAACACCCCTTCCCACCTGGTTAGTACACACAAAATCCTCTAGATATATGGGTCGCTTGCGTGACCTTAGAGAACGGTGAAGTTCAACCTCTGGTGAGGGAACTGGTGAGGGAACTGATGGTTCTGTTTCTCTAGGCACGGATTTTGATTGTGCTTCTGTGTGACTTTCATGATTGTGATGATTTCGGTATCAGCCCTGGATGTTGATTTCCCCTGGAGGGGGTAATCTCTATGTAATCGGGTAATGCAATGCTGGTTGGTTGGACAGGTGGTACTTGTAATGCTGGTGTAATGGCTTCTAAAGTTCGACGGCGTAGTTGATCTATGTGCCGTCACCAGATCCTTCCATCCCCTAGCTGGACCCTATAAGAATAAGGTCCAAGTTACATCCAAAATGCAACCTAGCTCCCAATGTTGTTCTCCCCCCCCCCCATAATTCCTAGCATATACTGGATCTCTTTGGGCAAATACTCTCATACATTTTGGTGGTTCCTTATCTATGTCAGGAGTATATGTAGGGTGAATCCGATCTAATCTCGTACGCGGACGCCGGCCCATAAGAACCTCTGCTGGGCTCCTGCCTGTGGTAGGGCAGGGAGTTGAATGTTGCGTAATTAAATAAAGGTTCACCTTACTTTTCCAATCCAGTCCTTTAAGGCGGCCTAAGGCCTCTTTTGTGGACTGCACAGCCCTCTCCGCCCGGCCATTACTTCTCGAATGCCAAGGGGCTGTTAACGTTTGCCTAATTCCCAAGGTGGCTAAAAATACTTGGAATTGTGCAGATGTAAACTGCGGTCCATTATCGGTCACCAACTGATCGAGTAACCCATGTGTGGAGAAGTGTCGCGATAGGATATTGATTACACTCTCCGATGTCGTAGACTGTAAGATATCTACTTCCACCCAGCCTGAATAAGCATCTACCAATACCATAAATTGATGCCCATGGAAAGGGCCGGCCAGGTCAAGATGGACTCTAGACCATGGTCCTCTAGGTAATTCCCACTGCCTTGGGTGTGTCTCCGGAGGCATAGGTCTGGAGTTCTGACACTCCCTACAGCGCTCTACCCACGTCTGAATGGCTTTATCTAACCCCGGCCACCAGACATAACTACGAGCCAAGGCCTTCATCCGGGCAATGCCTGGATGGCATTCATGGAGTAGGCTTAAAACTGTGTCCTGTAAGGATGGGGGAACAATGACTCTTGATCCCCACAGCAAGCACCCTCTATGTGTAGATAACTCGCTTTGCCTTGTCTGGAATGGTCTAAATTCACTAGGTATGGTTTCCGTGGGCCACCCCCGTTTCACCCAATCAATGATTTGTGAAATAGTATTATCCGTAGATGAGTGGGCTGCTATGTTGGCTGCAGACAGTGAGTTACTAAGTTCCTCTATCAGGAGGACCTGTGACGTTGGTGATGGGTCCATAACTGGTATTGGTAGAGGGCAACGGCTAAGGGCATCTGCGTGTGCCATGTTCTTCCCAGGCCGATATTGCAATTGATAATTATAGGCCGCTAGAAATTCTATCCATCTAATCATCCTGGGGGATGTGAATTGCGGGGATTCCTTAGTACCCACTAAAATACCCAATAACGGTTTATGATCCGTTTGCAGGACAAAGGGTCTGCCATATAAATAGTCGTGAAACCTTTTAACAGATGCGACAAGGGCCAAGGCCTCCTTGTCCGTCTGACTATAATTTCTCTCGGTGGCCTGCGAGCCATTAGGTAATTGATGGCTAAGCATGGCACCTATACCATAAGGGGAAGCATCTGCCGCGAGTATCAATGGCCACTGATCATTATATTGAATAAGAACTGCATCGGACATCAATAGGTCCTTAACTGCCTTAAATGAAGCCTGCTCCACATTTCCCCAAACCCATGGCCTATCGTTTCCCAATAGCCGATGTAAGGGTTCTGCTATCTACCTTGCCTTGTGTGGCAAGAAGGTGTTATAAAAGTTAAGGAGGCCTAAAAAGTCCTGTAATTCAGGCTTATTGACAGGTGCAGGTGCCTGTTTAATAGTTGATACCTTGGCCTGTGTTGGATGAATGCCGGCAGCATCAATAGTGTTTTTAATAGGAAAGTGAACACAAGAACAAGGGGACACAATCTGAAGTTAGTTGGGGGAAAGATCAAAAGCAACATGAGAAAATATTATTTTACTGAAAGAGTAGTAGATCCTTGGAACAAACTTCCAGCAGACGTGGTAGATAAATCCACAGTAACTGAATTTAAACATGCCTGGGATAAACATATATCCATCCTAAGATAAAATACAGAAAATAGTATAAGGGCAGACTAGATGGACCATGAGGTCTTTTTCTGCCGTCAGACTTCTATGTTTCTATGTTTCTATGTTTCTATCAATAGTATAACCTAAGAAATCAACACGGGGAACTCCTATTTGACATTTACTACATTTTAGTCGCAAGCCTGCCTTCCTAAAACACGATAGAACGCCCCTCACTCGTGTAAGAAGTTGTTGTTGTGAGGCGGCTGATATAAAGATGTCATCGAAATAGGGAGTTACCCCAGGTAATCCATATAACAGCCTCTCAATGATATTCTGGAACAGGCCAGGAGCCACACTCACGCCAAACTGGAGATGGCGACAACGAAATGCGCCCTGATGGGTGACCAACGTTTCAGCTTCCGCGGTGGCATCATCCACCAAGAGCTGTTGGTACGCTTGCGCCATATCGAATTTGGCAAAAACTGACCCTTGACCCAGGGAGTGAAATAATTGCTGTACTACCGGTACCGGGTAAGGGTTAGAACTGAGGGCATGATTTAGTGTTGCCTTATAATCTCCACATAAGCGGAGAGATCCATCAGGTTTAACAGGAATTACTAGTGGTGTTTCCCATTTTGCGTAATCGGTGGGCTCTAAAACCCCTTGCTGGATCAACTTGTCCAACTCTGCATCTACCTTTTTTCGTAGCGCAAAAGGCACTTGTCTAGGTTTTAATCTAATAGGGGGCACTTTTGGATCCAAGTTAAGAGATATTGGTGTTCCCACATAGCAACCCAAGCTATTGCTGAATACATCTGAGAACTCATCAAATATACATGAATATACATCAGAGGCGTCTGAATGAACTCCTGATACAAACAAACCTAATTTGGTAAACCAGTCCCTCCCCAATAACGATGGTAGGGGATTAGTTACAATTATCAATGGGAGAATCCCAGAAAATGTTCCCTTTTTTACATGGAATTTTCCCTCCCCTTTGGTTGGAATTAGGTTTCCTTGATAATCCCTCAGTTTCACACTTGTTGGATCCAGCTTAACTTTAGATAGGTCCACGACCAGGTGGGCAAGTGTGTCCCAGGAAATCAAACTCCTGGCAGACCCAGTGTCTACTTCCATTTCTAGGAATGACCCTTCAATAGTTACAACCATTGAAATTTTCTTAGTCCCACCTCCAGCTGCTAGAAATACTTCCTCCTCTCCGTTGCACAATTCCTGATCCGTTTCCGTGGCGAAACAATCACTTCATTGTCCCTACAGATGTTGTTGCGTGTGACGTGAAGGTGTAACACGCCTGGCGGTTTGGTTAGATGTTGAGTGGCAGACTCTAGATAGATGCCCCTTTCTTCCGCAGCTGTAGCAGGTTGCAGTACAGAACTGACACGAAGAGCGAAGATGTAGGTCTCTACAGCTGAAACACGGTGGGTAGTTTGATTGTCGCACCGATGTAATCCTCTGCTTGGTTCCAAAGTTTGATGTGCGATGGCAGTTGGTGGTGGTATGTAGGCGGGCAACTGTTTCACCATAATTTGTGTTGTCTATAAGGGGGTAAGTTGTCGCATAGATGCTTGTTTGTGGAAGAGTTTTTTTCGTTTCCGGAATACGTCGTTGTATATCCGCGGAAGAGTGAAGTGACATCTCTGCAGCACAGGCATCGTCACTAGCTATAGCTAGTGTAAGTTTAGGGTGGGCCAAGAGGCGGCGCTGAAGTTGGAGATCTCGCACCCCACAAACGAATTGTTCTAATAGCGAACGTTCTAAATTTTCGAAGTCACAGTCTTTTGCTGTGTCACGGAGGGCAGCCACGTATTGTGTAATTGATTCTCCCTCAGCTTGGATGCGGCGTCTAAAATGGAAACGACTTAAAATAAAGGACGGAGCTGGTGCATAGTGTCTCTTAAGTTTGTCCATCAGTTCTTCCCATGGAACTTCGTAAACCACCTGTGGTGCTACAAGAGCGCGTGCTATACGAAACATGGTTTTGCCACAAGCATTTAAGAAACAAGCAATGCGGCGAGCTTCTGATAATTCCCTAAGATCTTGTGCCTTTAGATAACATTTAAAACGGTCCAAAAAACTTTCCCAAGTATCACTACTAGGGTCAAATGTGTCAAAAGGCACAAGAAATGAACTTGGGCTTGCCATATTAATAACTAATCCTCTTAGTATACACAAGTGGCTTTTAGTAACAATAGTAGCACAACCCAGGTGGCTCCAAAGGGGAAAAAAAGAATAAATAATTAAGAAATGGAAAAAAAACCAAAATCCTTCCTGAGCTGTCAGACAGCTGAGTCCTTTGGCGGCAATGCAGACGGCCCCACAAAATTTCCAGCAGTCACAGGAGCAGAACAATGATTCTTTGGGAGGTCCCCCCCCCCCGGCCATCAAATGCAGCTGTAGACAAAAAACTCCGGTAGTAACACAGAAAAAAAAAGGGAAAAAACCTCAATTAGAAACAGCTGAGACCTTGAGTGCTAGCAGCAGCAGCGTGGGAGGCAACAACGGCTGCTAAAAGAACTGAACTTGGAATCTTCTTCTCCAGTAGTAGCAATGATTGCATGCAGGCTTAAGATAGCTCTCTCAACCCCCCCACTGCAGATGGTTTGTCGCAAACTTAGCAATAGAAATGTCCAAAAAAAACCCCGGCTCAATAACAACAGAGCCGAAGAAGAAAAGAGTAACCCAAAAAGGAGAAGAAGAAAAAAAAACACAGTGGTGACTAAGCAGGAATCCTGGTTACCTTAAGTCCATAAAACACTTTTCCCATCCTCGTCGCCAAATGTTATATCCGCATACAGGTAAAAGCCAGCCTGGAGCAGTTGTCAGTTCTTTATTCTAGTTAAAAACAGGTAACAGACATCATCAGAAGAAAGAGCAACAGGCTGGTCTAACTGACTGCTTATATACCTGTAACCCAGCCCCGCCTAGCTCACTAGCCAATCAGCTTACAGTATCGTTCCACACCCCAATTATGGGTAGTTACAAACCCTGATTGTCCTCAGGACACAACACTCCCCCTCTCTATTTTTTCTCTCTCTCTTGCTCTCTCTCTTTCTCTGTCTCTCTCTCTCTCTCTCTCTCTTTCTCTCTCTTTCTCTCTCTCTCTCTCTTGCTCTCTCTCTATCTATCTCTCTCTCTCTTGCTATCTCTCTCTTTCTCTCTCCATCTCTCTCTTTCTCTCTCATACACCACATACAGGGGGCAAAGTAGGAGCAGGAGGGCACCGGTGGCAGCCGCACCAGGCAGTAGCCACAGGGCAGAGGTGGGGTGGTCGGCTGCAAGCGAGAGCTCAAAGGCAGAGGCACCGGTGGCTGGATGTGCTGGTGCTGTGCTGGGCATGAGCACGGGGCTCACCAGCATGTATGGTGTCCAGCAACATGTCCAGCTGCTGCCGTTGGTGCCTCCACCCTGGAGCTCCCGCTCACAGCCGATCACCCCACTGCCACCCCATGGCTACTGCATGGTGCCGCTGCTGCCAGCACCCTCCTGCTCCTACTTCAACCCCTGCTTGGCGGCGGCACCTTCACTGCCTGCCCCACTGCCCTGCACCCGCCAGAGCTGCCCGCGCCCCGCTGTCCCTGCAGGCCCACCTTGGGCCCGAACCCTTCCTGCTGCCCGAGAGCTGCAAAGCTCACCTGCCACCACCAGGCCCCAAAACTCACCTGCCGCCACCACCAGGGGAGCTCCAGCCAGGCGTGGTGCTGCAGCTGTGGTAGAGGCTGCCTCCAAAGCCAATGGGCGGAAGCTCAGCACCTCCCTGGAAGGGCTGTATGCACGTTTGCTCCAAACCTTTTGTAAATTTTGCCAGGCTTCAGGACTGGGGGGGGCAGCTCCAAAATCGGGACATTTTTGAACCACCGTGAGATGTGGGGAAAATCATTCAAAAGCAGGACTGTCCCGCTGAAGGTGGGATGTCTGGTCACCTTACACTTATAGGGATTCCAGATGCAGTATTATATTTTTCCATGGGAGTAACTACATAATCCAGAAACCATTCAAATATTAAGGAATAGAATTCAAATATTGATAGATTGTCTCCTGAACTCTTGGAAAAATGAATCTGAGACCTTCGTTATTTTCTTGTCCCACAAATAATTCTTTTCCATAGATATCTAAACATTCCCATTTTCTCTTCCATTACAGCTTCATCCCTTCCTTGAAAACCTTGAGATTTACAATGCATCGATAAATGGAGTGTTTCTGGATGAGAAAGGAGATCTTACAGCAGATCTAGTCATTGTAACCTCGCTGTTTCACAACAAGTCTGTTAAAAAGTTCCTGATTGGCACCCTAGAAAAACAGGGATCCCTGGATTTCACATTTATGGTCCATCTGAAGGGTATGACACTGATGGATCAGCTGAACAAGGTGTGGAAAAACCTTTTTCAGTATTTGTGATTCTCTTGCCAACAGGATTGTTTTGGGGGGATAAAGAGGGGTTTTAAATATTTTAACAGAGTTGGAAGGGACCTGTATAGGTCATATAGTCCAACCCCCTACCCAAGCAGGAGAATCTACCCCATTTCATCAACATCCCCCAAAATTAGCAACAATGTTTTGTTGAGATATTAAATTCTCTGTGAGAAATATATTCTTACCAATACAGAAAAACATTTGTAGCTCAGAATTGAAATGAAGGGTTCTTGGTGCTCTCTGAACTTTGCAGTTTTCTTGTGAACATTTCATTACCCAAACTAGGCAACATCATCAGAGCACCTAGTTGGGTAATGAAACTTCTGCAAGAAAGCAAGAGAGCTCAGAAAGCACCAAGGACCCGTCAATATAACCTTAACAATTTAAGGAAATTATTCACTATCTTTCTCCGAAGAGAAATAGGTTAGAGTTAGGTTACTCTCGAATTCATTTCCTCAAAGGGAAAATAATCCATTAAACTTTACCTTGAACATTTGAACTTGTACATTTAGTATCCAAATTACCTTGTACAGAAATGTACAAAACAAATTGAAAAGAAGCAATGGAAGCAAAAAAGTAAATTGCTGAAGTCTTTACATAGTTTTTCACTGCTCACAGTCACTCATACCCTCATCACCTCTACTACTGTAATGCTCTCTATATGGGGCTACCTTTGAAAAGTGTTCGGAAACTTCAGATCATGCAGAATGCAGCTGCAAGAGCAATCATGGGCTTTCCCAAATATGTCCATGTTACACCAACACTCCGCAGTCTGCATTAGTTGCCAATCAGCTTCCGGTCACAATTCAAATGTTGGTTATGACCTATAAAGCCCTTCATGGCACCGGATCAGATTATTTATTTATTATTTATTTATTATTTAGATTTGTATGCCGCCCTCTCCGAAGACTCGGGGCGGCTCTGTGCAGTCAGGCGGTAGGGAAAGCAAGTAGGATGCTTGGCTGCATAGCTAGAGGTATAACAAGCAGGAAGAGGGAGATTATGATCCCGCTATATAGAATGCTGGTGAGACCACATTTGGAATACTGTGTTCAGTTCTGGAGACCTCACCTACAAAAAGATATTGACAAAATTGAACAGGTCCAAAGACGGGCTACAAGAATGGTGGAAGGTCTTAAGCATAAAACGTATCAGGAAAGACTTAATGAACTCAATCTGTATAGTCTGGAGCAGCGTTTCCCAACCAGTGTGCCGCGGCACACTAGTGTGCCGCGAGACATGGTCAGGTGTGCCGCCAAACTCCTAGGGCAGCTCCAGCTGGGCGGGGCGCTGCCGGTGCGGCTACTGCCCGATGCCGCTGTTGCTGGCGCTCTCCTGCTGGGCCCCAAAGAAGGAAGGCGGGGGGAAAAAGGAGTACTTCATTCTTCACACCGGCAGCAAGAGGAGGAGGGCGCCATCAGCAGATGCACCAGGTAGTAGCCGGGGGATGGCGGTGGCAAGAGCTCCAGGGCGGAGGCACCAGCAGCGCCCCACCCAGCTGGAGCTTCCCTGGTGGGGGCGGCAACCAATGTCCTTTGGGGCCCGGGGGGAGGGCAGTGGGAGCAGGAGGGTGCCAGGCCGCGTACGCCTGCACCAGCGCACCCCAAAATGCCCCCGCACACCCTTTTCCAAGGGCGCACCTGAAGCCACGGCCGCCCCCCCTGCGCCTCTAGTCCCCTCGCGCCCCTGGCCACTTGCCGCTGCCTTCACTGAAAGTGCTTTTGTCCCGGGCTCTCAGCGAGGGGGCTGCAGGAGAGGAGGCAAAGGCGATCTCTCTCGTTCTCCGGAGACTGGTGAAAGTGATTTTCAATGTCGGGGGCGTGGGCCGGCGTGCGCTCTCCCCCTCCCCCTGCCACATTCAAAGTAAGCCGGCATAGGGGTGGGGAGAGAGCGCATGCCGGCCCGCGCCCCCGACATTGAAAATCACTTTCGCCAGCCACCAAAGAACGAGAGAGATCGCCTTTGCCTCCTCTCCTGCAGCCCCCTCGCTGAGAGCCCGGGACAAAAGCACTTTCGCCGAAGGCAGCGGCGAGTGGCCAGGGGCGCGAGGGGACTAGAGGCGCAGGGGGGCGGCCGCGGCTTTGGGGGCGCCCTTGGAAAAATCACTTTTGCTAGCCTCCTGAGAACAAGAGAGTGAGAGCGACAGAGCAAGATAGAAAGTGAGAAAGAGAGAGAGAGACAAAGAGGGGGTTGAGAAAGAGATAGCAAGAGAGAGAGAATGAGAGAACGTGTGAGAGATAAAACAAGAGAAAGTGAGAGAGAGAAAGGGGGGAGAGAAAGAGATAGCAAGAGAGAGAACGAGAGAAAGAAAACAAGAGAGAAAGAGAGAAATCAAGAGAGAGAGAAAGAAAACAATAGAGGGAAAGTGAGAAAAAGAGAGAAGAGCAAGAGGGGGAGAGATAGAGACAGAGGGGGAGAGATAAAGAGAGAGAAAGAAAGAAAGAGAGATGAGAGAGGAAGGAAGAGAGTGAGAGAGAGGAAGAAGGCAAGAGAGAAAGAAAGAGAAAGAAAGATGAGTGAGGAAGGAAGAGAATGAGAGAGAGAGAGAGAGAGAAAAGCAAGAAAGAGATAGCAAGAGAGAGAGAGAGCAAGGGAGAGAGGAAGACATAGAGGGAGGGAAGGAGGACGAGAGGAAGCAAAAAAGAGAGGAAGAAAGAAAGAAAGAGGGATGGAGAGAGAAAGAAGGGAAGAAAGAGAATGAGGGAGGGAGAAATAGAGCGAAAGTGAGGGAGAGATTTTTTTTTGTCCAAACTTTTCTTTAGCCCCCCCCCCCCCCCCCCCGTTCAATGTTCCCCAGGATTTTGAAAATATGAATAATGTGCCGCGGCTCAAAAAAGGTTGGGAAACACTGGTCTGGAGGACAGAAGGAAAAGGGGGAACATGATCGAAACATTTAAATATATTAAAGGGTTAAATAAGGTCCAGGAGGGAAGTGTTTTTAATAGGAAAGTGAACACAAGAACAAGGGGACACAATCTGAAGTTAGTTGGGGGTAAGATCAAAAGCAACATGAGAAAATATTATTTTACTGAAAGAGTAGTAGATCCTTGGAACAAACTTCCAGCAGACGTGGCAGATAAATCCACAGTAACTGAATTTAAACATGCCTGGGATAAACATATATCCATCCTAAGATAAAATACAGAAAATAGTATAAGGGCAGACTAGATGGACCATGAGATCTTTTTCTGCCATCAGACTTCTATGTTTCTATGTTTCTATGTTTCTATCTCAGGGACCGCCTTCTGCTGCTCGAATCCCAGCGACCAGTTAGGTCCCACAGAGTGGGTCTGCTCCGGGTCCCGTCAACTAAACAATGCCGCTTTGCGGGACCCAGGGGAAGAGCCTTCTCTGTGGCAGCCCCGGCCCTCTGGAACCAACTCCCCTCAGAAATTAGAATTGCCCCCACCCTCCTTGCTTTTCGTAAGCTACTTAAAGCCCACCTCTGCCAGCAGGCATGGGGGAATTAAGATATTCTTTTCCCCTAAGCCTTTACAATTTTATGCATGGTATGTCTGTATGTATGTTTGGTTTTTATATTAATGGGTTTTTAATCGTTTTTAGTATTGGATTATTATTGTACGCTGTCTTATTATTGCTGTTAGCCGCCCCGAGTCTCCAGAGAGGGGCGGCATACAAATCCAATAAATAAATAAATAATAGATTTCAAATTTACTAAAGCTAAGCCTTGAACTGCAGATCACCAACCCCTGTCTCTTTTCACCATTTCTGAAAATTAAATCATAAATCATTTTCTGGATGGTCTTTCTCCCTGTCTGCTCAGCCCCTGCCTCCTTCCAGGTGCACAGAAAGCTGCCATCCTGGGTTCATGAAGGTGCCTCAGGAAGGGAAGCCCATCTGCTGCTTTGACTGTCTTTTATGTCCTGAAGGAACCATATCCACCATGGAAGGTGAGTGGCATCAGAAGATGCTGTCTATACATGGGAGAGAAGTGTCTGGTTTCCTCAGAAAAATAGATGGCCTTTCAGAAGAATCAAAATTGCAAGGAACAGTTAAGCTCAAGAGAATGTTAGTTTCAGGGGTGGGATTCAGCCGGTTCGGAGCAGTTCGGGCAAACCGGATATTAATTTACATCCAGTTCGCCAAACTGGTAATTGCAAGGACTAGTTGACCCTGCCCGTCCAATCCCACCCCTCCCAGGAGTCTCCACTTTGGATGTGAGTTAAGCCCATGTGGAGGCTGAGGGAGAAGAGAATTGGCCTTTTGGGAGTTATAGAAGTCCAAAAATGGGCCAGTTTCTGGCTGCTGGAGAGTCTGTTTTCATCCTCCTGGAGGCTGGAGCAAAGTCTCTGGAGTCTGGGGAGAGTGAAAAATGGGCCTACTGGAAGTACCAGAAATTTGGAATCAGGACTGTTTCCGGCCTCCAGAGGGCCTCTAAAGCCTGAGGAAGGCCATTTTCACCCTCCTAGTGGCTTGAAGAAAGGCCCCAGAGCCTGGGGAGGGCAAAAACACCCTTTCATCACCATGATGCAGGAGACCAAGTGGGCCACACCCCCATGACCACATCCACCTAGACTCTGGGCAGAGAACCAGTTGCTAAAAAATTTCAATCCCATCCCTGGTTAGTTTGTTTATTTCAGGAGACCAAACTAAACTTCCCAAACAGCTGTCAGTCACCCTAAATTTGAAGAGGATCAAAGCTTTCTATAAAACAAGAAGCTTTAAGGTAAACGTTACTCTTGCTCTTTTTCAGACACAGAGCAATGCAGCACATGTCCAGCAAATCAACATCCAAACAACAACCGAGATAGCTGTGTCCCCAAGACCAAGACATTTCTATCCTATCGAGAAAAATTGGGAATCATCTTAACTTCCATTGCCTTGTTCCTCTCTTTAATTACATGTTTTGTATTAGGGATTTTCTTTAAATTCCAAGAAACTCCCATAGTCAAAGCCAACAATCGTGATCTCTCTTATGTCCTCCTTGTTTGTCTCCTGCTTTCCTTCTTCACCCCATTCTTGTTCATTGGTCAGCCAAGGAAAGTCACCTGCCTTCTACGACAAACAGCATTCAGCATCATCTTCTCTGCTGCCATTTCTTCTGTCTTGGCCAAAACCATCACAGTAGTGCTAGCCTTCTGGGCCACAAAACCAGGGAATAATGTGCAGAGATGGCTGGGAAAAAGTTTGGCCAACTCTATTATCCTTTCTTGCTCTGGTCTTCAAGTTCTTCTCTGCATCATCTGGTTGGGCACTTTCCCACCCTTCCCTGAGTCTGACATGCACTCACAATCAAGAGAAATCATTCTACAGTGCAATGAAGGCTCTGTCACCATGTTTTATGGGGCCCTTGGTTATATGGGCTTCCTGTCTGCCATTTGCTTCACATTGGCTTTCCTGGCTAGGAATCTGCCTGGGGCTTTCAACGAAGCCAAGCTGATCACCTTCAGCATGCTAGTCTTCTGCAGTGTCTGGGTGTCTTTTGTGCCCACTTACTTGAGCACTAAAGGGAGGTACATGGTTGCCGTGCAGGTCTTTTCCATCTTATCCTCCAATGCAGGACTTCTGGGCTGCATCTTCATGCCCAAATGTTTCATTATTTTCCTAAGACCAGATCTGAATACAAAGGAATATATAATGTCAAAATAAAATAGAAACATGAGTTTTCATAAAAAATCTTCCAAAATTTCAGTTAAACATTCTGGTAAACAACGCTTAACATTTTTATGCCCCATCTCCCAAAGAAAAACATGCCTCCAGAAAGTCCTTGACCTTTCAGTAAACCTGCCCCAGGCAGCACCAATTCCATCTTAGCCAACATAGGTGCCCAAACATGAAAATAGTCTTCGGAGAGGGGCGGCATACAAATCTAATAAATAAATAAATAAATAAATAAAATAAGTTTTCATATTGTGAGTCCTATTCCCTATCAAATTGCCTCATGAGTGTTCTGTCGAGCTCTCTGGTAGAATCCTCCCAAAAATTCACAGGCACAAATTTCAGACACACACACACGTTTGAAAAGTCAAAACAATGTTCTTTATAATGAAAATTCACTTAAACCAAGCCCTCTTTTGGTATAGCAAAGAGCACTTGTCTCCAAACAAACCGGTAATTTGTACAAGTCCCTTATCAGTTCTGTGATACTTAGCTTGCAGCTGTGAGGCAATTCACAGTCCTTCTTCTTTCACAAAGTGAAACACACTTTGCCCTGGTTTAGTTCCAAAGCGGGGGGAAATCAGCACACAAAATATCCAAGTCAGTAAAGCAGTCAGAAACACAACGATCAGATAATCCTCCACAATGGTCAAACCCACAGGATGCTCTTTATATCAGCCTCACTAATTACCACAGCCCCACCCAACCACAGCCTCATTTTCTTTGATAATAATCTCTCAGTTGTTGTTGCCTATGCATTGCTCTCTGCATGCGTGGCTGTATCATTAACTCTTGTTCTGAATCTAAGGAGGAGCTAGATAATTGATCTCCTTCTGAGCTGTCTGCCGCACTCTCCTCCTCCCTGTCACTCATGTCTTCTTGGTCAGAGGAGCCTTCATCAGCAGATTCCACCGGGGGCAAAACAGGCCTGCAGCATGTGGATGTCTCCCCCACATCCACAGTCCTTGGGGCAGGAGCTGGGCCAGAGCTAACCACAACACCTCCCAAAGAAAAACATGCCTCCAGAAAGTCCTTGCCCTTTCAGTAAACCTGTCCCAGGCAGCACCAATTCCATTTTAGCCAACATAGGTGCCCAAACATGGAAATAAGTTTTCATATTGTGAGTCCTATTCCCTATCAAATGGCCTCATGAGTATGTAGCAAATTTCTATCCAGCATGCTGCCTATGTGCAACTGAATCATGCTATGATCTCATCATAGCAATATACTAGTGAATATTTGTTAGTGTGCATGGCGTGACTACTATTTTGAGACAACCCAGGAGCAAAATACAGTACACAGTGGTTTGACTTACAAACAGTGGTTATATACAAGGCATAGCTACATGCATACACATGATAGGCACATACAAGAGAAGCAATCAATCTGCAACTCTACACTGAGAACTACAGTGGAGATTGAACATGACAAGGAGATAGATACATAAGGAGACAAAGAGATGCCCTCTCATGGCCTCCCTTATATAGACAGCGTCTTAAAGTGGCAGTAACCCTGCTGACTCATTGCATCAGCATTTCAGTTTACAACCATACATCAGCTGGTCAGCTATTAAATATCATTTCTCTGACAATATTCCTTCTAACTCTGAATTTTTATATCAACAAACACCTAGAAGCAAACAAAGTAATAACCAAAAAGCCAACATGGGTTTGTCAAAAATGCTTACAGCTTTAACTTCTTTGCAGTTCGATGTCACTTCAAGGCAAATGATTTTAAAACCCTGCTGTTCTGTTCGGGTCGTATGTGACCCGAAGCCAAGTTTGAGTCCCTGTAAAAAATTTTCCCTGCATATCTGAAACTTGAAATTTCATGTAGTTTCATCATTTCAGGGGTTCTCTCTATGAGAATTTTTTTTGGGGGGTGGGGGGCTTAGTTTTTGCTGGGCAAAAAAAGTTACAAATCTTATGTTCCTGGGTCACCCTGACCCGGACCGAAAACTCTTCATTTGCAGTGCTTATGTTTGGTCTTTTTGAAAGCTTTGTTCACTTGGAAAGTAGTCTGAACATTTCTGCACACAATGATATGAAAATTGAAATGAAAAAAGTAAATCTTATTGGTTTATTTTGCGGATATAATGCACGCCCCCCCCATTTTTGTGAAAAATTTTTCAATTTATGGATAGTTTTGCTTGCAAAATGCATTATATTTTACTAAAGTTGGTGTGGGATTGGTAGCTTGAACATTTCTGAATATAAGAAAAATATAAAGGAACTGAAAAAAATGATTCTTATTGGTTTTTTAACATCAGAAATAAGCCCCCCTCCTTGGCTGCTTGCAACCATTTTCACTTTTTATTTTTTTATGCTCCAAATCCGAAATATTCTTTAAAATCTTAGGCATTCATTTACTCAATTTAACAATGCTGATCATCAAAAAATATTTTTGGGGTGGTGGCTAATTGTTTTCTGGGCAAAAAAAAATCATAACTTTGAATCTGTTTCTGTTCGTATGTGACCGGACCAAAAATATTTTTTTTAGGTACTTGAATTTGATCTTTTTGAAAACTTTTTCAACTGGAAAACTAGTTTGAACATTTATGAACATAATGATATGAAAATTGAACTGGAAAAATTGAGACTTATATTTTTATTTTGATCAAAAATCCCCTCCCCCCATCCTTTTTTAATTTCGTGTCAATTTCTATTTTTTAAGGCTACAAATCCCTAAGGAATTTTCCCCCAAAAGGTTTGATATACTAAATTGAACATTTCTGAATATAAGAAAAATATAAATGAACTGAAAAAAATGGTTCTTATTGGTTTATTTTTGCCACAAAAGGGCCACCCCCCCTCGGCCTTGCTGTGTGCCATTATTGTCACTGTTTATACATATTTGTCTAGAAATATTTGGAATATCCTTTTGAAAATCAACCACATTGTAGCCAGAGAACTAATTTTATGAAACAAATCCATTTTACTAAAAAAAAGTATGTAAGTTTGAAATTAACAGCATAATTTTTATATAAATTGAAATAATTGAGGCATACTTTATGTGCAAAATAAACCAATATGCATCAATTTTTCCAGTTCAATTTTCATATCATTATGTTCAGAAATGTTCAAGCTACCAATCCCACACCAACTTTAGTAAAATAGAATGTATTTTGCTAGCAAAACTATCCATAAAGTGAAGACTATTTAAAAAAAACGGGGGGAACGTGCATTTCATCAACAAAATAAACCAATATGCATCAATTTTTCCAGTTCAATTTTCATATCATTATGTTCAGAAATGTTCAAGCTGCCAATCCCATATCAACTTTAGTAAAATAGAATGCATTTTGCAAGCAAAACTATCCATAAATTGAAAAAAAATTCACAAAAACAGGGGGGGCGTGCATTATATCCGCAAAATAAACCAATAAGATTTACTTTTTTCATTTCAATTTTCATATCATTGTGTGCAGAAATGTTCAGACTACTTTCCAAGTGAAAAAAGCTTTCAAAAAGACCAAACATAAGCACTGCAAATGAAGAGTTTTCGGTCCGGGTCAGGGTGACCCGGGAACATAAGATTTGTTACTTTTCTTAAACAGAACAGGAGGGTTAAGTAATTGGGTGTGGGATTTCAACATCCTTCAATGGAAGAGGTTGTAGAGTGGGGATGTGCTTGAACAAGGCTTCAAAACCATGATACATGCCTCAATAAAAGACATTCTCTGCTGGAGGATTTTTGCTCGGGATCTCGGTGAGTTGATTCATATGCTTAAATGATAAATGGACTTCCAATTAGGTTGAGTTTCCCAGACTCTGTTGATGCTTAGTTCCAGAGAGAAAAATAACTCCCTTTTCCTTGCCGTTCAAATCTGCTTGTTGCTGTGTGTGTTTTTATCAATAAAGAGTTTACAATGAAATAAGGGACTTTTGAGTCGGTGGGTTCACTCTGAGGGCCGTGCAGAGAACGATAACATATATCAATGAGGTTTGGCACTTTACAAAAATTCTCTATAAGATTATAACATATACATCAATCCTTTCAATCTTATATTTTTCCCATTGTTACATTGCTATATGTAAAATATTGATGCAGGTGAAGGAGGAGAATGCAAAAGCTGGCTTGAAACTAAGATCAAGAAAAGCAAAGATCATGGCACTTGGCCCTCTCAATTCCTGGCAAATTGATGGGGAAGGAAATAGAAGTAGTGACAGATTTATTTATTTATTTATTTATTTATTTATTTATTCATTCATTCATTCATTCATTCATTCATTCATTCATTCATTTGTTAGAATTGAAAGGGACCATGCAGGTCATCAAGTCCAACCCCCTTCCTGAGCAGGAATCCTAAAGCACCCCAGCCAGGTGGCAGTCCAATCTCCTCTTGAAAGTGTCCAGAGTTGGGGAGTTCACCACCTCCGCAGGCAGGTTGTTCCACTGGTTGATTGCTCTGACCGTCAGGAAGTTCTTCCTTACTTCTAGGTTGAATCTCTCCTTGGTCAGCTTCCAGCCGTTGTTCCTCGTCCGACCCTCTGGTACTCTGGAGAATAGAGTGGCACCCTCTTCTCTGTGGCAACCCCTCATATATCTGTATACAGCTATCATGTCCCCTCTGGCCCTCCTTTTCTCTAGGCTATCCATGCCCAGTTCCCGCAATTTTATTTTCCTGGGCTCCAAGATCACAACAGATGTGGACTACAGCCAAGAATGAAAAGACACTTGCTCCTAGGGAGGAAAGCTATGGCAAATCTAGACAGCAAACTAAACAGCAGAGGCATCACCCTGCCAACAAAAGTGTGTATAGTCCAGATGATTGTGTCCTCAGTGCACTGTATGGCTCTGAAAGTTGGACCACAAGAAAGGCTGAGTGCCAAAGAATTGAGGCCTTTGAACTATGTGCTGGAAAATACTTTTGCAAGTCCCTTGGACTGCAAGGTGATCAAACCGATCAGTCCTAGAGGAGATGAACTCTGACTGCTCTTTAGAAGGCCAGATCTCAAAGATAAAACACAAACCTGGCAACTTCAAATATCAACCAACAAATGCTCTACCCTCCACATCGGCAAAAAGAATCCAAACCGCACATACGAACTGAATAAACAATCTCTCACTGCCAACCCCCACTCAGTAAAAGACCTTGGAATACTAATATCGAATGACCTAAGTGCTAAAGCCCACTGCAACAATATCGCCAAAAAAGCT
Source organism: Erythrolamprus reginae (assembly GCF_031021105.1). NCBI lineage: Eukaryota > Metazoa > Chordata > Lepidosauria > Squamata > Dipsadidae > Erythrolamprus > Erythrolamprus reginae. The sequence continues at coordinate 13,880,937 of NC_091951.1, read as the reverse complement.
TCTAGGGTTGTTAACCTGATCCTACGCAGCTTTTGCTCAGGCAATCTCACGCTACTCACAAGAGCCTACAAAACTTTTGCCAGACCCATCCTAGACTACTGCTCATCTGTCTGGAACCCATACCACATCTCAAACATCAACATCCTTGAAAATGTCCAAAGATATTTCACCAGAAGAGCCCTTCACTCCTCCACTCGAAACAGAATATCCTACGAAAATAGACTAACAATCCTGGGCCTGGAAAGCCTAGAACTACGGTGCCTAAAACATGATTTGAGTATTGCCCACAAGATCATATGCTGCAATGTCCTACCGGTCAATGACTACCTCAGCTTCAACCGCAACAACACAAGAGCACGCAACAGATTCAAACTTAATACGAACCGCTCCAAACTTGACTGTAAAAAATATTTCAACAATCGAGTTATCGAAGCGTGGAACTCATTACTGGACTCAATTGTGTCAACCCCTAACCCCCAACATTTCTCCCTTAGACTCTCCACGATTGACCTCTCCAGGTTCCTAAGAGGCCAGTAAGGGGTGTACATAAGTGCACAGGTGTGCCTTTCGTCCCCTGTCCAATTGTCTTTCCTTTCTTTCATCTATCATATATATTCTCTTCCTTTCATATATCCTCTCCTCTAAGTTCACTTTTACCTTTATATATATTACCACATGTCTTTTTTCTTCCTATGTATTTGTGTATTGGACAAATGAATGAATGAATAAATAAATAAAAATAAATACTTTGGCCACCTAATGAGAAAAAAGGACTCACTGGAGAAGAACCTAATGCCTTTCTGCTGGGAAAGATTGAGGGCAAAAGAAGAAGGGGACAACAGAGAATGAGGGGGCTGGATGGAGTCACTGAAGCAGTAGGTGTGAGCTTAAATGGACTCTAGAGGATGGTAGAGGACAGGAAGATCTGGAGGAATGTTGTCCATAGGGTCACAAAAGGTTGGACATGACTTTTGCAACTAACAACAACAATGTTATGTATTCTTTCAAAATCCAATAAAGTAGAGTAAACATTCTATTTTACTCAATAGTTTTGACACTGGTTTGCATAAACGTATTTTCTTAGAGAAGTTTCTCCCGTTCTCCCTCAGTGGTTCATCTCCAAAGTTTGGACGCCATTTGTGACTTCTCTCCTTGTTGCTATTACACAACTTATAGAGATTTAATTGTTGCTTTGATGCTAATTCTCTAGAGATGTTTCTGCAAGATGTGACACAAACGTATCAATAACATGATTTCCTTTGGGTTCACCAGAGAAGCCTTTGGGGCTGATGCCATAGCACTGGAAATCCAGGAGTCCATAAATGATCCTGGGGAGAGGGAGGTCCTGAAGTGGTTTTTAAGGCAGGGAGGAAGGTTTCTTCTGCATTTCAGACATGAAGCCTTGGCTTTGGAAAACGGTGGGTGTATAAATGGATCTTGGGAAGAAAGAGCCTTGGAGGTGTTTAGGAGAGGTATCTTCTCAGATCCACTTCAGAAATGAAGCCTTGGCTGGATTCTGTCTGAAACAATAAAACTTTCTTGAATCTCTTCTCTCTTTTTCTTCAAAGCATAAACAGGACTGGAGATTCCATCAGGATCACATCATATTGCTGTTGCTGCCTCTGCTATTTCTGTGGGACCAGGGAGTCAGAGGGGTGCTCAAAGCCAAATGCTCTCTGAAGCTGCAGAGGGAAATGGTGGACCCAAAGAATCACTACAGACCAGGAGAGCTTTCCATTGGTGGCATCATCTCTGCAACCCAGGCTTTTTTCGGAAAATTAAGTTTCAAAAAATCTCCTTCAACTCCAGTATTGGAGTAAGTCAAACTTTCTGCATTGCATTAGAGCAATTGTATTTCTGAGTTATATCAACAGTTTCATTTGGACATTGTGCCATTTCATCTTGAAGGATTTATTTTATATCATGCAACTGATGAATCTCCTTTGAAATCCTTCAAGTATATTCATCAAACAGGGAGCTTCTGTTTTTCAAACAGCCACTTTCCCTGACATCTTTCACCGGGGATGTATCATGGATAGAGAGGACCAGGTGGTTCATTTCTTTTATTCCTACCTTCCATCCTAAAGGGTGAACAAGGCACAAAAATACAGGAAAATGTTATGTTGTTTGCCTCCCTCTACTGGAGGAGCATAACTAGAAAGGAAAATAGAGACTATTTAAGTCAGTCCGAAAAGACTGCAAAGTTATGGCTACCTCTTGAATAAGCTAGTAACAAATACATTCAAATACACTTAAATTGCCCTAAGTATCTTAAAATAAAATATAAATTGAAAAAGAGCCTCAAATTTCATATGTGAGACATTTGGTGAACTCTCTTAGCCTTCCTAGGATAGATAAAATAATCTATCCAAATAAGACAGTAAATACTCAAAACTTGCTCAGCTAACACACACTTGGTTAGTGGCTTTGAAATATAATTAGATATATTTTAATAATTTAGATTGCTTTTTATTTTATTTTTTTATGTTACTTTTTTTTTACGATTGCTCCAATCCATTCGGAAGAATGCCTGGACTAAGGCAGATTAGAAGTATTTCAATTTAAACAAATGTTCTTTTCATTGATTATCTTGCAGCATATTAGGGGCACAGGACTGGAAAATGTTATCCTTCCTTTTTGCTATCCAGGAGATCAACCAGGATCCTCATATCTTGCCCAACATCACTTTGGGTTACAACATCTATGAAAATTATTTTGATTCAAAAAAAACTTCAGATGCTTTGCTGGACCTGCTTTCAGATGGTGAAGCCAATGTTCCCAATTACAGCTGTGGGAGACAGAGAAACACAGTGGCTGTTCTTGAAGGGGATGAAACTGGCTTTTCCATTCAGATTTCATCCATGTTGGGCACCTACAAAATCCCACAGGTGAGTTATTGCTGAGAAGACAGTTTTCAATCAGGCACTTTTCAATTGGAGGATCTTTCTTATAAATGAAAAGTAGAGTTGTATTATAGAAATGAAGACTCTTTTCTCCCCCATGTTTTATTGATTAAGGATCATGGTTATCCAGATAGAAGGAAGAAGTAAACAAAACATATCCTTTCTCTCCATGATCCCAGTTCAGATTTGGGGTTCTTTTCCTGAGTTACTGTACCTTTACAGGTGAAGAGGATGAGCAGTCTATAAATTTTTAAAATTAATAAATAATTCTCCTCTTGGGCAATGTTCTGTCGGGCTCTCTGGTTGACTCCTCCCAAAAATTCACAGGTACAAATTTCAGACACGCACACGTTTGAAAATTCAAAACAATGTTCTTTATAATGAAAATTCACTTAAACCCAGCCCTCTTTTGGTATAACAAAGAGCACTCGTCTCCAAACAAACTGGTAATTTGTACAAGTTCCTTATCAGTTCTGTGATACTTAGTTTGCAGCCGTGAGGCAATTCACAGTCCTTCTTTCACAAAGTGAAACACACTTTGCTCTGGTTTAGTTTCAAAGCAAGGGAAAATCAGCACACAAAAGGTCAAAGTCAGGAAAGCAGTCATGAAACACAATGATCAGATAATCCTCCACAATGGCCAAACCAACAGGCTGCTCTTTATAGCAGCCTCACTAATTACCACAGCCCCACCCAACCACAGGTGGCCTCATTTTCTTTGATAATAATCTCTCCGTTGTTGTTGCCTATGCATCGCTCTCCTCGTGCGTGGCTGTATCATTAACTCTTGTTCTGAATCCAAGGAGGAGCTAGATAATTGGTCTCCTTCTGAGCTGTCTGCCACACTCTCCTCCTCCCTGTCACTCATGTCTTCTTGGTCAGAGGAGCCTTCATCAGCAGATTCCACCGGGGGCAAAACAGGCCTGCAGCATGTGGATGTCTCCCCCACATCCACAGTCCTTGGGGCAGGAGCTGGGCCAGAGCTAACCACAACAGGCAACAAGCATCAAAAGCAGCAATGCATGAAGAAATGATGAATATAGAAATCTGCAAGAAGTGGAACCAAACCTTCATTGGAGACAGAATCAATATCTTACATTTTGACTTTCATCAATCTCAGATAAAATACATCGTTTTTTTCTTTTTCAGATTAGTTACAATTTTGTTTCCCAGATTTTGAAGAATAAAATTCAGTTTCCTTTCTTCTATCCAATGCTCCCTGCTGAAGGATTCCAGTATGCTGGGATGATCAAGCTTCTCCTCCATTTCAGATGGACTTTGGTTGGTCTGATTGTTCCAAACAGTGACAAGGGCCAAAATTTCATGACCACAATGACTTCCATGCTGATCCAGAATGGCATTTGTCCAGTTATATCACAGATTATTTCATCAACAACTTTTGAGATCTTCCTAGATGTTCATGTATATCGCAAATGGAGACAAGTGAATGTCTTTCTCTATGCTGCAGAGATTGATTCAATCCACTCGGGAATAGGAGTTTTAAAACTGGTACATAATAAAATTAAGGAACATGTGGTAGGAAAAGTTCTCATGACAACATTGCTCTGGGACTTAAGCTCTTTTTTTAGACAGCAAGTATTTGCTATTCAGTTCATTGATAGCATTATTTCCTTTCCTTTGAAGAGAAGGCAAATGACAATGTATGGTGGCTTTAGGCAGCTTCATTTTTTCATGTACCACTTTACAAAAAACACCTTCGTGTGCTCCTACACCAAGGAGGCCTTTTCTGTGAAAAACTGGAGACGGTGCAGAGAGAGAGAAAAGCTGCTGACTGTGACCCAACAAGCAAAGGATCGGATCCTGAGTCTAGACAACTATTTCATTTACATCATTATCTGGGCTTTGGCCCAGGCCTTACATGCAGCCAACTTGCCAAGATCCAGAAAGACAAAGACAAAAGATGGTAACAATTTAGAAATTCCAAAACTGAAGTCTTGGCAGGTATTTGTTTAAAAACAAAACAGAACAGAATTCTTCATTGGCCAAGTGTGACTGGACACATAATGAATTTGTCTGTGGTGCATAAGCTCTCGGCATATATACAAGCAACAAGTGATAAATCATGATTATAATCACGAAATACAATCATCATATCATATTAAATAAATAAATAAAAATGAAAAGGTGGTGAAACAGTGAAGATCTTGTAATATTCCCTTTCAAAAGTAACTTAAAAGAACAATATGTTACTAAGGAAGGGGAAAAATTTAAGGGAGTATAAAAGGAGAGATGCATATAATACATATAATAATAATAATAATAATAATAATAATAATAATAATAATAATAATAACAACAATGACAACAACAATAATAATAATAGTGATAATAGTAATATAATAAATGCATTAGTAACATTTAGTAACATTTGATTGGATTGGATTGAATTGGATTGGATTGGATTTGTATGCCGCCCCTCTCCACAGACTCGGGCGGCTAACAACGGTAGTAAACAGCATATGACAATCCAGTATAAACAGTTAAAAAACCCTATTGTAAATCCAAACATACATACAGACATACCATGCATAAAATTGTAAAGGCCTAGGGGGAAAGAGTATCTCAATTCCCCAATGCCTGGCGGCAGAGGTGGGTTTTAAGAAGCTTACGAAAGGCATATTATCCTTTTAAATTACTTTTGAAAGGGAATATTACAAGACCTTCACTGTTTCACCACATTTTTATTTTTATTTATTTATTTTGTCAAGCATGTATATGCTTAAAAACAAAGTATAAAAAAAGTATAAACATGATTGTGAATATATAGGAAGTACAAGCATGGTTATGAGTACAAGAAATTTTACAGGTACATTAGGACAGGGATGGAAAGCATGGTTATGTGCTTACGCATGTCCCTTACAGATCTCTTAGGAATGGGGTGAGGTCAATGGTAGACAGTATAAGGTTAAAGTTTTGGGGGTTTGGGATTACTGTACTTGAAATATGTACTCCATGGAGAAGAGTATTGGGTGGGCAGATATGATTGGGAGAAGTCACTCTCACAAATAACCTACCCTATGCCATAAATAATGACTAATAAAGGTCACAAAATAGAGGACTTCTCTGGAAATAACAAGAGATACCCCTAAGTACCCAGGCTGAGCATGTACAATGAATTGAAACTTCAGGACGGTTTTCATGTAGAGCTTTAGCCTAATGAAGAGGCTCGACTACTGTAACACTCTCTACATGGGGCTATCTTTGAAAAGTGTTCGGAAACTTCAGATCGTGCAGAATGCAGCTGCGAGAGCAATCATGGGCTTTCCCAAATATGCCCATGTTACACCAACACTCCGCAGTCTGCATTGGTTGCCAATCAGTTTCCGGTCACAATTCAAAGTGTTGGTTATGACCTATAAAGCCCTTCATTGCACTGGACCAGATTACCTCAGGGACCGCCTTCTGCTGCACGAATCCCAGTGACCAGTTAGGTCCCACAGAGTGGGTTTTCTCCGGGTCCCGTCAACCAAACAATGTTGCTTGGCGGGACCCAGGGGAAGAGTCTTCTCTGTGGCGGTCCCGGCCCTACTCCCCCCAGAGATTAGAATTGCCCCCACCCTCCTTTCCTTTCATAAGCTGCTTAAAACCTACCTCTGCCGCCAGGCATGGGGGAACTGAGATACACTTTCCCCCTAGGCCTTTAAAATTTTATGCATGGTATGTCTGTATGTATGATTGGTTTTTATATAATGGGTTTTTAACTGTTTTTAGTATTGGATTATTGTTATATACTGTTTTATTACTGTTGTTAGCCGCCCCGAGTCTGCGGAGAGGGGCGGCATACAAATCCAATAAATAAATAAATAAATAAATAAATAAATAAATAAACAAACAAACAAACAAACAAATATAAACAAATAAACAAATATAAATAAATAAATAATGAATGAATGAATACATACATACATACATACATACCTACATACATACATACAAACATACATACATACATACATACTATGTTTATAAAGATGTTTATTAGTCCAGCTAAATCAGTCTGTGCTTTAGGTTTTGATTTTTATGCAACAAGGAGGGAATGGAGATTTTACAGTATCCTTCCCCTGCTATCCCCACCTAGCCACACCCACCAAATCATTCCATGCCCACCAAGCCATGCTCACAGATCCGATAGTAAAAAAAATTGAACCCCACCACTGTCTCCCTTCCCAGGACTTCAGGAAGATTTCTGACATTTTGTTTATGAAACAGGTCTTGAATATTTCCTTCAAGAAACTCTCTGAACTACTTCACTTTTTAGATTCACTTCAAAGGATACCAGGAAACAGACTAATAGCTCTTTTTAAAAACCTCCAGTGAGAATTCACACAAAACGCACAAAATTTACACTTCTCTATTGTGAATGAAATAGATTTGGGAATTGGACACGGACAGATCATAAAAACAAAAAACTCCAAATAACCATGTTTTTTTGTCCAGTGTTCAGTTTTGTTCAATGCAATGTATAGATTACATCTGGAACAGGCTTTGTAGTCTGTTGACAGAGATTCCACATATGGAAGGTCAAGAAAGAGATAATACAGAGATTCCAGAAATAATACTATACTTTCGATGGGAATAATTACATACTCCAAAAACTGTGTGGGATTGGAATTGTCTATTGATCACATATATTACCGTATTTAACTATATTAGTAGGGTTATGATTCAAATATTGGTCATTTTCTAAAATAAGTCTAAAACTACTTTTCTCTCCCATCACACAAATAAAGTTTCTTCTCACAGACATCTGGATATCCTGCATAAGCATTCCTGATTTCTTTTACATTCCAGCTTCATCCTTTCCTTGAAAACTCTGAGTTTTATAATAAATCTATAGAGGGAGTGTATCTGGAAGAGAAGGGAGACCTGACAGCAGACCTGGACGTTTTTATGTGGCTGCTTCAGAACAGGACAACTAGAAAAGTGATGTTTGGTAGCCTAGAAAAACAAAAAACCCTGGATTTCAATCTTATGGTCAATCCAAAGGGTGTGGCAGAGATCAATAAATTGAACAAGGTAGAGAAAATCTTGATTTTAGTCTTCCTGAATCTTTTACCAACAGGATTGCTTTCTTGGGAGAAAGGGGTAGGCTAGTGTAAAAAGAAGAAGAATTAGGGTGACATGATGGCAGTATTCCAGTATTTGAGGGGCAGCCACAAAGAAGTGGGGGTCAAATTATTCACAAAAGCACAAGAGGGCAGGACCAGAAATAATTTATTTATTTTATTTATTCTTTGTCCAATATACAATACATATGGAAGAGAATAGACATTAAGTAATATATGGTATATAAAGATAGTAAGTAAAAACAAAGAGAAGTAGATGGTAGGGAGAAAATATATATGATATATGAGATAAGGAAAGACAATTGGACAGGGGACGTTAGGCACATCAGTGCACTTATGTACGCCCTTTACTGGCCTCTTAGGAACCTGGAGAACTCAATCGTGGAGAGTCTAAGGGAGAAATGTTGAGTCCAGTAATGAGTCTAAGGGAGAAATATTGAGTCCAGTAATGAGTTCCACGCTTCAACAACTCGATTGTTAAAGTCATATTTTTTACAGTCAAGTTTGGAGCGGTTAATATTAAGTTTGAATCTGTTATGTGCTCTTGTGTTGTTGCGGTTGAAGCTGAAGTAGTCGTTGACCAGAAGGACGTTGCAGCATATGATCTTGTGGGCAATACTTAAATGGTGTTTTAGGCGCCACAGTTCTAAGCTTTCAAGACCCAGGATAGTTAGTCTATTTTCGTAGGGTGTTCTGTTTTGAGTGGAGGAGTGAAGGGCTCTTCTGGTGAAATATCTTTGGACGTTTTCGAAAGTGTTGATGTCTGAGATGTGGTGTGGGTTCCAGACAGATGAGCTGTATTTGAGAATGGGCCTAGCATAAGTTTTGTAGGCTCTTGTCAGTAGTGTGAGATTGCCAGAGCAGAAGCTACGTAGTATCAGGTTAACAACTCTGGAAGCCTTTTTGGCGATATTGTTGCAGTGGGCTTTTTAATATTAGTATTCCAAGGTCTTTTACTGAGTGTGGGTTGGCTGTGAGAATTTGTTTATTCAGTTCATATATGAGGTTTGGATTTTTTTTGCCGATGTGGAGGGTAGAGCATTTGTTGGTTGATATTTGAAGTTGCCAGGTGTTAGACCAATGTGAGACAAAGTCGAGGTCTTTTTGGAGAGTGAGTGTGTTGTCAGTGGTGTTGAAAAGTTTCACATCATCGGCAAAAAGCACACAGTTGCTTGCGATATTATCACAGAGGTCATTGATGTATAGGATGAAAAGAGTTTGGATGAAAAAATGTTTGAAAATTGATCAAAGAAGGAAATAATGTGAAATTAAGGGGAAACTTCCTAACAGCAAGGACTATTGACCTGTGGAACCTCCATTTGCCTCCAGAAATGGGAGCTCCATCACAGGAGGATTTTAAGAAGAGACTGGACAGCCACTTGTCTGGCTGTTCAGATTGTATAGGTTCTCCTGCTTGAACAGAAGGCTGGACTAGAAGACTTCTAAGGTCCCTTTGGAGCTCTAGTCTAGTCTAGTTCTCTAGGAAAGCCAACAAATTCTTTTGTTAGATATGAAGCTATCTATGTGAAATGTATCCTTAATGATTTATGGAAACTATTCGCTAAGTCTTCTGTGAAGTACATTTGAGCCAAGTTATGTTTGAATTAATTTCCTCAAAGGAAAAACAAATGCATTAAACTTTACCTTAAGCTATTTAAAATATGATTGTAAAATCTCAACTACAAATGGAAGTGTATGAAAAGTTAGACAAAAACAAAAGCAAGATTATTGAATTCTTTATATAGAGTTAAAATTTTGCAAAGCTAAGCCTTGCACTGGGCATCACCAACCACTTTGTGTATTCCCTGTTTCTGGAAATTAAAATATAAACCATTTTCTGGATGATCTTCCTCTCTCTGCTCAGCCCCTGCCTTCTTCCAGGTGTGTAGAAAGCTGCTGTCCTGGATTTATGAAGGTGGCTCAAGAAAGGAAGCCCATCTGTTGCTATGACTGTCTTCCTTGTGCAGAAGGAACCATCTCCACCAAGGAAGGTGAGTGGCAGGGAAAAAGCAAACTACTGGGAAGACCATATATCTTAACACTTTGCATGAGAATATTTTGATAGGCTTTTTATCAACTCATATCTTTCTGACTTGAGATGGGTTCCTCATGGTTTGCACCGGTTCTCTAGAACCGGTAGTAAACCTGTGGTGACATCATGTAGAAGGTTTCGTCGGTGCCAGTCCATGGACATCGCCATCTCTTTTTTTGGATATTGGGAGGGGGAATTTTTTTGGCTTGTTTTTGGCACTTTGCATGTGCTGCCATCTTGGTTTGGGGGTTTTTTTGGTTATTTTTTGCTTGTTTTTCAGCACTGTGCATGCAATATGGGGGGAAGTGAACCAACGGCAAGTTAAGTTAGAACCCACCCCTGTTTCTAACATATATATCTTTTTCTGTCAGAGCGTGCACAGCTTAACTACTATTTTGAGACAAACCAGGAGCAAAATACAGTACACAGAAGTTTGTCTGATAAACAGTGGTTTATATACAAGACTTCAATATACATACATACATACATACATACATACATACATACATACATGTGGTAGGTACATACTAGGCAAGCAAACAATCTTCAACTTTACATGGAGAACTACAATACAGATAGAAGAGGAGAGAGATACACAAAGAGAGGGAAATGCTTTCTCATGGCTTCCCTTATATAGACAGCTTCTTAAAGTGGCAGTAACCCTGCTGACTCATCCCTATTCTAAAAACAGCAATATCCATGCTGACTCATCCTCATTGCATCAGCATTTCAGTTTACAGCCTTACATCATCTGGTCAGCTATTAAATCTAGGTATGCCCATGTTACACCAACACTCCGCAGTCTGCATTGGTTGCCGATCAGTTTCCAGTCACAATTCAAAGTGTTGGTTATGACCTATAAAGCCCTTCGTGGCATCAGACCAGAATATCTCTGAGACCACCTTCTGCTGCACGAATCCCAGCAACCGGTTAGGTCCCACAGAATTGGCCTTCTCGGGGTCCCGTTGACGAAACAATGTTGTCTGGCAGGACCCAGGGGAAGAGCCTTCTCTGAGGTGGCCCCGGCCCTCTGGAATCAACTCCCCCCAGAGATTATGATTGCCCCCACCCTCCTTGCCTTTTGCAAACTCCTTAAAACACATCTCTGTCATCAGGCATGGGGAAATTGATTCCCCTGGACCGTTTCGTTTTATGCATGGTTTGTATGAGATGTATGATTGCTTTTATATTAAGGGTTTTAAATTCTCTTAACTATTGGATTTGTACTGTTTTTATTGTTGTGAGCCTCCCCGAGTCTCCGGAGAGGGGCAGCATACAAATCTAATAAATAAATAAATTATTCTGACAGTAAAAAATACTTTAATAATCGAGTTGTTGGAGCGTGGAACTCATTACCTGACTCTGTAGTGTCATCCCCTAGCCCCCAACATTTTATTTATTTTATTTTATTTATTCTTTGTCCAATATACAATACATATGGAAGAGAATAGGCATTAAGTAATATATATAAAGATAGAAAGTAAAAGAAGAGAAGTAGATGGTGTTGTGTTTGGGCCTGGGCCAGCTGTTGCCCCCACAGATGGGGGAGACGTGGCACACAGTGACTGTGAAAGCCTGGCTGACAGCCAGGATGATGCAGCTGACAGCCAGGAAGATGTAGCCAGCAGTCAGGAAGATGGGGCAGAGAGCCAGGACGAATTGGCAGACAGTTTATCTTCTCTCAGCTCATCTGCAATACAATACATCAATTTACACAGCCGTAGGGCCTTACAAAGAAGGGGTCGCTTTAAGAAGTAGGATAAACACACCTGGGCTGGGTGTGGTTCCCTTAATGAGGGCTAAACAGCATAAACAGGGAACGGGGCCAAGGCAAACTGTGGCTGATTATCTGGGTGGTTTGTGGTTTGTTCCTGCTCTGAAGTTCCTGCTCGTGGATTGTACTTCAGCTTTGTGGGAGTTGAACGCTATGGGACCAGCTGCTGCTTTTGTGCTGTGAATATTCAGAGACTCTTGGACTATTTCTGCTCAGTGACTTTTGTATGGGTTGGCTTTTCATTGAACTTTGTAGCTGACTGAATTTTGCAACGAATCCTCTTTATTTCTTCTGAAAGTAAGGACCATTTGCTTTAGATAGTTTTCTTTACTGTTTAAATACAAGTTTGCTGATTAACTATCCATGTGTGTGTTTGACCTTCTTTTCTGGACCATTAATCATTGCTTGAGGCCGGTCAGGCAGAACAGATGGGAGGGAGAGAATATATATGATATAAGAGATAAGGAGAGAATATATATGATATATGTATATATATATATATATATGTTAAATGTTTTTAGCTGGATACATATATATATATATGTATGTATGTATGTATGTATGTATGTATGTAGGTAGGTAGGTAGATAGATAGATAGATAGATAGATAGATAGATAGATAGATAGATAGATAGATAAGGAGAGAATATGTATGATATATAAGATAAGGGAAGACAATTGGACAGGGGACGATAGGCACATCAGTGCACTTATATACGCCCCTTACTGGCCTCTTAGGAACCTGGAGAGGTCAATTGTGGAGAGTCTAAGGGAGAAATGTTGGGGGTTGGGAGTTGACACAATTGAGTCCAGTAATGAGTTCCACGCTTCGGCAACTCGATTGTTAAAGTCGTATTATTTACAGTCAAGTTTGGAGTGGTTAATATTAAGTTTGAATCTGTTGAGTGCTCTTGTGTTGTTGCGGTTGAAGCTGAAGTAGTCGTTGACCGGAAGGACGTTGCAGCATATGATCTTATGGGCAATACTTAAATCGTGTTTTAGGCGCCGCAGTTCTAGGCTTTCTAGACCCAGGATAGTTAGTCTATTTTCGTAGGGTGTTCTGTTTTGAGTGGAGAAGTGAAGGGCTCTTCTGGTGAAATATCTTTGGATGTTTTCGAGAGTGTTGATGTCTGAGATGTGGTGTGGGTTCCAGACAGATGAGCTGTATTCCAGAATGGGTCTGGCATAGGTTTTGTAGGCTCTAGTCAGTAGTGTGAGATTGCCAGAGCAGAAGCTACGTAGGATCAGGTTAACAACTCTGGAAGCCTTTTTGGCGATATTGTTGCAGTGAGCTTTAGCACTTAGGTCATTTGATATTAGTATTCCATTAGTACCCTTAGACTATCCACAGTTGACCTCACCAGATTCCTAAGAGGTCAGTAAGGGGCGTGCATAAGTGCACTAGTGTGCCTTCCATCCCCTGTCCTATTGTATAGAGATTTTTCCCCTTTGTTAAACTGGTTGTGGGAGTGGCCAATGTGTGATACAGGCCGTGAGTTTGACAGCCTTGCCTTAGAGGATAAACAGGGAGCAGAACATTTAAAAATTACTAGGACAATGACAGCTTAGCATAAGCGGAGCCCTTTCTTATCTTTCATTTTCAGCATACATTTTGTATTTCAAATTTCTATTCACCCCATTTTCATTCAAAACAACACATTCCAGAGAATAATTACATGGATTATTGCCTGAAAGTGAGGGAGGCTGTGTGAGGCATGTCAGAAATTATGAATTAGGGCTCACCCTTCTTGTCCTAGTGAGTTGATAAAAAAGGAACATTTTTTTAATTTTTGTTGAAATAAACTGTGCTATGTGGTCCTTCACTTGAAAGCCATTCCATTCTAAGCATTGTCTACGGCAGTGTTTCCCAACCTTTGCAACTTGAAGATATTTGGACTTCAACTCCCAGAATTCCCCAGCATCTGCTGGCTGGGGAATTCTGGGAGTTGAAGTCCAAATATCTTCAAGTTGCAAAGGTTGGGAAACACTGATCTATGGAGATTCTCTGTCATCCAAGTCACAATTGTCCCAAAGGTGCTTTTTCAAGAGACAACTGGACTTTATAGTAATCTCCAGGACTAAATGTGGAAAACAACAATCCCTTTTCTATGCATGGGAAACAAGGCAGGTTTCATCAGGAAAGCAGATGCCTTTTCAGAAAAAAATAACTTGAAAGGACCACCAAGGCCATGAATCCTACACTTTGCTTATTTCAGAAAGCCAATTTGAGAAAAATATTTTATCATTAGATAAAATAATAAATTTACATGTAAATATTACTTTTTCTCTTTTTCAGATGTGGAGAAATGCAGCAAATGTCCAGCAGACCAATATCCAAATAACAACCGAGATCACTGTATCCCAAAGATTAAAACTTTTCTATCCTATAAACAAAAAAATTGGGGATCATCTTAACTTCCATTGCCTTGTTCCTCTCTTTAATCACATGCCTTGTCCTGGGAACCTTCATTAAATTCCAAGAAACTCCCATAGTCAAAGCCAACAATCGTGATTTATCTTATAACCTTCTTGTTTGTCTCCTGCTTTCCTTCTTCACCTCCTTCTTGTTCATTGGTCAGCCAAGGAGAGTCACCTGCCTTCTTCGACAAACAGCCTTCAGCATCATCTTCTCTGCTGCCATTTCTTCTGTCTTGGCCAAAACAATCACAGTGGTGCTGGCCTTCTGGGCCACAAAACCAGGGAACAATTTGAAGAGATGGCTGGGAAGGAGTTTTGCCAAATCCATCATCCTTTCTTGCTCTGGTCTCCAAGTTCTTCTCTGTAGCATCTGGTTGGGCACTTTCCCACCCTTCCCTGAGTCTGACATGCACTCACAATCTGGAGAAATCATTCTACAGTGCAATGAAGGCTGTGTCACCATGTTTTATGTGGTCTTTGGTTACATGGGGTTCCAGGCTACTATATGCTTCACAGTGGCTTTCCTGGCCAGGAATCTTCCTGGGGCATTCAATGAAGCCAAGCTGATCACCTTCAGCATGCTCATCTTCTGCAGTGTCTGGGTATCCTTTGTGCCCTCTTACCTGAGTACCAAAGGGAAGAACATGGTGGCTGTGCAGGTCTTCTCTATCTTAGCCTCCAATGCAGGTCTTCTGGGCTGCATCTTTTTCCCCAAGTGTTTCATTATTTTTCTAAGATCAGATTTAAATACAAAAGAACATGTAATGGCAAAATAATCAGACTTGCAAAATTATGTTAATATAGCTTTACAATAAAGTAAAATTAGGTTATCTGTTGCGTTTTTCCATCTGGTCTACTTATTAAAGCTGAGAATATCATAGCCAACAAATAATCTTATAATTAAAAGTACCAATATTAGTAATATGAGCTCATCTGTTTCTATAATATTAATTTGATCTTTTGAGATGTATACCGTTTTGTACTTTTTGATATGTTACGAGCTGCCCCAAGTCCTCAAAGAGAGGTGGCATACAAATCCAATTAATAAATAATAAATTAATAAATAATGTTTTAGATACAGATCTGGCATTAAACATTGGCATCTCCAGCAATTCAGCCATCTGGATCACAGATCTAACCCCGTCTAATATGAAAGCATGGCGCTTTCATATCTCCAACTAATCCTATCATCCAAGTCCACTATTGGAACACAGCTAGAGATCTATTAGGGGTTAGGTTGTTGGGAAAATAAGAAAATTAGGTACGCTTGCCTCCTTGAATTACTCTTAATGTTGTAAAGGTAGGATAGGTAAAGATAATGAGGGACACGGCGGCTCAGTGGCTAAGACACTGAGTTTGCTGGTCAGAAAGGTCAGCAGTTCAGCAGTTTGAAACCCTACCACCAAATTTCACAGAAGTTTGATTTATTTGGAGTTATATTGTGTTGTTTAAGTGTTCCCTTTATTTTTTTATAGTGTATATCCAGATCCAGGTAGATCCATGGTGCACACATTCTAATAGTCTCTTGTGACATTGGTTTGCAAAAAGCATATTTCTAGATAGATTTGGAGGCGAATTTTTCTATCCAGTTCAATGGCTCATCTCCAGAATTGGAATCTTTTCTCCTTTATTGTCATTATTCAAATTATAGTGATTTGATTGTTGACATGTTGCTTGTTGTCTTCAGACTCTTCTGCAGGCTTTCAGAAGAATTGGCAGAAAAACATAATATGTTTTCACCTCGCTTTCACACAAAAGCCTAGTGGGCTGTTGCCATGGCATTGGAAATCTATGGGCACTGTTCACTGTAAGCTGCGCATGTGCACACATGCGCGCCCCAAAATACCCCCCACGCACCCTTTTCCACGGGCGCACACTCCCCATCCCCCTGCCTGCCATATCTATTCTTGTCCAAATTTTATGGGGGTTTGAATAAAAAGTGTATTGTCTGGTCAATGGATGCCGTTCCTTCCAAACATCATTTAATAACAATTCTGACCGCATTTTCTGAAATGTAATAGGTAATATTGTTTTCTTTTTCTTGTCTTTCTTTTTACCAGAATGGTCTAAAGCTCTGTTTGAAATTGCATTAAAGTCTCCTATTATAATCATATTTTCAATATTTAATTCATTTATCTTTGGTGTAATTGTTTGTAAAATTCTGTTTGTTTGTCATTGGGTGCATAAATAGAAACAATAACAAGGGGTTTTGGTTCAATATTCAATTGTACGATTTATTTATTTATATTTGTTATTTATATATATACACCCAGACCCAAAGGGACTGCCGCTCAGACACTATACTTTTCCGCCTACAGCAAAAAAAAATTAGAGGGAACATTGACTATGGGGATGTAAATGGATTTGAAGAGGTCCTGAGGAGGTTTTTAGGGCAGGCAGGGAGATTTCTTCTCCTCTCCCCTTCAGAAATGAAGCCTTGGTTGAAATAAGAATGCTTTCTTCCACCTCATCTTACCGCATTTTATTCAAACCATGCACAGTGTGGAGGCTCCATTGGGAGCGCAAGTCATGTCACTGCTTCTTGCTGCTTCTATGGACCCAGGAAGTTTGGGAGTTGCTCAAAACCAAGAACCCCCTGATGCTGCAGAAGGATGAGGTAGATCCAAAGAATCATTACAGGCCAGGATACCTTTCCATCGGTGGCATGATGGCATCATTTCTGCAACTCAGGCTATGTTAGAAATGTTAAGTTTCAAAAACTCTCCAGTATCTGTGTAAGTCAACCTTTCTTCCTATGTTCTGCCAGCCCTGGAAGCCCTCTTTTACTTTGGATCTTTAGGGCTGCCACCCCTGGTGGGGATTACTTGAAACCAGGTGGGGTTCCAATTTACTGCCGCTACCGGTGCTAATGCGTGTGCAGCACCAGGTGACCAGCGGGAGGCGTGCACGTGTCTGAGCAAGATTTGGCTTTTGCACATGATCTCTTATCCAAAACAGAAAAATAAGCTATGTTATTTTATATTTAAACTGGCACTCTACCATGTTTCTCCAAAAATACAATCCCGAAAACAAGGCCTAGCCCAATTTTCATTCCTGCACCTAATTATAAGTCCTACCCCCAAAATAAGTCAGAGTTAAGCCTTGCCCACTGTCTGGTTGTACGAGGTCAGGTGAGACACAGGCGTAAAAATCAAGCTAAGGTGGGGGTGCCCCATAAAACCCCATGCGCCCTGCACGCTGTCATCTGTTCACTGAGAAATTGAGTGTAAAGCCCTCTAAATTTCCTTTTGGATTAGAATCGTGTTGCAAATGGCTCTGGAAAGAACCAAAGTTCTGTGAAACAGGGGGAGAATCTGAATTTAGAGAAGGACGCCCCCGAGCGCCACTGCGAGGTTCCTCACTCCAATACTCAGCATGAATCCTTTGATGTGAATTAAGGTTCCTTTTCTTGCAAAAGCTTTTCCCACACTCTGTGCATTTGTATGGCTTCTCCCCGGTGTGTGTGAGGTGGTGGCGTAAGAGATGGGCTTTTTTACGGAAGTTCTCCCCACACTTGGAGCATTTGAATGGCTTTTCCCCCGTGTGGATCCTTTGATGGGTGAGAAGATTTGTACTTGTACAGAAGCTCTTCCCACACTCGGAACATACATAGGGCTTCTCTCTCGTGTGAATACGGCGGTGACAAGCCAGGCTGGTGCTGGTGCTGAAGCTTTTACCACAATCCGGACACGTGTAGGGTTTCTCCCCGGTGTGGGTTCTTCGGTGGAAAATAAGGCTGGAGTTTTGGGCGAAACTCTGCCCGCAGTCCAAGCAGGTGAACGGCTTCTCTCCCGTGTGAGTTCTCTGATGGGCCATTAGAGTCGAGCTGTGGCTAAAACTCCTTCCACACTCCAGGCACCGGAAGGGTTTCTCCCCGGTGTGAATTCGTTGGTGTAGCATCAGGTTTGAGTTCTGGCTGAAACTCTTACCGCATTCCGAGCATTTGTACGGTTTCTCCCCCGTGTGGACTCTCAGGTGGGAAGTCAGTTGCGACCGGTGGCTGAAACTTTTCCCGCACTCCCCGCAGGTGAATGGCTTCTCGTCCATGTGGATCCGTTGGTGCCGGACCAGCGTGGTCTTCTGGCAGAAGCTTTTTCCGCACTCCAGGCAAGCGTACGGCTTCTCGCCAGTGTGAATGCGCTGGTGGGTGATGAGGGCTACACTCTGGCAGAAGCTCTTTTCACATTCCAGGCAGGCATAGAGCTTCTCCCCCGTGTGAATCCTCTCGTGCCTTATCAGGCCTTTCCTCTGCGAGAAGTTTTTCCCGCACTCGGGACACTTAAAGGGTTTCTCTTCTTTGTGGGTTTTCAAATGAGCTTCAAGGCTCAACTTGCAGCTGAAGCTTTCTCTGCACACCAGACACTGGTTGTTCCTTTTCCCACTGCATGTGGTATCTAAGGCTGGGGATTCACCGGCCGCAACATCCTGAAAAACAGGGGATGGAGGCATCCTCTTTTTTTTCATTTTCACTTTCTGGCTTTGCTTTTCCTCTTCCTTATCTGCAGGCTTCTCCAAAAATACCCCATGGACTTCTTTCTCTGTTTCAGCATTCCAGTTGTCCCTGGCTGGAACAAAGAGAGAAGGGTATTAAAAAGGGATATACAGTAGTGTCATCATGCAGTGTTGATAATGACCTTTAAAGCCCTACACGGCACTGGACCAGAATACCTCCGAAACCGCCTTCTACCGCATGAATCCCAGCGGCCGATAAGGTCCCACAGAATTGGCCTTCTCCGGGTCCCGTTGACTAAACGTCATCAGTGCAGTCAGGTGGTAGGGAAAGCAAGTAGGATGCTTGGCTGCATAGCTAGAGGTATAACAAGCAGGAAGAGGGAGATTGTGATCCCCTTATATAGAGCGCTGGTGAGACCACATTTTGAAATACTGTGTTCAGTTCTGGAGACCTCACCTACAAAAAGATATTGACAAAATTGAACGGGTCCAAAGACGGGCTGCAAGAATGGTGGAAGGTCTTAAGCATAAAACGTATCAGGAAAGACTTAATGATCTCAATCTGTATTGTCTGGAGGACAGAAGGAAAAGGGGGGACATGATCAAAACATTTAAATATGTTAAAGGGTTAAATAAGGTCCAGGAGGGAAGTGTTTTTAATAGGAAAGTGAACACAAGAACAAGGGGACACAATCTGAAGTTAGTTGGGGAAAAGATCAAAAGCAACATGAGAAAATATTATTTTACTGACAGAGTAGTAGATCCTTGGAACAAACTTCCAGCAGACCTGTTTGGTAAATCCACAGTAACTGAATTTAAACATGCCTGGGATAAACATATATCCATCCTAAGATAAAATACAGAAAATAGTATAAGGGCAGACTAGATGGACGATGAGGTAATAATGCTCAAGCTGGGATGAAGAATATGCAGTTTTAAAGCATTGGGGGCTCATTTCATCTGCTTCCTAGCATAATTCCATATGTGGATTCTGCGGTGTCTGGCCACTTTTGTTGGAATGACAATTGCAGCAGCATAAACATTAGGTGAGCAAATGATAGCATTCATATGAAGAGAAGGGATAGTTTTGCACTGCAACTCTGCTTTTATCAAACTGACTCTCACCCACTGGTGCTGCTGAATGTTGGTATTGTCAGGATAAGCATATCCTGAGGTAATATCTCAATGCAGAAGGAAAGACTATGTATAGAATGCTGAGTCATTCTGAGTTAATTAAGCATGCAGCAACCTGATTGGGTGATAAGTATTTAAATATCTCCGGGACCGCCTTCTGCCGCACGAATCCCAGCAACCGATTAGGTCCCACAGAGTTGGCCTTCTCCGTGTCCCGTCGACTAAACAATGTCGTTTGGCGGGTCCCAGGGGAAGAGCCTTCTCTGTGGTGGCCCCGACCCTCTGGAACCAGCCCCCCCCCTGAGATTATAATTGCCCCCACCCTCCTTGCCTTTCGTTAAACTCCTTAAAACCCACCTCTGGCGTCAGGCATGGGGAAACTGAAATACCTCCCCTAGGCCTATATTGTTTATGTATGGTGTGTTGTGTGCATGTTTTTAAATTATGGGTTTTTAGTTTAAATTATTAGACTTGTATTACATATTGTTTTGCTACTATTGTTGTGAGCCGCCCCGAGTCTACGGAGAGGGGCGGCATACAAATTTAATAAATAAATTAATAAATTTATTATTATTATTATTATTATTATTATTATTATTATTATTATTATTATTATTATTATGGTGGAAGGTCTTAAGCATAAAACGTATCAGGAAAGTCTTACTGAACTCAATCTGTATAGTCTGGAGGACAGAAGGAAAAGGGGGGACATGATCGAAACATTTAACTATGTTAAAGGGTTAAATAAGGTTCAGGAGAGAAGTGTTTTTAATAGGAAAGTGAACACAAGAACAAGGGGACACAATCTGAAGTTAGTTGGGGGAAAGATCAAAAGCAACGTGAGAAAATATTATTTCACTGAAAGAGTAGTAGATCCTTGGAACAAACTTCCAGCAGACGTGGTTGGTAAATCCACAGTAACTGAATTTAAACATGCCTGGGATAAACATATATCCATTGTAAGATAAAATACAGGAAATAGTATAAGGGCAGACTAGATGGACCATGAGGTCTTTTTCTGCCATCAGTCTTCTATGTTTCTATTATAATAATAATAATAATAATAATAATAATAATAATAATAATAATAATAATAATAGATATGTAAGAACTTTTGTATTGCTTTCTCTGATTCTCTGATCCGTTCTCTGCTCTGTGATGTGTGCTCTAATCTGAAGTTCCTGTTGCTGTATTGAAGTATTGATCTGTTGGTTCCTGTGAATTACTGCAGTTGAGATAGTTGTAGTGAGATACTAGTGAGATACAGTGTTCCCTCAATGTTCGCGGGGGATGCGTTCCGAGACCGCCCGCAAAAGTCAAATTTCCGCGAAGTAGAGATGCAGAAGTAAATACACTATTTTTGGCTATGAACAATATCACAAGCCATCCCTTAACACTTTAAGCCCCTAAAGTGCAATTTCCCATTCCCTTAGCAACCATTTAGATCATTACTCACCATGTTTATTAAAGTTTATTAAAAAAAATATTTATTAAAGGCAGATGAAAGTTTGGCGGTGACATATGACGTCATCGGGCAGGAAAAACCGTGGTATAGAGAAAAAACCCACAAAGTATTTTTTAATTAATATTTTTGAAAAACCGTTGTATAGACTTTTCGCGAAGTTCGAACCCACAAAAATCGAGGGAACACTGTACTAGTGTGATCTATGTATAGTAAGATGGAATACAGTTAGTAGTGTAAATAAGAACTAAATATATTTTTGCAGGGCTTCCTGCTGCTGCTGTGTTTCATTGAAGACTTTAACTCCATATCTATTGGTCTCTGGCTGGCTGGTTGGGTTTGTTAGCTGGCTGGGGTGGTCAGCTGCTTGGGCTGGCTATCTTCTGAAAGTGCAGCCCTGACAGGGATTGCTGGTGAAAACTTTCCTATAAATAGAACAAGTCCTGAAAAAAAGAGTAACCCTTTTGGCCTCATCCATCTGTCCCATGAAGGGCCCCCAAGGAACACAATTTACCCAGAAAAGCCAAGTTTCCACAGTTCTCCTCCATCACTTCCACATGGAGGGCTTGTTCCTCTGGATCCAGCAATGCCCACTCCTCATCAGTGAAGTAGACTGCTACATCTTCAAAGGTCACCAGATCCTGAAGGACAAAAGGGAAGGATGTGAATTCTCTTCAAATTTATTTTCATAATAGGAGGACAGCAAGTGTATGGAGATTCAGATCGTGCAGAATGCAGCTGCGAGAGCAATCATGGGCTTCCCCAGGTATGCCCATGTTACACCAACACTCTGCAGTCTGCATTGGTTGCCAATCAGTTTCCGGTCACAATTCAAAGTGTTGGTTATGACCTATAAAGCCCTTCATGGCATCGGACCAGAATACATCTGGGTCCGCCTTCTGCCGCAAGAATCCCAGCGTCCGGTTAGGTCCCACAGAGTCGATCTTCTTCGGGTCCCATCAACTAAAAACAATATCTGGCGGGACCCAGGGGAAGAGCCTTCTCTGTGGCAGCCCCGGCCCTCTGGAACCAGCTCCCCCCAGAGATCAGAATTGCCCCCACCCTCCTTGCCTTTCGTAAGCTCCTTAAAACCCACCTCTGTCGTCAGGCTTGGGGGAACTGAACTACCCTTTTCCCCCTAGGCCTATACAATTTATGCATGGTATGTTTGTGTGTATGTTTGGTTTTAATAAGGGTTTTTTAATTATTTTAAACATTAGATTTGTTACATGCTGTTTATTACTGTTGTTAGCCGCCCTGAGTCTACAGAGAGGGGCGGCATACAAATCTAATTAATAGATAGATAGATAGATAGATAGATAGATAGATAGATAGATAGATAGATAGATAGATAGATAGATAGATAGATAGATAGATAGATTCTAAGTCATCCAGGTCATGGTTGACTCAAAGGTGCTTTTTTTCAAGAGGCAACTGGACTTTCTGGTTTGGTGTTTTGCTTCTCATCCAAGATTGGAAGCTCTGACTGGATGGTGCAGATTGGGAGAATTTCTACTCCTAGCAGACTGCTGGTCATTTGCATTCTTTTAGGGAGTCGTTGATGCCCCCTGGAGGCTATTTGTGTCACCTGAGTAGTGCAAATTACTGTGGAGCCTTCTTTGAACAGTTGAAAGGACTGTATGGTAGACAATATTGATCTCCAGTCTGCAACACAGTCCTTTCAACCAGTGTTCCCTCTAATTTTTTTGGGGGGTGGGCGGAAAAGTATAGTGTCTGAGCGGCAGTCCCTTTGGGACTGGGCGGCACAGAAATAATAAATAAATAAATAAATAAATAAATGAATGAATGAATGAATGAATGAACGAACGAACAAACAAACAAACAAACAAACAAACAAACAAAAAACCCACCCTGTTTTGCCTCAGAGAATTTCAAAATAAAATACTGTACAGTACTGTGTGTCTATAACAGTGAGCTCATAATAGGGCAACTCTATCAATATCAAAATGCCACTTAAATAGTTGAGCTAGTTTCAAACTAGATTTTGATTTTCTTTCTCTCTTCCTTACTCCCATTCTTTTTCTTTCTCTTTTCCTTCCTCTCTTTTTTCTATCTGTTTCTCTCTCTTCCTCTCTTCCTCTCTCTCTCCTTCCCTCTCACTCTTTCCCTCTCGGCTTCTGGGCAGGTTTGAAAAACTCTGAGTTGATGATGATTTTTAAGTGAGCGATTGCTCACTGCTCAGCTTAGAGGGAACTATGCTTTCAACTTTTTCATGAAGGCTCCACACCCTTTTGCACTACTCAGGCAATCCTGATGACACAGATAAACCTCCAAGTGGCCTCAACAGCTCTCTAAAAAGAATGCAAATGACCAGCTGTCTGCAAGGAGTATAAATTCTTCTATTCTCCACCATCCAGCCAGAACTGAAGAAGCTTCTTGGATGAGAAAAAATATGTCTTCAAAGAAAAACCAGAAAATCCAGTTGCCTCTTCAAAAAGCACCTTTGGGAGGATAAAGAATTCCTGCCGACAAGAAATGGCCACTATTTTTTCCCATTGACACTGGGATAAGTTGGGGGGGTTGTGTATTTCAGCCCATCCTCAGACATATAAGCTCACTGGCCCTGAAGACTACATCAGTAAGTTTTTGCCTTGAAAACTGAATATTAGTCCAAATTAGTGGCTTAAGGTTTTGGATAGCACTGTCTTCCTCTGATTGTGGGTGACATCCCAGAAGCACCCAGTTGGACACTCTGAGAAGGTAAATAGTGGACAATTATGGGTCTTGCCTGATCCACCAAGGCCATCAAATTACCGACAAAAAATGCTCAACAGCTTTTTCAGCAAACATTCAGAAAGAGACCAGCTGAATTAGGAGATAGCTGGTGTCTTCTTATTCTGTTCTGGAGCATCTCAAAGTCAGCCTAAGAGAAACAGAATGCTAGTCTAGAGTGATCTGACACAGCTTCAGGGTTCTTCTGATGTTCATAAAGCAAAGCTGAGATTTTTCTAGAAAGAAATTATTTAAATTCTGGCTGCAAGGGGCACTAGTGATATTCATGTGGTTGATAAACAAAGTCCTGCATGAATACCTATACCAAAGGGTGCTGGTATATCTAGATATCTTAATTTACACTGAAATCATGGAAGAGCATGTAAGAAACTAAGAAAAACCCAGTTGTGCGTGAAACTATTTAAATGTGACTTCCACAAAATCAGTTATCTGGGGCATTGCATCGCTAAGGATGAGGTTGAAATAGACCTGGGTAAGGTAGGGGTGATTCTGGAGTGGGAGGCCAGGAAGCAGCTACAGAGTTTCCTGGGATTTGCAAACTACTATGAGAAATTCATCCCACTTTTGCCCAGATATCCCTGCTTATCACCATAATAATAATTTAAAAATTATTATTATTATTATTATTATTATTATTATTATTATTATTATTTTCACTGTTACATCATAAATCAATATTGTTATTTTTTAAAAAAACAATTGCAGTGGTTTAGTTAACAACTGTGACAAGAAAGTTTGTAAAGGTTTTTAAATTCACTTAACAGGTATCTTGCTTAGCAACAGAAATCCCGGGCCCATATTGTGGACATAAATCGAGGAATACCTGGACCAGGATACTCACCTGCTGCTCTTCCTGAGACTTTTCTTCTGCTTTACTCAGCAGGAATCCCTCGGCCAGGGCCACTGCCTGAGAGCTGGTTTCCGGTCCACATTCTCGAAGCCAGCTCTCCATCTCTGGAGGAAGGACAGCCAGGAACTGCTCCAGGATCACCAAATCCAGGATCTGATTCTTTGTATGACGCTCAGGTTGGAGCCACAGGAAGCAAATATCATGGAAGCGGTTGAACACCTCTCGGGGTCCCCAGATCTTTTGGTAGCAAAACTGCCGGAAATGGAAACATTGGGCATCCACTGTGTGGTCGGACTCTCCAGGCTTCATCTTAGCAGCCCTGAACTCCACCTGGAGAACATCACAGTTCTTTCCTGCTTCTGGGCCAGCCATGTTTTGCTCCATTTTTGAACTGTTCTGGGGTAGATCCCATCAGGAGCAGGAAGGCGCAGTTCTCTGAAACTTATTCTTAAAGGAAACACGGTTCAAAAGCCAAGCTGTAGCATGAGTCAGCAATGTGCAGCAGCGGCCAAAAAAGCCAATACTATCCTAAGCTGCATCAACAGGGGATACACTCCAAGACCAGGGAAGTATTAATACCACTCTACTACGCCCTGGTCAGACCACATCTGGAGTACTGCATCCAGTTCTGGTCACCACACTTCAAAAGAGACATTGAAACTCTGGAGAAGGTGCAGAAAAGAGCAACCAAAATGATTAGGGGACTTGAAACAAAGACTTACGAAGAGAGATTGCGGGAACTGGGCATGGATAGTCTAGAGAAAAGGAGGGCAGAGGGGACATGATAGTTGTATACAGATATATGAGGGGTTGCCACGGAGAGGAGGGGGCCACTCTATTCTCCAGAGCACCAGAGGGCCGGACCAGGAACAATGGTTGGAAGCTGACCAAGGAGAGATTCAACCTAGAAGTAAGGAAGAACTTCCTGACGGTCAGAGCGATCAACCAGTGGAACAACCTGCCTGCGGAGGTTGTGAACTCCCCAACTCTGGACACTTTCAAGAGGAGATTGGACTGCCATTTGGCTGGGATGCTCTAGGATTCCTGCTCAGGCAGGGGGTTGGACTTGATGACCTGCATAGTCCCTTTCAACTCTAACAATAAATAAATAAATAAATATTATCAAAGCAGAAAAGGATCTGGTAAGCAGTGCCAACTTTCCTGGTAGAAAGTTTAAACCTCAAAGGGCAAATGAAGGTACCGTAGAGACAGTCACACCTACAACAATGGAGAACAAAGCCATAAGCCTACTTTCCTCAACTTGGGGCCTCCCAGAATCGCAGATCTCAGAATACCTAGGGATGTGGGAAATGGAACAGGAATGGGACAATTTACTCACTTACTTACTTACTTACTTACTTACTTACTTACTTACTTACTTACTTACTTACTTACTTACTTACTTACTTACTTACTTACATACATACATACATACATACATACATACATACATACATACATACATACTTACTTATTGTTAGAGTTGAAAGGGACCATGAAGGCCATCAAGTTCAACCCCCTGCCCAAGCAGGAACCCTATAGCACACCAGTCAAATGGCAGTTCAATCTTCTCTTTAAAATGTCCAGAGTGTTGGAGTTCACAACGTCCGCTGGTAGGTTGTTCCATTGGTTGATCGCTCTGACCGTCAGGAAGTTCCTCCTTATCTCCATGTTGAATCTCTCCTTGGTCAGCTTCCAGCCGTTGTTCCTCATCCGGCCTTCTGGTGCCCTGGAGAATAAAGTGATCCCCTCCTCTCTGTGACATCCCCGCATATACTTGTAGACTGCTATCATGTCTGCTCTGGCCCTCCTTTTCTCTAGGCTATCCATACCCAGTTCCCTCAGTCTCTCTTGGTAAGTCTTGGTTTCCAATCCCTTAATCATCTTGGCTGCTCTTTTTTGCATCTTCTCCAGAGTTTCAATGTCTCTTTTGCCACAGTCAAATTCTATTTAATTATTTAAAATAAATAAATAAAAATATTTTACTTTTTGTCATTCACATTTTATTCTATCCCTTCTTTGGCATCCGTTCTTTACTGATTCTACTCTACTATTTCTTTGATATTAGTGTAACTCTCGTCTTGCAGCAAGCTCTCCTGTGGTAAGATGGCTGTGACAAGGTGGCCAGGGTAGGCCAACCTGGATATACTGCCCACCTGGTGGGTTTCAGCCTAGAGAAGGCTGAATTAATCTGATTCAGAAATAGTCCGTTCAGTGCTCTTGTCCTTTTATTTATTTATATATACATGTATATTAGAATGGAATGGAATGGATTAGAATAGAATAGAATAGAATAGAATAGGAATTCTTGATTGGCCAAGTGTGATTGGCCAAGGAATTTGTCATTTGTGCCTATGCTCTCAGTGTACATAAAAGAAAAGATACATTTGTCAAGAATAATGAGGTACAACCTATGATTATCATAGGGTACAAATAAGCAACCAGAAAACAATCAATATTAATATAAAGATTTAAGTAAAATGTGTAAAGAGAAATAGGAGACACTGTGGCCTATCAGTTAAGTAGAATGTTAGAAATGTTATTTGTCAGTATATATTTGAGGGAACATCAATGAAGAGAGGTAATACATGATGATTGTGATTGCTGGATGACAAGATTAGATAAATCTTTTTTTTTTTTTTGCAATAGGGGACAAAAGAGCTATAGAGAAATGAATAATTTTGTATTATGATTTTTTTCTGGGATTATACAAGAGTTACTAACAAAATACTGCATTTTATTGTACAGGAAATAGAAGATATTTGACATTGTACTAAAGTGTATGAAGGAAAAAAAAATTATACTGTATAAAAATATTAATATAAATTGTAGGGGTACAAGCAACAGGTTACAGTCATACAGTGATAAGTGGGAGGAGATGGGTGATAGGAAGGATGAGAATACTAATAGTAATAGTAATGTAGCTTTAGTGAATAGTTTGACAGTGGTCAGGGAATTATTTGTTTAGCAGAGTGATAACATTCGGGGAGGAAACTGTTCTTGTGCCTGGTTATCTTGGTTTATAGAGTTTTTTTGAGGGTAAGAATTGAAACAGTTTGTGTCCAGAATGTGAAGGGTTTGTAAATATTTCCACAGCGCTCTTTTTGACTCGTGCAGTATACACAAGTCAATGGAAGGCAGATTGGTAACAATTTTTTTTCCTGCAATTCTGATTATCCTCTGAAGTCTGTGTCTTGTTGGGTTGCAGAACCGAACCAGACAGTTATACAGTTATACAGAACTGTATCAGCAGCTTCTTGATCCTCTTTGAATCCTCCAATGGTTCCCTCCTCCCTCCCACCCTTGGGTCCCCATCCCTCTGCAAGAGTGGACTCCCCACAGCTGCCCTCCTCCCAACCTGACACCGCCATTCCAGGCAGCCTCCCTCCCCTCCCAGGGAGGAACTCACCAGGCATCCCAAGACAAAGACCCCTTTGCCCAAGGGGGGAGGTAAGAAGGAGGGGCAAGACGGGACAGGAAACGGCTGGTTTCCCCGTTTCTTTTCTTCCTTTTGGCCTTTCTAGCCATCTCGCCTCTCTTGCCTTAACCCCTAAGAGAAGAGAAGGTACATCATAACAGCTCAGGCTGGATCTTATGTCCGTCCCTTCCTGCTGGCCCTCTGTACTTTATTTAAGGAAGTAAAAATAAGTTAAGATTTTCATTTACTTCTTTGCATCATGATCGGCCTCCCCAAAAGACCCTGTCAGGGTGCCCTCCATTTATCCCTCAGGGAGGAGACTTCCTGATTTTGTATCAGGGAACAACGCTGTGGAAGTTCATTATATATTTACTACATAGTATACTACATAGTATAATATGTTCATATATAATGAACATATTATAAGTTCATTATATATTTACTATATGTACAGTATACCCAATATAACTCATTGTGCAATGGACAAAATCAATCAATCAATCAATAAATAAGTGTGCAGTGAAAGAAATGCTGGAGGGGGGAGGACAACAAAGAAATCCCACACCACCAAAAGTGTGCTGTTGTGTCCCTTGTGGGAGACCCATCTAGTGCAGTGTTTTTCAACTTTGGCCACTTTAAGATAGAAACATAGAAACATAGAAGACTGATTGCAGAAAAAGACCTTATGGTCTATCTAGTCTGCCCTTATACTATTTTTTGTATTTTATCTTAGGATGGATATATATTTATCCCAGGCATGTTTAAATTCAGTTACTGTGATTTACCAACCACGTCTGCTGGAGGTTTGTTCCAAGGATATACTACTCTTTCAGTAAAATAATATTTTCTCATGTTGCTTTGATCTTTCCCCCAACTAACTTCAGATTGTGTCCCCTTGTTCTTGTGTTCACTTGCCTATTAAAAACACTTCCATCCTGAACCTTATTTAACCCTTTAACATATTTAAATGTTTCAATCATGTCCCCCCTTTTCCTTCTGTCCTCCAGACTATACAGATTGAGTTCATTAAGTCTTTCCTGATATGTTTTATGCTTAAGACCTTCCACCATTCTTGTAGCCCATCTTTGGACCCATTCAATTTTGTCAATATTTTTTTGTAGGTGAGGTCTCCAGAACTGAACACAGTATTCCAAATGGGGTCTCACCAGCATTCTATATAGCAGGATCATAATCTCCCTCTTCCTGCTTGTTATACCTCTAGCTATGCAGCCAAGCATCCTACTTGCTTTTCCTACCACCCGACCACACTGCTCACCCATTTTGAGACTGTCAGAAATCACTATCCCTAAATCCTTTTCTTCTGAAGTTTTTGCTAAGACAGAACTGCCAATACAATACTCAGATTGAGGATTCCTTTTGCCCAAGTGCATTATTTTACATTTGGAAACATTAAACTGCGGTTTCCATTGCTTTGACCATTTATCTAGTAAAGCTAAATCATTTACCATATTACAGAGGCCTCCAGGAATATCAACCCTATTGCACACTTTAGAGTCATCGGCAAATAGGCAAACCTTCCCTACCAAACCTTCTCCTATGTCACTCACAAACATATTAAAAAGAATAGGACCCAGAACAGACCCTTGTGGCACACCGCTTGTAACATGTCTCTGCTCAGAATACTAGCCATTAACAATAACTCAAGTTATAATATATAACTATATCTATAAAGGGTGGGGAAAGCTTATTTTTTATTTATTTATTTTATTTGTCACACCATTATAGAATGGTAAATTTGTACAAATAAACATTAAATAGGTAATGATAAAAAATAATGATAGAAGACAATAGAACATTAGGACAGGGACGGTAGGCAGGATGGTGCGCTTATGTCTGCCCCTTACAAACCTCTTAGAAAGGGGGAGAGGTCAATTGTAGATAATCTAAGGTTTTTGTTTATTTTTTATTTTATTTATTTACTATATTAAAACTGATATTTTTACTTTATATATCTATATATATTCTATAGATCAGTGTTTCCCAACCTTGGCAACTTGAAGATATTTGGACTTCAACTCCCAGAATTCCCCAGCCAGCATTCGCTGGCTGGGGAATTCTGGGAGTTGAAGTCCAAATATCTTCAAGTTGCCAAGGTTGGGAAACACTGCTATAGATGAAGTTTTTATTTTTTATTATTATTACGATGACTTCCACTTTGAGCGGAGCGACTGTAGCTCCACTAAATGTTGTATGTTATGTCTCTTATGTTTGTTTGTTTGAAAAATCAATAAAATATATTTTTTTAAAAAGAAAGAAAATAATTAGAATTAATTAGAAAGAAATAATTATAATTAATTAATGAGAAATAACTAGAAAATAATTGCAATAAATATTTAGGTGATCTATCAAAATATTTATATTTGTAAGAGAGAATCTTAACTTTTATAAATGAAAGGCTTTTTCATGCCCCCCCCCCCCACTTTCCCTCCCACATCGAGGGAAGCAAAGGGGGAAGAAGGCGGTGCCTCTCTAGGAAGAAGCGCTCTGTGGCCCGTAGTCCAAACCTCCCGGAGGAGAGGAGAGGTTGGTTGTATTTCACCGGCGGCGGATTCCCGGATCCCGAGATCCCTGGGAAGGTGCGATCCCGCTTTCCCCGGAAAGGAGGAGGAGGCGACGGCCACAAGAGGAGACGCGGCGGGGCAGCCCGATGGAGCTGGCGGCTGAGGAGGAGGAGGTCGGGAGCAGACGTCGGCGGGATCCCGGGTGGTCTGCAGCAGCTTCGCCCCCGGAAGGCTGAAATCCCGGGAGGAGGAGGAATGGGGGTGGGGGGAGTTGGTCCTTCCCGGGGTGTTCCCGAAGATGTGGCGGGCCGGCTGCGGGAAGGCCGGGCGGAGAGCTGCTCCCTGACTGCAGCTTTCCGCTCCTCGGGTCCAGGACGGGTGGAGGCGGCGGCAGGTGAGAGGGATTTGGATCCCCTCCTGGGCGGAAGATCCAGTTCCCTTATTGGGCTCAGATAACAGGTCCTATCAATAGAAGATGCTTTGGTTTCCCTTCATAGAATCCTTTGTGTATCCAACCCCATTACAAGTGGTCCCTGATTTACAACCGTTCATTTAGTGACCGTTCGAAGTTACAACGGCAGGTGAGGGTCTCCCCTCCTGGGCGAAAGATCCATTCCCCTTACCTGACTCAGATGACAGGTCCTATCAGTAGAAGATCCTCTGGTTTCCCTTCATAGAATCCTTTGTGTGTCCACCCCCACCCCATTACAAGTGGTCCTTGATTTACAACCGTTCATTTAGTGACCGTTCGAAGTTACAACGGAAGGTGAGGGTCTCCCCTCCTGGGCAGAAGATCCATTTCCCTTACCTGACTAAAATAACAGGTCCTATCAGTAGAAGATGCTCCCGCCAATTTAAATGCTAGAATCCTGTGTGTCCACCCACAGTCTCCACTCCACTCAAAGGCAGATTGTATCAATAGAAGATGCTCTGGTTTCCCTCCACTTGCAATCCAAGAGTTCTCTTTCCCCACCCAGATTACAGGTTGTCCTCAATTTACAATTTATTTATTTATTTATTAGATTTGTATGCTGCCCCTCTCCGTAGACTCGGGGCGGCTAACAACAAGAATAAAACAGCGTATGACAAATCTAATAATTAAAAGTAGTTAGCAAAAACTTCAGAAGAGAAGGTTTTAGGGGTAGTGATTTCTGACAGTCTCAAAATGGGTGAACAGTGCAGTCAGGCGGTAGGAAAAGCAAGTAGGATGCTTGGCTGCATAGCTAGAGGTATAACAAGCAGGAAGAGGGAGATTGTGATCCCCTTATATAGAGCGCTGGTGAGACCACATTTGGAATACTGTGTTCAGTTCTGGAGACCTCACCTACAAAAAGATATTGACAAAATTGAACGGGTCCAAAGACGGGCTACAAGAATGGTGGAAGGTCTTAAGCATAAAACGTATCAGGAAAAACTTCATGAACTCAATCTGTATAGTCTGGAGGACAGAAGGAAAAGGGGGGACATGATCAAAACATTTAAATATGTTAAAGGGTTAAATAAGGTTAAGGAGGGAAGTGTTTTTAATAGGAAAGTGAACACAAGAATAAGGGGACACAATCTGAAGTTAGTTGGGGGAAAGATCAAAATCAACATGAGAAAATATTATTTTACTGAAAGAGTAGTAGATCCTTGGAACAAACTTCCAGCAGACGTGGTTGGTAAATCCACAGTAACTGAATTTAAACATGCCTGGGATAAACATATATCCATTGTAAGATAAAATACAGGAAATAGTATAAGGGCAGACTAGATGGACCATGAGGTCTTTTTCTGCCGTCAGTCTTCTATGTTTCTAAGTAGTCCTCAATTTAGAATTGTTTGTTTAGTGACCGTTTGAAGTTACAATAGAAGGTGTGGGTCTCCACTCCACTCAAAGGCAGATTGTATCAATAGAAGATGCTCTGGTTTCCCTCCACTTTCAATCCAAGAGTTCTCTTTCTCCACCCAGATTACAGGTAGTCCTCAATTTACAATTTATTTATTTATTTATTTATTAGATTTGTATGACGCCCCTCTCCGTAGACTCGGGGCGGCTAACAACAATAATAAAACAGCGCATGACAAATCTAATATTAAAAATAGCTAAAAACCCTTATTAAAAAACAAACATACACACAGTTGTTCCTTTAGTTACTGTTCAAAGTGACAATGACACTAGGAAAGAAGTGGTTGTTTTTCACACTTTAATGATTGTTGTGATATTCAATTCAATTCAGTTTATTAGATTTGTATGACGCTCCTCTCCATAGACTCTGGGTGGCTCACAACAATAATAACGCAATATATATCAAATCTAATAATTAAAAGTCATTAAAAATCCCTTATTAAAAGAAAACATACACACAAACATACCATACATAAACTGTATAGGCCCGGGGGAGATGTCTCAGTTCCCCCATGCCTGATGGCAGAGGTGGGTTTTAAAAAGTTTACAAAAGACAAGGAGGGAGTTCTAATCTCCGGGGGGAGCTGGTTCCATAGGGTCGGGGCCGCCACAGAGAAGACTCTTCTCCTGGGTCCCGCCAGAGGACATTGTTTAGTCGACGGAGAAGGCCAACTCTGTGGGACCTAACAGGTTGCTGGGATTCGTGTGGCAGAAGGCGGTCTCGGAGATATTCTGGCCTGATGCCATGGTCACATGACTTTTCAGTCAGGTTGTCAAGGTTCCAGGTAGCATCCAAGCTAAATCAGAGTCCAAGTCAAAGTACTTACTCAAAGTTCCAATTTATTTCCGGAGCCATCCTAGCACCTATGCTGGGAAGCCTGAATTTGAGTTTCCCACCCAGTTGAAAGTTCACATCCCTTTTCCCCCCTCTCACCCACAAACTTGTCACGTTGCCCACTCAGATTGTTCCAATTTAGCCAGTGCTCCTTCTGCTTCCACCCAGGTGGGTGCACATAGGATAACCTTGAACCATTTGAAATAATGTTTTGTGGCTGCATCTGTTCCCTCATGAAAATCACTCCTCCCAAGTCTATTTATTTATTTAATTTGAGTCCTATGCTGCCCAATCCCAAAGAACTCAGGGTGGCTCACAATAACATAAAAAAGATACAAATACAATAAAAAAGAAGTCAAATGTAGAAGTCTAAAACTATAAAACCCCAGTGGAAAAACCCAAAAAATTCCCATAAACATCAGGCCTTCTTTAGATAGTATGGCAAGCCGTTAATGTATCACCAACGCCTGCACCGAGTCTTCGGAGAGGGGCGGCATATAAATCTAATAAATTGAATTGAATTGAATTGACATAGGCGCGAGTGATCAACCAGTGGAACAGCTTGCCTGAGAAGATTGTGGGAGCTTCAACACTTGAGACTTTCAAAGGGAGATTGGACTCCCATTTGTCCGAAATGCTGTAGGGACTCCTGCTAGAGCGAGGAGTTGGACTAGATGACCTACAAGGTCCCTTCCAACTCTAATAATCTCTAAACAGTCCCAGAATGATGTTTCTCCATCCAGATTATTACACAGGATGGAGAAGTATCCAAAGGGAATCCAAATGGATATAAGGTTGACTCAGCCTTCCACCCTTCCGAGACCAATGAAGCAGTGGAAGTGATGTGCCGGTGCCTGGAGGCTGTTGGAGTCTGGATGGGTGTCAACAGACTCAAACTCAACCCTGATAAGACGGAGTGGCTGTGGGTTTTGCCTCCCAAGGACAATTCCATCTGTCCGTCCATCAACCTGGGGGGGGGGGGGAATTACTGACACCCTCAGAGAGGGTCCACAACTTGGGCGGCCTCCTCGATCCACAGCTTACATTAGAGAACCATCTTTCAGCTGTGGCGAGGGGGGCGTTTGCCCAGGTTCGCCTGGTGCACCAGTTGTGGCCCTACCTGGACCGGGAGTCACTGCTCACAGTCACTCATGCCCTCATCACCTCGAGGTTCGACTACTGTAATGCTCTCTACATGGGGCTACCTTTGAAGAGTGTTCAGAAACTTCAGATCATGCAGAATTCAGCTGCGAGAACAATCATGGGCTTCTCTAGGTATGCCGATGTTACATCAACACTCCGCAGTCTGCACTGGTTGCCGATCAGTTTCCGGTCGCAATTAAAAATGTTGGTTATGACCTATAAAGCCCTTCATGGCATCGGACCACAATATCTCTGGGACCACCTTCTGCCGCATGAATTCCAGCAATCGGTTAAGTCCCACAGAGTTGGCCTTTTCTAGGTCCCGTCGACGAAACAATGTTGTCTGGTGTGATCCCGGGGAAGAGCCTTCTCTGTGGCGGCCCCGACCCTCTGGAATCAACTCCCCCCGGGAGATTAGGATTGCCCCCACCCTCCTTGCCTTTTGCAAACTCCTTAAAACCCAACTCTGCCGTCAGGCATGGGGAAATTGATTCCCCTGGGCCGTTTCCGTTTTACATATGGTTTGTATGAGATGTATGATTGTTTTTTATGTTAAGGGTTTTAAATTGTTTTAACC
The DNA here is from genome assembly GCF_031021105.1 of Erythrolamprus reginae. Taxonomy (NCBI): domain Eukaryota; kingdom Metazoa; phylum Chordata; class Lepidosauria; order Squamata; family Dipsadidae; genus Erythrolamprus; species Erythrolamprus reginae. The sequence goes on along the minus strand of NC_091951.1, from coordinate 13,845,688 downwards.
ATTGGATTTGTACTGTTTTGTTGTTGTGAGCCGCTCCGAGTCTCCGGAGAGGGGTGGCATACAAATCTAATAAATAATAATAATAATAATAATAATAATAATAATAATAATAATAATCGGTAAAATGAGGACCTAGATTGTAAACCGCTTAGAGTGGGCTGTAAAGCACTATAAGGTGGTATATAAGTCTAAGTGCTATTGCTATTGTTATATAGCATGGTCCATTTGAGGGTGGGAGAAGAAGCCCCTTTCATACAATGTTCAGTTGTTATAATCTAATAATTTTTCTGTCATTCTGGCTGATGGTTTCAAATGCAGGAACCTCTGAAGCAGTCAGTCTTGGTAACTCCTGAAGGAAGAGAAAGTTGCTCCCATCCTTCATCTATGAAGCAACTATGGAGAGGCATCTTTGAGGAGGATCAAAATCTTCGTTGTCATGGATCATCAACAGCTCAGGTAGGAAAGCTTTAGAAGAACAACACTTCAAAAGAGACATTGAAACTCTGGAGAAGGTGCAAAAAACAGCAACCAAGATGATTAAGGGTTCGGAAACCAAGACTTACAAAGAGAGACTGCGGGAACTGGGCATGGATAGCCTAGAGAGAAGGAGGGCCAGAGTGGACATGATAGCAGTCTACAAGTATACGAGGGGATGTCACAGAGAGGAGGGGATCACTTTATTCTTCAGGGCACCAGAGGGCCAGATGAGGAACAACGTCTGGAAGCTGACCAAGGAGAGATTCAACATGGAGATAAGGAGGAACTTCCTGACGGTCAGAGCGATCAACCAATGGAACAACCTACCAGCGGACGTTGTGAACTCCAACACTCTGGACATTTTTAAGAGAAGATTGAACTGCCACTTGACTGGTGTACTATAGGGTTCCTGCTTGGGTAGGGGGTTGAACTCGATGGCCTTTATGGTCCCTTTCAACTCTAACAATCAATCAATAAATAAACAAACAAACAAACAAATAAGGAAACATTTTGGGATCTGGTTCTGTCATGACACTCAATGCAGATAAGGAGGTCAAGTATCACCATTAGGATTCAGTGGCACAGTCCTGTTTCCAAGTTAGTGGGTGAAGCAGGACATATTGAGAAGAATATATTCATGGAATCATTTGTGCGTTTGCCGGGGAGGAGGTTGTGCTCTTTTGTGCCTTCTATATTCTTAATATATTAGTTGGGAGTACTCACAAAACAACCAGAGAAACCTATTTAGAGCAAGAGAATAGAGTTGGAAGGGACCTTGTGGGTCATCTAGTCCAGGGGTCCCCAACCACCGGGCCGCGGACCAGTACCGGGCCGCGGGGCATGTTGCACCGGTCCGTGGAGTCAGCAGCTGCCAGTCCTCCTGCCGCCGCCCCCTCCCTCCAGTGCTTCATCTCCCGCTGGGAAAGAGGCCTCGGGAGGCAGGTTCTGCCGGCCACAGGGCGATGGACGGGACAGAGGGGCGGGAAGGACCGGGAGGCTCAAGCCTCTTTTGGCTTCTGCCGTGGCACGCCTTTGCGTTTTTGGCTGGGGGGGGGGAGGCAGGAGGGTCGGCCTGACCCCCTCCCTCCAGCGCTTCACCTGCCGCCGGGCAAGAGGGTTTGGGAGGCAGATTCTGCCGGCCACAGGGTGATGGTGGGAAAGAGGGGCGGGAAGGACCAGCACCCCCATGCTTAATCCCGCCCCCAACCACACCCCTTTCCGCCCCCACCGGGCCATAGAAAAATTGCCTTGCTGAAACTGGTCCCTGGTGGAAAAAACGTTGGGGACCACTGATCTAGTCCAACCCCCTGCTCAAGCCCCTACAGCACTTCAGACAGATGGCAGTCCAAATTCCTTTTGAAGGTTTCAACTGTTGGAGCTCTCACAAACTCCATAAGCAAGTTGTTCCACTGCTTGATCGCTCTTCACAAGTTTGTGAAAGGCAAGGAGGGTGGGGGCAGTCCTGATCTCCGGGGGGGGAAGTTGATTCCAGAGGGTCGAGGCCACCACAGAGAAGGCTCTTCCCCTGGGTCCCGTCAGACCACATTGTTTCGTCGACGGGACCCGGAGAAGGCCAACTCTGAGGGACCTAATCGGCCCAACTCTGTGGGACATAGCCCAATAAATTGTATTTATTGCTACTGTTTATCCTTGTAAGCCGCCCTGAATCTGCGAGAAAGGCGGCCTATAAATCTAATAAAATAAATAAATTCTTGAGTCTCTTGTTAAGGTACTTTTTGTTTGACTTTCAGGATCCAGTCTCCTTCGAGGAGGTGGCTGTGTATTTCACGGAGGAAGAGTGGGCATTGCTGGATCCTAGCCAAAGAGCCTTACATGAGGAAGTCATGCTGGAGAATTTTAGGAGTGTTGCCGCTTTGGGTAAGTCTCCATTTTGTTCTGGGTTCAAATAATTGTGGAAATTGTTTGTGATGAGATGATGACGACACCTTTTTTTCTAAAAAAAAAAAAAAAGAACATTCTCGGCCTTTTTATTTCTAAGATCAAATTAAATTTATGTAGAGGTTGATGATCACTAGAAATACTTTACTGCACATTTCCCCAATTTACCGGATTGGCAGCCTGGAAATGGAGGCAGGAGGAAAAGAGAGGATCATTTTGTGGGAGGGGCAAGCACCTGTGCATCTTTGTGCGCGTGCACAAGTGCCCACAATGTTTGCAGCAACACAGGCACGAGGGGGGTCATGAGCGCCCATGACAACGCTTACACAAATAGGGCTTTGAGTGCCCATGACAATGCTTGCATGCCTCAGGGTTCGGTCCTCTCCCCCCCCCCTGCTATTTAATATCTACATGAAACCGCTGGGTGAGATCATCCAAGGGCATGGGGTGAGGTATCATCAGTATGCGGATGATACCCAGGTGTACATCTCCACACCATGTCCAGTCAACGAAGCAGTGGAAGTGATGTGCCGGTGCCTGGAGGCTGTTGGGGTCTGGATGGATGTCAACAAGCTCAAACTCAATCCAGACAAGACGGAGTGGCTGTGGGTCTTGCCTCCCAAGGACAATTCCATCTGTTCGTCCATTACCCTGGGGGGGAATTATTGACCCTCTCAGAGAGGGTTCGCAACTTGGGCGTCCTCCTGAATCCACAGCTAATATTGGAACACCATCTTTCGGCTGTGGCGAGGGGGGCGTTTGCCCAGGTTCGCCTGGTGCACCAGTTGCGGCCCTACCTGGACAGGGAGTCATTGCTCACAGTCGCTCATGCCCTCATTACCTCGAGATTCGATTACTGCAATGCTCTCTACAAGGGGCAACCTCTGAAGAGTGTTCAGAAACTTCAGATCGTGCAGAATGCAACTGTGAGAGCAATCATGGGCCTTCCTAGATATGCCCACGTCTCATCAGCACTACGTGGCCTGCACTGGCTGCCGATCAGTTTCCGGTCACAGTTCAAAGTGTTGGTTATGACCTTTAAATATGCACCAAGACAAATTCCTTGTGTGTCCAATCACACTTGGCCAATAAAAATTCTATTCTATTCTATTCTAAAGCCCTACATGGCATTGGGCCAGAATACCTCCAGAACCGCCTTCTACCGCACGAATCCCAACGGCCGATAAGGTCCCACAGAGTTGGCCTTCTCCAGGTCCCGTCAACCAAACAATGTCGCTTGGTGGGCCCCAGGGGAAGAGCCTTCTGTGTGGTGGCCCCGGCCCTCTGGAATCAACTCCCCCCGGAGATTAGAAAGGCCCCCACCCTCCTTGTCTTTCGCAAATTACTCAAGACCCACCTTTATCGCCAGGCATGGGGGAACTAAGACATCTCCCCCAGGCTTTTATATTTTATGTTTGGTATGTATGTGCTGTATGGTTTTTAATTGTTGGGGTTTTATATATCTTTTTATTATTAGATTTGTTCTATTGTTCTATTGCCTTTTTATTACTGTTGTGAGCCGCCTCGAGTCTTCGGAGAGGGGTGGCATACAAATCTAATAAATAATAATAATAATAATGAGTGGATCCATGATGAGGTTCCCACAAGAGGGCCATCCTCTCACATGGCTCAGTGGCGATTAGCCTGTGGTCTGGTAGTGGGCCACAGGCCACAAGTTGGAGACCCTTGCTTTATGGGAACTTTGTTATTTGAGCATTTGAGGAAGTTCTTCAGTGAAGATTGTCATTTCTTTCTGATCCAATTGTAGAGCAGGTGAGGAAGGTACTGACCAGAATGTCTCTGACATCTATTTTTTATAATCCCCCAGTTTCTTAGGTTGTCTGGTGACAATTTTCATACTAGCTGTTGTTGCGGCAAAACTCAGTTGCCAGTCAAGGGAATGGAGACCACAAGGAGATCGCATAACTCAGGTTTATTTGATGCATGCATCAGGTTCAGAAGATATAAAAGCAATGTCTGAACGCCTTGGATTGTTTTTTAGGGCTCTTTATACATTTCCAAAGGAGTACAAAAAACACACGATATTAGCCAATCAGATACTAGTTGTCAACGTTTCCTTATAAAGAAAGTAAAAAAGGGTTACAATACTTTGGAATACTGTGTTCAGTTCTGGAGACCTCACCTACAAAAAGATATTGACAAAATTGAACGGGTCCAAAGACGGGCTACAAGAATGGTGGAAGGTCTTAAGCATAAAACGTATCAGGAAAGACTTCATGAACTCAATCTGTATAGTCTGGAGGACAGAAGGAAAAGGGGGGACATGATCGAAACATTTAAATATCTTAAAGGGTTAAATAAGGTTCAGGAGGGAAGTGTTTTTAATAGGAAAGTGAACACAAGAACAAGGGGACACAATCTGAAGTTAGTTGGGGGAAAGATCAAAAGCAACATGAGAAAATATTATTTCACTGAAAGAGTAGTAGATCCTTGGAACAAACTTCCAGCAGACATAGTTGATAAATCCACAGTAACTGAATTTAAACATGCCTGGGATAAACATATACCCATTGTAAGATAAAATACAGGAAATAGTATAAGGGCAGATTAGATGGACCATGAGGTCTTTTTCTGCCATCAGTCTTCTATGTTTCTATGTTTCTAATATAGATGTAGAATGTACAACAAAAAGGAACTTGCGGTTAGTATGTGGGTTCATGCATGAAGCTATGTGCCTTGAGAGCAGGTGGCATATCTATCTATACACCATCAAAGCCATGTCCTTTTCCTGTAGCACAGCTATGTTCCACCGGCTGCAAGGCATAGATTATAAACACAAAATGTACTTTTGTACCCTAAATATGTCAAGCATTACTATATATGTGGGGCATAGGTTAAGGCTTAAGAAATGCAGAATTTGGGCCAGCACTAAATATGAATGTATATCTCAGGCTAGCTTCCTCATTGTTACTGCATTTTTCAGAGTATTAGACGCACCAGAGTATAAGACACACCTTAGTTTTGGGGGAGGAAAACGGGGGGGGGGGGGATCTGCCTCTGCCTCCCAGCAACTTGTATCCCAGAAAACAGCACAGGTGATATACACTGTTTGCTGTGTATTTCAATGCATGTGTGCCTGATCTGTAGAAGTAGCAAGGAATTGGAGAAATGTGCATTATGGCAGTATATTAATGCCAGAAAGTTTTCTTAAATGGAGTCACACTATCTCCTCCCATTTATTTAAGTAGATCTACTCCAAACATTACTAAGTCAAGGTTTAACTCAGCTGCCATATCTTAATACTAAAACAGGGACACTGTTACATTTCAGACTATGCTTGTACAGATGCTGTTAAAATTGATGTGACTTTCTGGAAGTACAGTTATACTCTGCTATTTAAAAGAAGATACAATATTATTTTTATTATTATTATTATTATTATTATTATTATTATTATCATCATCATCATCACCACCACCACCACCACCATCATCATCATCATCATTATTATTATTATTATTATTATTATTTATTAGACTTGTATGCCACCCCTCTCCGAAGACTCGGAGCAATAGCACTGGCCCTCTTCAGATCAAGCATTTACACTGCTCAAAAAAAAATAAAGGGAACACTTAAACAACAGAATATAACTCCAAGTAAATCAAACTTCTATGAAATCAAACTATCCACTTAGAAAGCAACACTGATTGACAATCCATTTTGCATGCTGCTGTGCAAATGGAATAGTTGTGCAAATGAAATATTCAATGAGAATATTTCATTCATTCAGATCTAGGATGTGTTATTTGGTTTTTTTGAGCAGTATATTTTAAAAAGCTTCTTCATTTTGTTGAGTTGTCTAGAACAACAATAAAGAAGTTTTAAAAAATAAGTCTAATAATTTGAACATTCTACAGACATTTATAGTTATTGACTTGCCTCCTTGCATCCAGGATCAGCAGTCTCATTAGCACAAAAAAATAAAAATCTGCCTCTATCTCCCAGCAATTTTCCTCCTTGCAGCTTTAGTTTCACCTTCAGTTTAACATGTGGCTTGCCTGCCTAAAGCCTCAATCATGCTTAGTACCGGGAATAATACATGCATTAATGGGAATAAGGAGATCGCTGACCATTTCAATAGCTACTTCTGTTCAGTTTTCTCAAAAGACACCTTACAAAATAATACTATAGAGGGATATAGCATTGCTTCCAGCTGTACGGATTCAGCTCCAGTGATCTTAGAAGCCGATGTCTTAGAAGAACTTGAACGATTAAAGATAAATAAGGCAATGGGTCCAGATGGCATCCACCCCAGAGTTCTTAAAGAACTCAGATCTGTCATTGCTACCCCCCTGACTGATTTGTTTAACCAATCCTTGTTAACAGGAGAAGTTCCTGAGGATTGGAGAATGGCCAGTGTTGTGCCTATTCACAAGAAGGGCAGTAGAGAAGAAGCTGGTAACTACAGGCCAGTTAGCTTGACATCAGTTGTAGTTAAAATGATGGAGACTCTACTCAAAAAGAGGATAAATCAGCATATAAATAACAATAACTTATTAGACCCAAATCAGCATGGCTTTACTGAAGGCAAATCATGTCAGACTAATCTCATTGATTTCTTTGACTATGTCACAAAGGTGTTGGATGAAGGTGGTGCCGTGGATATTGCCTACCTGGACTTCAGCAAAGCCTTTGATACGGTTCCACATAAAGAGCTGATAGATAAATTAGTGAAGATTGGACTTAATCCCTGGATAGTTCAATGGATTTGCAGCTGGCTGAAGCGTAGACATCAGAGAGTTATTGTTAATGGCGAGTATTCTGAGCAGAGTCAGGTTACAAGCGGTGTGCCACAAGGATCTGTTCTGGGTCCTATTCTTTTTAATATATTTGTGAGTGACATAGGGGAAGGTTTGGTAGGGAAGGTTTGCCTATTTGCCAATGACTCTAAAGTGTGCAATAGGGTTGATATTCCTGGAGGCGTCTGTAATATGGTAAATGATTTAGCTTTACTAGATAAATGGTCTAAGCAATGGAAACTGCAGTTTAATGTTTCCAAATGTAAAATAATGCACTTGGGGAAAAGGAATCCTCAATCTGAGTATTGTATTGGCAGTTCAGTGTTGGCAAATACTGAAAAAGAAAAGGATTTAGGGGTAGTGATTTCTGACAGTCTCAAAATGGGTGAACAGTGCAGTCAGGCGGTAGGGAAAGCAAGTAGGATGCTTGGCTGCATAGCTAGAGGTATAACAAGCAGGAAGAGGGAGATTATGATCCCACTATATAGAATGCTGGTGAGACCACATTTGGAATACTGTGTTCAGTTCTGGAGACCTCACCTACAAAAAGATATTGACAAAATTGAACGGGTCCAAAGACAGGCTACAAGAATGGTGGAAGGTCTTAAGCATAAAACGTATCAGGAAAGACTTAATGAACTCAATCTGTATAGTCTGGAGGACAGAAGGAAAAGGGGGGACATGATCGAAACATTTAAATATATTAAAGGGTTAAATAAGGTCCAGGAGGGAAGTGTTTTTAATAGGAAAGTGAACACAAGAACAAGGGGACACAATCTGAAGTTAGTTGGGGGAAAGATCAAAAGCAACATGAGAAAATATTATTTTACTGAAAGAGTAGTAGATCCTTGGAACAAACTTCCAGCAGATGTGGTAGATAAATCCACAGTAACTGAATTTAAACATGCCTGGGATAAACATATATCCATCCTAAGATAAAATACAGAAAATAGTATAAGGGCAGACTAGATGGACCATGAGGTCTTTTTCTGCCGTCAGACTTCTATGTTTCTATGTTTCTATGCAGCCTCAAATCAGCTGAGAGTCTGGAAGCTGATAATCAGTTGCTTGGGTTAACAGGCTCTGTTCTGTTTGCTGCAAGGAGGAAAATTGCTGGGAGGCAGAGAACAAAGGGTGCAGGTGGCTGTGTGGGGCTACATTCAGTGTATAAGATGCAACCAAGTTTTCACCCTCTTTTGGGGGTTAAAAAGCTGTGTCTTATACTCCACAAAATACAGTAGATCTTTCTGAACAATGATTTCCCTTGTCTGTAGCTCTCAAAAGTTTTCCTACAAGAAGAATGAAACCAACTGGAGGGGTGTGTGTTCGATCCTAGATAGAGGCAGATATTTCTCTCTCTGGAAACAATCAGAATATATCTGCTGAGCAAAGCTCCTCATTTGGCTCTGAGTAAATCATTTTTAAACTGAGAATAAGTGGCATTTGCTTCAGCCCAAGATAGTTTATAGGTTACTGTTAACCTGTTACTGTCAACAAAGCAGTGGAAGTGATGTGCCGGTGCCTGGAGGCTGTTGGGGTCTGGATGGGTGTCAACAGACTCAAACTCAACCCGGATAAGACGGAGTGGCTGTGGGTTCTGCCTCCCAAGGACAATTCCATCTGTCTGTCCATAGCCCTGGGGGGTGAATTATTGACTCCCTCAGAGAGGGTCCGCAACTTGGGTGTCCTCCTCGATCCACAGCTCACATTAGAGGAACACCTTTCAGCTGTGGCGAGGGGGACGTTTGCCCAGGTTTGCCTGGTGCACCAGTTGCGGCCCTATCTAGACCAGGACTCAGTGCTCACAGTCACTCATGCCCTCATCACCTCGAGGTTCGACTACTGTAATGCTCTCTACATGGGGCTACCTTTGAAAAGTGTTCAGAAACTTCAGATTGTGCAGAATGCAGCTGCGAGAGCAATCATGGGCTTCCGCAGGTATGCCCATGTTACACCAACACTCCGCAATCTGCATTGGTTGCCGATCAATTTCCGGTCACAATTCAAATGTTGGTTATGACCTATAAAGCCCTTCATGGCATCGGACCAGAATATCTCCGGGACCGCTTTCTGCCGCACGAATCCCAGCGACCGGTTAGGTCCCACAGAGTTGGCCTTCTCTGGGTCCCGTCGAATAAACAATGTCATTTGGCGGGACCCAGGAGAAGAGCCTTCTCTGTGGCGGCCCCAACCCTCTGGAACCAGCTCCCCCCAGATATCAGAGTTGCCCCCACCTTCCTTGCATTTCGCAAGCTCCTTAAAACCCACCTCTGTCGTCAGGCCTGGGGGAATTGAAATTTTCCCTTCCCCCTAAGCTGATAGAATTTATACTTGGTATGCTTGTATGTATGATTGGTTCTTTAAATTGGGGGGGTTTAGATTATTTTCAATATTAGATTTGTTCACATTGTCTTTTTTATTGTTGTTTGCCGCCCCGAGTCTTCGGAGAGGGGCGGCATACAAATCTAATAAATACAATACAATAAAGAGAAGGTGCTGTCTGGAAACCTGATGCGATTTCAAGAACATAAGTAGCAGTGAATCCAGTTCATACCTTAAACTATTACACAGCTGCCACACAAGCAATTTAAATTTGTTTTTTAACATTTCTGCAGTGATATCATGTGCAGTGGCAGTTTAGCATCTTCTCAGCATTCACATGACATTTAAAGGAAATCATAAATGTACAGTGTTCTATGTATATAAATAGTGTTAACTATGTATGTATACATAGACAAAACCAGCAAAATTTTGTTTGTGCGAAAATGTTTACAGTGCTTTCCGTTCATGAATATTTTATAAAACTTTTTTTTCCCCTTTTTGTGGCTTTTTCTTTCTTCCAATCAGCTTATGGACAAGAGCAGAAGAACTACAGGGAGCAAATGATCAAGTCTGAAGAAGACATGTCTGCAGATCAAGACCTGTCACAAGGGATTAAGAAAACCTGTAAATTGAACAGAGGGGAGGAATCTCCAGCATACAATGAAGTCCTTTATCTGCCAACCCAGGAAGTTGACCAACAAGCAGAAGAGGGAAAATATCCCACATGTGGCAAAGGAGACAAAGAGAACTCTGATTTTGCTAAATATTCTGTAACCCCGACCGAAGAAGAACAATATGAATATCAAGAGGATGAGCAAAGTATCAGCTCTACCTCCTACTTTGATTTACATCGTCCATCGTCCATCCAAGAGACACCGTATGCATTTATACATTGTGGGGAGAATTTCCGTTTTGGCAGTGATAAAGTTTCCCATAAAGAGGAGAAACGGTATGAGTGCGGAGTGGATTTCAATAAAAACCAATTACTTACTTTACCTCCCAAAATTCCCCCAAGGGAGAAACTTTATGAATGTCTGAAGTGTGAAAAGACATTTGCTCAGAGGGGAAACTTGGCCATACATGAACGGACCCACACAGGGGAGAAGCCGTACGTATGCCTGGTGTGTGGACGGAGTTTCAGTCAAAGCGGTCACCTTACAAGACATCAACGGTCACACACGGGGGAGAAACCGTATACGTGCTTGCAGTGTGGAAGGCAGTTCAGTGGACGTTCGAACCTGGTGAAGCACGTAAGGGGCCACACGGAGGAGAAACCCTACATGTGTACGGAGTGTGGGAAGAGCTTCCGCGACAACAGTGTCCTCGTTTGCCACGTGAGGACCCACACGGGGGAAAAACCCTTCAAATGCCTGGAGTGCGGGAAGAACTTCAGGCGGAACTGTCACCTTGCGGAACACAAGAGGATCCATACAGGAGAGAAACCCTACCGGTGTTCGGAGTGCGGGAAGAACTTCAGTCAGAAAAGCAACCTTTTGCAACACAAGCGGATTCACACGGGGGAAAAACCTTACACGTGCTCGGACTGTGGAAAGAGTTTTAATCAGAGCAGTCAGTTTATTTGCCATAAAAGGATTCACACGGGAGAAAAACCCTACCGGTGCGCGGAGTGTGGGAAAAGTTTCGGGCACAACGGTAGCCTTTTGCAGCACAAAAAAATCCACACGGGAGAAACCCCCTATAAATGTGCGGAGTGCGGGAAATGCTTCAATCAGAACTATAAGCTTTTGCAACACCAGCGGATTCACACGGGGGAGAAGCCGTACCACTGCAAGGAGTGTGGGAGGAGTTTCGGTTGTAGCAGTGACTTTATTTGTCATAAAAGGATTCACACGGGAGAGAAACCATATACGTGCCCAGAGTGTGGAAAGGGGTTTAATAAAAGCAGCCGGCTTACGTCTCATCGAAGAAAACACACAGGGGAGAAGCCGTATAAATGCACGGAGTGCGGAAAGAGATTTTCCTATAGGGATTGCTTCACAAGACATCAACGAACCCACACTGGGGAGAAACCCTACGTATGCTTGATTTGCGGAAAGAAATTCAGTGGACGTTCAGGTCTTCAAATCCACGTCAGAATCCACACAGGGGAGAAACCCTACAGGTTTGTTTAAAATGTTTATGAGTGACGTAGGGGAAGGTTTGGTAGGGAAGGTTTGCCTATTTGCCGATGACTCTAAAGTGTGCAATAGGGTTGATATTCCTGGAGGGGTCTGTAATATGGTTAATGATTTAGCTTTACTAGATAAATGGTCAAAGCAATGGGAACTGCAGTTTAATGTTTCCAAATGTAAAATAATGCACTTGGGGAAAAGGAATGCTCAATCTGAGTATTGCATTGGCAGTTCTGTGTTAGCAAAAACTTCAGAAGAGAAGGATTTAGGGGTAGTGATTTCTGACAGTCTCAAAATGGGTGAGCAGTGTGGTCGGGCAGTAGGAAAAGCAAGTAGGATGCTTGGCTGCATAACTAGAGGTATAACAAGCAGGAAGAGGGAGATTGTGATCCCCTTATATAGAGCGCTGGTGAGACCACATTTGGAATACTGTGTTCAGTTCTGGAGACCTCACCTACAAAAAGATATTGACAAAATTGAACGGGTCCAAAGATGGGCTACAAGAATGGTGGAAAGTCTTAAGCATAAAACGTATCAGGAAAGACTTAATGAACTCAACCTGTATAGTCTGGAGGACAGAAGGAAAAGGGGGGACATGATTGAAACATTTAAATATGTTAAAGGGTTAAATAAGGTTCAGGAGGGAAGGGTTGTTAATAGGAAAGTGAACACAAGAACAAGGGGACACAATCTGAAGTTAGTTGGGGGAAAGATCAAAAGCAACGTGAGAAAATATTATTTCACTGAAAGAGTAGTAGATCCTTGGAACAAACTTTCAGCAGACGTGGTTGGTAAATCCACAGTAGCTGAATTTAAACATGCCTGGGATAAACATATATCCATTGTGAGATAAAATACAGGAAATAGTATAAGGGCAGACTAGATGGACCATGAGGTCTTTTTCTGCCATCAGTCTTCTATGTTTCTATGTTTCTATAGGTGCACGGACTGTGGAAAGAGCTTCTGTAAATACAGTAATTTCCTTTGCCATAAAAGGATCCACACAGGAGAAAAACCCTACAAATGCCCAGAGTGCGGAAAGAGCTTCACGCAGAACGCGAACCTTGTCAAACACAAAAGGATCCACACGGGGGAGAAACCCTACAAATGCGCAGGCTGCGGGAAGTGCTTCAGCCAGACCAATCACCTTTCGCAACACGAAAGAATCCACACGCGAGAAAAAACATAAGGCAGAAACTTTCCTTCCAAATCTTTTCTCGTGAAAAAAAGGACGCTTGTGGGGGAAAAAATAATAGAAATATGTGCACTGTGGAGAAATGTTCAATCAGAGGAGTAACATGATCAGGCCTAAAAGAAACCACATGGGAATATAAACATGCCCACTGGGAGAAAATATTCAAATGGATCTTTGAATTCATTATTATTATTATTATTATTATTATTATTATTATTATTATTATTTAGATTTGTATGCCGCCCCTCTCCGTAGACTCGGGGCGGCTCACAGCAATAATAAAAACAATATATAATGACAAATCTAATAGTTAAACTCTAAAATAACAAGAATACATTTTAAAAAGTCTAAAAACAAAGAACCCCAATATATAAAAAACATACATACAGTCATATACACATAAAACTACATAGGCAGGGGGAGGTGTTTCAGTTCCCCCACGCTTGACGACAGAGGTGGGTTTTAAGGAGTTTACGAAAGGCAAGGAGGGTGGGGGCAGTTCTAATCTCTGGAGGGAGCTGATTCCAGAGGGCCGGAGCCGCCACAGAGAAGGCTCTTCCTCTGGGTCCCGCCAACCGACATTTATGGCTTCATTTTCCCATGAGATGTTATTTTTGAGAGAAATGCCTCGCATACATACAAACTCTGAATAACAGGACTGACCCTAAACTCACAACGTGAATTTGAATGAGCTGCACAGATTAAAAGTGTTGTGATAAAAGTGTGAAACTGACTGATACACAAATACCTCAATGGACTTTGAACTTTAATAAAGGCTAATACCTACTTCCTCAGCTCCACAAGCTTATTCTACCCAGTTATTCAAAAAATCGGCTAGAATTCTCTCTTAATTTAATTATTGAAGAATCTATTTGAAATGGTTCCCCACACACATCTCCACCCTTTCTCTTGGAACATGCTGCTTTCTGGGGCTGTATCTTTTGTAAAATTATAGATAATTTCTCCTCCTCCCCTCTTTTTTTAAAATCCTCAATCTCCAGGCGTAAATGAGATGTTTCTATCCATGGGCTGTAGTGGCGCAGTAGTTAGAATTCAATAGAATAGAATAGAATAGAATTTTATTGGCCAAGTGTGATTGGACACACAAGAAATTTATCTCTACGGCAGGCTACTTTTTCTGACTGCGGTCTGCCTGCAATTTTGCAGATCCAAACTCACCAGGTTCAAAGTTGACTTGGCCTTCCATCCTTCTGGCATAAAATTTACCTTCTGGTAAAATAAGGACCCAAATTGTTGGGGACAGTATTCTGACTCTAAGTCACATAGAGAGGGCTGTAAAGCAGTATACAAGCTTAAGTGCTATTGCTATAACTCATGACAATGTTTCCCATCTGGTCAAAGCTAGGGGCTGAAGGAAGAGTCCCCACAATTCCTTATTTGGGGGAAAAGTTTTAGTTGTTTTGGAAGTAGAGTGAAGCTGCTGGGGAAGAGGTCAGGGGAAAAATGCAGGATTCATGTCTTATGTAGATTTCATATCAGATACTTTTTAATTCATGACTGTGCATTAAGTAGTTCCTTGTACTTTTGTCTCTTGTCATTGAATACTATATCCTATCCCAGTGATGGGTAATCTTTTTGTCATTGTATGCGGAAAGCATGTGTGTGCACAACCATAATGCAATGTGCATGTGGTGTGCCCCCTGCACCCACATACAACCTCCCTACACTCCTCAACACATGCGCACACAACCCCACACACTCCCCCCACCCCACACAGGTCCCCCTAACCCATTTTTGGCCTAGCAGGGCCCCCTGCAGCCTCCTGGGACCAAAAATATGCCATGTAGGCGGGTTAATGCTGGGAGAGGAGGGGTCCTCCCCCACCCTTACATAATTGGGGGTCTGGAAGGGGGAGGAGCTTGCAGTTGCGAAAGTTTTTTTACTGTGGGTTCACTTCATGGCTTCTGGGGGGGGGGAGATTTTATGACTGAGGAGCTGGAAGAAGTTTCCAATCCTCCCTCCTCTTCCGGCTAGAGCCCTAAGCAGGGGGTTGGACTAGATGACCTACAAGGTCCTTTCCAACTCTGTTAATTTGTACCTGTAGAGCCGGGTGGCTGCTAGCTGCAGTAACTGTAACCGCTAGTTGAAGTTCAGCAGTTCAAATCTCACCACCAGCTCCAGGTTGACTCAGCCTTCCATCTGCACCTCTATAACTCTGTTTTGGTTCTGCAACCCAATAAAACCGACAAAGACTTCAGAGGATAATCAGAACTGCAGAAAAAACAATTGCTGCTGACCTGCCTTCCATTGGGGGCCTGTATACTGCATGAGTCAGAGGGCTGGGGAAATATTTACTGACCCCTTGCATCCTGGACACAAACTGTTTCAACTCCTACCCTCAAAACGTCGCTACAGACCACCGCACACCAAGACAACTAGACACAAGAAACGCCATCACTCTGCTAAACAAATAATTCCCTCAACGGTGTCAAAATATTTACTAAGTCGGCACTACTATTGCTACTAGTTTTTTCTCATCATTCCTACCAGCCATTTCCTCCCACTTATGACTATGACTGTAATGCTTGTATCCAGGGCCGCCGATAGACGGGTATTACTGGTAGCGGCGTCCCGGGCCCCGGCCAAATTGGAAAATGGGGGGGGGGGGGCCGGTGCCCGCCAAAAACTCCCCAACTCCTATTGAGACAAACTCTGCCTCTGCGGCCCGCACCTTCTTCCCACCCCCACGAGGAAAGAAGGCAGGGAGGCCGGCAGACAGGCAGGGAGCCCCGATGGCAGCCGCGGAAGGAGGAAAGACCGCGGGGTTGGCTCAGCCCTCTGGAAGCCAAGCCGCGCTGCTGGGGAAGCGGAATTGGGGAATCCGGGAGAGGGCTGAGCCCGGCCGGCTTCTCCGCCGGCCTTGTGTCCCCCCGAGGATTGCAAGGGCAAGAGAGCCGCGCCTTTCGGCTTCCGGAAGTGCTGGGCCGGGGGTTCGGGGGGGGGCATGAACGTCGCCCGGAGCCAATGGCTTCTTTTGGGCTTACTTGAATTCCTGCTGCTGGTAAGCGCGCGCGGGTGGCCGGGTGGGAAGGGCGAGGCGCGAGGGGGAGGCAAGTGGAGAAGCGGAGAGAGAGAAGTGGACCAAAAGAAAGAAAAGGGAAAGAGAGGGAGGGAAAGAGAAATGGAGAGGAAGGAAGGAGGGAGGGGAGGGAGGGAGAGAAGGAAGAGAAAGGAGGGTAGAAAGAGGGAGAGAGAGAGGAAGAGGAGAGATAGAAAGGAAGAGAGAGAAAGAAAGAGGGATAGAAAGAGAGAGAGAGTGAGAGATGCTCAGTGAGCCTTTCTTTGAAGTTGCCTTTCTTTGTTTCTTTCTTTCTCTCTTTCTCTTGCTCTCTTGCTCTTTCATTCTTTTTTCTTTCTCTTGCTTTCTTTCTTTCTCTTGCTTTCTCTCCTTCCTTCCCTCCTTCCATTTCTTTCATTCCCCCTCTCTATTTTTATTTCTCTTTCATTCTTTCTTTCTCTCTTTCTTGCTTTCTTTCTTGCTCTTTTTCTTTCTCTCTTTTACCTTCCCTTCCTCTATTTCTTCTTTTCTTTCTCCTTCCTACCTTCTTCCCTCCCTCCCTTCCTTCAGTCCTTCCTCTCTTACTCTCCCCTTTCATAAGTTTCCTTGCTTCCTTCCTCTGTTCCTGTCCCTTCCCCCTTTCTTTCTTTCTTTCTTTCTTTCTTTCTTTCCTTCCCTCCCTCCATTTCTTGCTTTCCTTCTCCTTCCTCCCTTGTTTCCTCCCTCATTCCCTTCTTTCACTCCTTCTTCTCTTACTCTCCCCTTTCACACCTTTCCTTGCTTTCTTTGCACCCTTCCTCTGTTCCTGTCCCTTCCCTCTTTCCTTCCTTCCTTCCTTCCCACCCTCCGTCCATTCATTCACCCATTCCTCTCTTGATCACCCCTTTTACCATTCCTTCTTTCCTTCCGATGTGGGCCCGGGCCGGCAGAGTAGTTTGCTTTTGCACCCCATCTCGAGCTCCCTTGGTGCCAACCCGGCCCTCCCCACTTCAGAGAGAAGGGGGAGAAAGAGAGAGAGAGAAAGAGAAAGAGAGAGATAAAAAGAGAAAGAGAGAGGGAGGGAGAGAAAGAGATAGAAAGAGACAAAGAGAGGGGGAGAGAAAGAGAAAAAAGAGAGATAAAAAGAGGAAGAGAGAGGGGGAGGGAGAGAAAGAGAAAGAGAAAGAAAGAGAGAAGGGTAGAGAGGGAGAGAAAGAGGTAGAGAAAGTGAAAGAGAGAGGGAGGGAGAGAGAGATAGAAAGAGAGGTTGGGAGAGAGAAAAAAGAGAGAAAGATATAAAGAGAAAGAGAGAAAGGGAGATAAAAAGAGAGAAAGGGAGAGAAAAAGAAAGAAAAGTAGAGAGAGAAAGAGAGACAAAGAGAGGGAGAGAAAGAGAGAGAGAGAGATAGAAAAGCAGGTGGGGGGGGGGGGCACACCTATTTTGCCAGCCCTCGGATGGGCCATAGGGATCCGGTGTATGTGGAGGGAGAGGTCCCCAGCTTCTGTTCTGCAGAGGGGAAGCCAAAGCCCCCGCATGGGTTATGCAGAGTGCCAGTGTTTGGGGCAAGGTGGGGGGTGGGGGTCTTCCTTAACCCCCATTTCTTTGGTGGGGCTAAGAGGCCTGCCCAGCAGGGCTGATGTGTTGCGGAAGGTCTTGTCGAGGGAGACCAGTGGAGCCCCCCCCCCGCTCCCATCCCCAGGGAAGGGGGTTCTGGCATCACTGCCACTGGCTTTGGAAAGAAGCCCCTGGCCTCTTCAGGGGGTGGAGGGAGGGGTCCGTAGCACAGGGCTGGACAATGGCTGAAGACAGTTGACTGCAGCTTTCAGAATTCCTCAGCCAGGAATATGAAGAAGACAGTTTGAAAATTTAAAAGGGAAGGAAGGAAGGGAGGAGGGAGGGAGGGAGGAGGGAGGGAAAAGAAAAAGAAGAGAAAAAAGGAAAGAAAGAAAAAGAAGAAAGAAAGAGGAAGGAAGGAAGGAAGGAAGGAAGGAAGGAAGGAAGGAAGGAAGGAAGGAAGGAAGGAAGGAAGGAAGGGAAAAAAACCAAAAGAGAAAAAAGAAAGAAAAAGGGAAGGAAGGAAGGAAGGAAGAAGGGAGGGGGGCCCCAGACACTTAGGCTGTATGGGGCCCCAAAATTCCTGATGGCGGCCCTGCTTGTATCCTTAAGATTTTTATTAACATTGTTTCCTCATTGCTTATTTGACCCCTATGACAATCATTAAGTGTTGTACCACATGATTCTTGACAAATGTATCTTTTCTTTTATGTACACTGAGAGCATATGCACCAAAGACAAATTCCGTGTGTGTCCAATCACACTTGGCCAATAAAGAATTATTTTCTATTATCTTCCAAAGTCTGGAAGGAGCACACAGGTTATTAAGCTTTCTCCCTTCAGAACGGGACGGGGCATGCGTGAAAGAGTTTTGACAGCCGTCGCCTTTTGCGGGAGGAGGGGGTTCAGCGACCTCCGGGGATTTTAAAATGGAGCCGGAGATGAGGGAGAGTGGACGCTCTAGGAAGGAGCGCTCTCTGGCCCCTAGTCCCCAGTTTTCCCAAAGGCAGGCGGAGATCCCGAAGTGAATTACAGCTGCGCTTCCCCGAATCCAGATCAGGACGAAGCGCAATCCCGCTTTTCCCGGGAAGGAGGCGAGGAGGGGAATCGGCAGCGAAGCCGCCGGGTTCAGAGACCGAAGCGCTTCCGCAGTTTGGGTCTCCCGGGCGTCGGGTGATCTGCAGCCGTCTGCAACAGCTTCGCCCCGGCTGGCTGAAGCCCCGAGAGGAGGAGGAGGAGGAGGCGAGCTTCCGTGGGTGGAGGAGCGAAGGAGATGGCGAAGAGTTGCTCCCGGGCAGCTCTGACCGGAGACTTCCCGCCCAGCCTTCCTCGGGTCCGGGAACGAAGGCTGCAGGTGAGCGGATTCCACCACCCCGGGAGGATCTCCTCGTGACGCAGTTTCCTTCAACTAGCCGTCCACCTAAAATGCAGGTGGTAGGTGGCAATGGAAGAGATTTTGATTTCCCTCCCATTTTCAGCCCCATATTTTTCTCCCCAACCCCTCCAGATTATTCCACAGGAGGAAGAGGGAATCCCAAGGGAATTCCGCATCTCTAACTATCGATATGACAAAGTCCCAACTTTGGAGACACAAGTGCAAGTTGTAACAATAGAAGAGATTTTGGGTTCCCTCCCCTTTCAGTTCCAGGGTCCTGTTTCCCCCATTCAGATTATTCTACTGGTGGAATAATCCCAAAGAATCCCACAGGCAATTTTCATCTCCACCCAGGGATATAAAATAACAGAATAACAACAGAATAAGAGTTGGAAGGGAACTTGTAGGTCATCTAGGAAAATAGCTTGATCTCTTCCTCTCTGTGGCTGCCCCTGAGATATTGGAACACTGCTATCATGTCTCCCTTGGTCCTTCTTTTCTGTAAACTAGAGATACTGAGTTCCTGCAAGGGTTCTTCATATGTTTTAGCCTCCAGTCCCCTAATCATCTTTGTTGCTCCTGACTGCACTCTTTCTAGAGTCTCGACATCTTTTTTATAGTGTGGTGACCAAAACTGGATGCAGTATTGTAAGTGTGGTCTTACTAGATCTTTATTGAGTGGTTTTAGTGCCTCATATGATCTTGATTAAATCCATCTGTTAATGCAATTTAGGATTCCATTGGCTTTTTGGGGGGGTTACCTTTCCCTTCAGATCAATGGTTCCATTTGGACCTAAAGAAAATCTCTCCAGGATGACTATGTTGTTACTTCAACATGCATGTTTTAATTCCATCCTTGTGCACTTGTGAATGCTTCCGAAGTGAATCTTTAGAAAGGCTGCTATAAAATCCAATGGTGATATGTCATTCTCCTTTGCAAAACTCATCTTTTGAAGAATTGGAAATCTGGAAGGAAACTTTCTGGGACATTCTGCTGAGGGACATATCCTTTGACTTCCAGGGTTTGGTATCCTTTGAAGAGGTGGCTGTGTATTTCACGGAGGAGGAGTGGGCGCTGCTGGATCCAAGCCAGAGAGCCTTGCACGAGGAAGTCATGCTGGAGAATTCTAGAAATGTGGCCGCTCTGGGTAAGGCCCTGTTTTGTTCTGGATTCAGGTATTTGTGCTCACAAAGACATTCTGGGGCTTCTTTCTCTCGAAGACTAAAGTAAATAACAGAGTTGGGAGGGACCTTGTAGGCCATCTAGACCATCTCCTGAGTCTCAGGGGAAGGGCGGCCTAGAAATCAGATAGATAGATAGATAGATAGATAGATAGATAGATAGATAGATAGATAGATAGATAGATAGATAGATAGATAGATAGATAGATAATCAGATAGATAGATAATCAGATAGATAGATAGATAGATAGATAGATAGATAGATAGATAGATAGATAGATAGATAGATAATCAGATAGATAGATAGATAGATAGATAGATAGATAGATAGATAGATAGATAGATAGATAGATAATCAGATAGATAGATAGATAGATAATCAGATAGGTAGATAGATAGATAGATAGATAGATAGATAGATAGATAGATAGATAGATAGATAGATAGATAGATAATCAGATAGATGATAGATAGATAGATAGATAGATAGATAGATAGATAATCAGATAGATGATAGATAGATAGATAGATAGATAGATAGATAGATAATCAGATAGATAGATAGATAGATAGATAATCAGATAGATAGATAGATAGATAGATAGATAGATAGATAGATAATCAGATAGATAGATAGATAGATTATCAGATAGATAGATAGATAGATAGATAGATAGATAGATAGATAGATAGATAGATAGATAGATAATCAGATAGATAATCAGATAGATTATCAGATAGATAGATAGATAGATAGATAGATAGATAGATAGATAGATAGATAGATAGATAGATAGATAGATAGATAGATAGATAGATTATCAGATAGATTATCAGATAGATTATCAGATAGATAGATAGATAGATAGATAGATAGATAGATAGATAGATAGATAGATAGATAGATTATCAAATAGATAGATAGATAGATAGATAGATAGATAGATAGATAGATAGATAGATAGATAGATAGATAGATAGATAGATAGATAGATAGATTAAATAGTTAGACAGACAGGGTTCACCCAGTCCACCACCTGAGCTCTATTGCTCTTCTTGAGCTTCAGCCATTGATAGTAAAGCTGCTGAAGGTGGCTGTAAACTTCCTGGGGTCCCTTGGATAAGACAGATAAATAGATGAATGGAGTGGTGACCCTAAATGGTTTCTGGGCTGAAGTGATGACCCTAATGATTTCCCTGAAGCCTCTGGAGTGCAAAAAAAGGGCCATCCCCAAGGCCAAAAATCAGATGGCCAGCCCATGCATGCGCACTGGAGCTGACATAGGGCAATGATTCATGTGCCCCCCAATATGGCTCCGTGTGCCATAGGTTCGCCACCACGGTTCTAAGTAATCTCAAAAATACCTTTTGCCTAATTCTTCCCTTTCAGCATCATTCTCCCAAATTTCATCAGTTCCCACTGCTGCGGCTAACTGCTGCCGGAGACTGTGAGTTCGATCCTAGGTAGCAGCAGATATTTCTCTCTTTGAGCACAATGAGTAAATGTCAGTTTCAAACTCTGCATTGGTGACAGGAAGGGCATCTGGCCAGGAAACGCTCAGCTCCATTCAGTTGCCCCAACTCCACTCTCATGCAAGGGATTATTACAGGATCATTACAATACCGGGGGCCCGGGGGGGAAGCTGTCCCACCATGAACTGGTTGTGGTGAGTTGGCCGTAGCCAGTTGGCAATGGCGAATTGACCATGATGAGTTGACTGTGGTAAGTTGTCCCAATCCGACAGGTTTTACATTTACAGCCATTTGCAGCATCCCAAGGTCACTTGATGGTAACTTTTGGTATTTTTTGCTAGTTTCAAGTGTTTACTTCTGATTCCTGCCAATGAATGCCCATAAGAGCAAACCAGTTTGCCTAACAATTGCCACATTTGTTTAACAAATTCTGCAAAACACATCATAATATTGGGCAAATTCACTTGGTGATCCATTCAATCGCCACCACAAGCTATGTTATTAATTCAGGGCTAAGTTACAGTTGTTTGTCAAGGTGCACTGTTGTGATTTGTTGGCTTGTTTCGGTTAGCTAGGCCAGTGTTTTTCAACCAGTGTGCCGCTGAGCTTCATTCTTCATGCCTTCCTTCTTTGCGGCAGATGAGCTTTGGGGCCCAGCAGGAGAGCGCTGGTAGCAGCAGCATTGGACGGTAAATATGAATAATGTGCCGCGGCTCAAAAAAGGTTGGGAAACACTGAGCTAGGCTATGAAACCTTCGACAACACCGAGCAGAGAATTTTAACAGAGCATGGATGTGTGATAAAGCCAAGACACAGACTTTGTTAAATAAGTATTATTTATAAACAATCCAGAATAAGCACTTAGCAAATACAGAATAATAAGCACTGAGCAATCACAAGATAGAAGCACAATGCAAAATACAATATAGATAATAAGCACGAAGCTTATACAAGCACGAAGCTTAAACACAACTCCCCCCTTCTCAGGCAAAAGTAAAAGGAAATGACTGAGCAGAATAATGAGCTTTTATAGATTCAATGAGGAAGTGACGAAACAGCCTTGAATATTAACTCTTCAAGTACAAGTTAACACTTTAAGTGCACATTAACTCTTTATGTACAAGTTTGGTACAAGTGTACAACAGTGTTCCCTCTAATTTTTTTGGGGGGTGGGCGGAAAAGTATAGTGTCTGAGCGGCAGTTCCTTTGGGACTGGGCGGCACTCTTTCCCTCTCACTCTTTCCCTCTCGGCTTCTGGGCAGGTTTGAAAAAATCTGAGTTGATGATGATTTTTAAGTGAGCCATTGCTCACTGCTCAGCTTAGAGGGAACTATGGTGTACAATATGCAGTTTACAATGGCAATCCCTAACAACCATGTACCCTGTACTAACAGTTGTTATTGGCTTTTTGTCATGTACTCAATAATTCACTTCTATTTTTCATTTTCTTCAAATCAGCTTCTAGACTGGAGCATGAGACCTCCATCAAATCTGAAGAAGACACACTTGTAGATCAAGAACCTTCACAAGGCAGTAAGAAAAGCAGTAAAGTGAACGGAGGGAATGAATCTTCTGGATATAGTGAAGTCATTCATCTCCCAGTCCAAGAAGTTCATCAACAAGAAGAAAAGGGAATATATCTCATATATGACAAAGAGAACTCTGATTTCATTAAATATTGTGCAACCCAAACCGAAGAACACTATGAATATCAAGAGGATGGGCGAAGTATCAGCTCTACCTCCTACATTGCATTACATTGCCCATCGTACATCCAAAAGACATCATATGCATTTGTAAGTTCTGGGGAAAATTTTAGTTTCAGCAACCATATAATTTCCCATAAAGAGGAGAAACCATATGGATGTGGAATGGATTTCAGTAAGAAACGATTGCTTCTTCTACCTCCCAAGGTTCCTCCAAAGGAAAAACCCTATAAATGTCTTCAATGTGAAAAAACATTTACTCAGAGAGGTAACCTTACTATACATGAAAGGATCCACACGGGGGAGAAACCCTATCAATGCCTGGATTGCGGAAAGACTTTTGCTGAGAGAACCAACCTTGCCACGCACAAAAGGATCCACACAGGGGAGAAACCGTACATATGCCTGCTGTGCGGGAAAAGATTCAATCAGAGCGGTCACCTTACTAGACATCGACGGACTCATACGGGAGAGAAACCGTATACGTGCCCGCAGTGTGGGAAGAAGTTCAGTGGACATTCCAGTCTTCTGAAGCACGAAAGAAGACACACGGAGGAGAAACCGTACCGATGTATGGAGTGCGGGAAGAGCTTCCGCGACATCGGTGTCCTCAATTACCACAAAACGATCCACACGGGAGAAAAGCCGTACAAATGTGCCGAGTGCGGAAAGAGCTTCAGGCAAGACTCTCACCTCGTGAAACACCGAAGAATTCACACGGGGGAGAAACCCTATCACTGCTTGGAGTGCGGGAAGAACTTCCACCTGAAAAGCAGCCTTTTGCAACATAAAACCATTCACACAGGGGAAAGACCCTACCGGTGCTCGGAATGTGGGAAAGGCTTCAGTCAGAACAGCACTCTTTTCCAACACAAAGCTGTTCACACGGGGGAGAAACCGTACGCATGCCTGGAGTGTGGGAAGCGCTTTAGTCAGAACTATAAACTCTTGCAGCACAAAAGGACTCACACGGGGGAGAAACCATACGAGTGTGAGGTCTGCGGGAAGCGTTTCAGTTGTAGCAGTGACTTCAGCTGCCATAAAAAAATTCACACGGAGGAAAAACCGTATAAATGTCTGGAGTGCGGGAAGGGTTTTAATAAGAGGAGTTGCCTTACATCCCATAAGAGAAAGCACACAGGAGAGAAACCATATCAATGCAATGAATGCGGAAAGAGGTTTTCTTATAACTTTGTCCTCCGATACCACCAACAAACCCACACTGGAGAGAAACCATACAAATGCTTGAAGTGTGGAAAGGCGTTCAGCAGATGTTCAAATCTTAAAATCCATCTAAGAATCCATACGGGGGAAAAACCATATAACTGTCCAGAGTGCGGAAAGAGCTTCCGTAAGGACAGTGACTTTATTCGTCACAGAAGGATCCACACGGGAGAGAAACCGTACAAATGCCTGGAGTGCGGGAAGAGTTTCACTCAGAACGCGAACCTTATCAAACACAAAAGAATTCACACGGGAGAGAAACCGTACAAATGCGCGGCGTGTGAAAAAAGCTTCAGCCAGAAAAATCACCTTTCTCAACACGAACAGACCCACAAAAGAGAAAAATCATAATTTGGGAGCTTTATCCTAAATGTTTTTTTTTTTTCTTAAAAAGGAAAAAACCCTCCTGGAAAAAAACCATAGAAATGTGCAATCTATGGTATAATGTTGGGTTGGAAGAGTAACCTTATCAGGCCCAAAGGAATCCATGCACAGTGTGGGAAGTGATTTATTTATTTATTTTTATTCATTTATTGGATTTGTATGCCGCCCCTCTCCACAGATTCGGGGCAGCTAACAACAGTAATAAAACAGCATATAATAATAATCCAATACTAAAAACAGTTAAAAACCCATTATTATAAAAACCATACATACATACACATATACCATGCATAAAATTGTAAAGGCCTAGGGGGAAGAGTATCTCAGTTCCCCCATGCCTGGCGGCAGAGGTGGGTTTTAAGCAGCTTACGAAAGGCAAGGAGGGTGGGAGCAATGCTAATCTCTGGGGGGAGTTGGTTCCAGAGGGCTGGGGCCGCCACAGAGAAGGCTCTTTCCCTGGGTCCCGCCAAGCAGCATTGTTTAGTTGACGGGACCCGGAGAAGACCCACTCTGGGACCTAACTGGTCATTGGGATTCATGCAGCAGAAGGTCCCTGAGATAATCTGGTCCGGTGCCATGAAGGGCTTTATAGGTCATAACCAACACTTTGAATTGTGACCGGAAACTGATCGGCAACCAATGCAGACTGCGGAGTGTTGGTGTAACATGGGCATATTTGGGGAAGCCCATGACTGCTCTCGCAGCTGCATTCTGCATGATCTGAAGTTTCCGAACACTTTTCAAAGGTAGCCCATGTAGAGAGCACTGCAGTAGTCGAGCCTCGGGGTGATGAGGGCATGAGTGACTGTGAGCAGTGACTCCCGGTCCAAATAGGGCCTCAACTGGTGCACCAGGCGAACTTGGGCAAACGCCCTCCTCGCCACAGCTGAAAGATGTTTCTCTAATGTGAGCTGTGGATCGAGGAGGACGCCCAAGTTGCGGACCCTCTCTGAGGGGGTCAATGACTCCCCCCCCCGAGGGTGATGGATGAACAGATAGAATTGTCCTTGGGAGGCAAAACCCACAGCCACTCCGTCTTATCAGGGTTGAGTTTGACTCTGTTGACACCCATCCAGACCCCAACAGCCTCCAGGCACCGGCACATCACTTCCACTGCTTCGCTGACTGGATTCAGAAGGAATTCCACCCTTATTTTCCAGAAAAAGCTTTTTGTTGTGAGGAATGTCTGGGTGGTGGGGAAACCTTTCAGGAACATCACCGGAATAGAATTAGCAGAGAAAATGTCTTATGTCAGGGGTCTCCAACTTTGGCCCCTTAAAGACTTGTGGACTTCAATTCCCAGAATTCCTCCATCAGCTATGCTGGTTGGGGAATTCTGGGAGTTGAAGTCCATAAGTGTTAAACTTCCCCAAGGTTGGAGACTCCTATTTGAAAAGGAATGCTTGAAAGAGGGGTAAAGATTGAAAGAGCCCCAATTAGGAATCCTGACAAAGTATTATTATTATTATTATTATTATTATTATTATTATTATTATTATTATTATTTATTGGATTTGTATGCCGCCCCTCTCCGCAGACTCGGGACGGCTAACAACGATAAAAAACAGCATGTAACAATCCAATTAATAAAACAACTAAAAACCCTTACTATGAAACCAAACATACACACAAACATACCATGCATAACTTGTAATGGCCGAGGGGGAAGGAATATCTTAACTCCCCCATGCCTGGCGATAAAGGTGGGTCTTGAGTAGTTTGCGAAAGACAAGGAGGGTGGGGGCCGTTCTAATCTCTGGGGGGAGTTTATTCCAGAGGGCCGGGGCCGCCACAGAGAAGGCTCTCCCCTGGGGCCCGCCAAATGTCATTGGTCGATGGGACCCGGAGAAGGCCAACTCTGTGGGACCTTATCGGCCGCTGGGATTCGTGCGGTAGAAGGCGGTTCCGGATGTATTCTGTAGTAGCATACAAGTAGCATAGAATTGCAGTGAGGTCTCAGGAATGTTCAGGCTGAATAATCTAAAGTTGGCAAGCCTGGTGCTCTGTGGATTTAGCCAAAAGAAGGAAAAACCAGAAATGCTTTTTAGCTTGTATTTAGCTGGTCTGTATATGGGCTGTCCTTAGTACTCACTGAGCTTGGTTGTTTTGTTGCACATGTTTCATTACCAAAATGCACTAGTGGTATTACCTAGTATGGTAATGAAACATCTGTAAGAAAAAAAACAAGCTTAGAGACCACACCATTCACCCCTGAGCTACAAATATTCTATTCTTCGTAGAAGGGCGGCATACAAATCTAATAAATAATAATAATAATTGCTGGTATTTTATCTTTTTTGCCACTGAATTTTTGATTATGTAATTCCTCAAGACCTAAAAGTGTAATTTCATTTATTTCTACCTTTTTCAGTTGTACATACAAAGAAAAATTAATAATGTTTATATGAATAAAGCTATAAAAATATAAAAGACAGTGAAAAAGGGGAACACGTTTCAATATAAGGTAGCTGAGAAGTCTTCAATTACCAGCAGTTTCTGTATCAAATGCCCAATGTATTCTATACATTGTTAATAAGTTACAGCAACACTATAGAGATATCCAATTTCTAGTAAAGTCTCTACGAAAATATTGTAGAAGTAGCACAATGTGCAAGTCTAGGAAAAAGGTTTACTTATGGTGCTGTGACATCATATAACCCTAACTGCTCTGACAGTTTAAGGTAGAGTTTCCCAACCTTGGCAACTTGAAGATATTTGGACTTCAACTCCCAGAATTCCCCAGCCAGTATTCACTGGCTGGGGAATTCTGGGAGTTGAAGTCCAAATATCTTCAAGTTGCCAAGGTTGGGAAACACTGGTTTAAGGGAAGCAGGAAGGGGCTAATGCCTCTCTGATAGCCCTGGGATAGAGTGGGAGAGGTAGAGGAGGCTCCAGACATCCTCATCAGACTGAGATTTTAAAGTCATTTTGATCCCATGATTGCCAAACTTGTGGCTTTTACTGGTCCCCCTCCAAGGTACTAAATTTGACATCATTGTTGCTTTGATGCAGATTGGAGTTGAGTGCAAGAGAATAACCTTGGCACATAGGTATCAAGTACACAAGGTGAAATATTCAACTAACCTCTTTTTCCATTGGATGTAAGTCAGTGTGGAGCGATGGCACAGTAGTTAGAATGCAAGTACCTGCAGGCTACTTCTGCAGGGCCATAATAAAAATTCATAGCAAGAATTCCTCCATCATTCATTCCTAAAGTTTGAAGCATACTTGCTCTTCTAGCTTAGAGACTGTTCTGCCGGACTGTCTGATAGGAGCCTCCCGAAAATTCAAGGGTACAAATTTCAGACACACACACGTTTGAAAATTCAAAACAATGTTCTTTATCACAAAATGCAAAATAAACTAAGCACTCTTTTTGTATTGCAAAGAGCACTCGTCCCCAAACAACCGGGTAGTCTGTACAATTAACCTTAAGCAGTCATTAAGTACTTAGCTAGCAGCTGTGAAGAAACTTCACACCCCTTCTTCCAACAAATGAGACACACACACACACACACATACGTTGCTCTGCTTTGGTTTCAAAGGCATAAAAATCAACAAAGTCTAGAAAACAGCAACACACGATTCCTGAAGAACTGCGATCAGATACTCTTTCACAATGGCCAAACCCATACGCTGCAATTTATAGCAGCAGCCCTAATTACTGGAGCCCCACCCAGCCACAGGTGGCCTCATTTTCTCTTGTAATAATCCTTCAGTTGTTGTCTCCTATGCATCACTCTACACATGCGTGGATGTGTCATTAATTCTTGTTCAGAATCCAAGGATGATACAGATGATTGATCTCCCCCTGGGCTGTCTGCCAGACTCCCCTCTTCCCTGCCACTCATGCCTCTTTGGTCAGAGGAGGCTTCATCAGCAGATTCCATCGGGAGCAAAACAGGCCTGTGGCATGTGGATGTCTCCCCCACATCCACCTGCACATTCCTGGGGCAGGAGCTGGGCCAGAGCTAACCACAACAGAGACTCTGAAGCCTTAGGGTACCAGGGACCAATTCCATGGAGGGAGGGTTTTTTCTGTGGATTGGAGGAGATGTGGTTTTCCATGCTGCCTGCACATTGTGGATGGGCATCACTTCTTTGGCCCAGTTTCTGGTATGCCATGGCCCAATGCCGGTACACAGATCAGGGGTTGGGGGACCCATTTTAATCCAATCGCAGGACAAAATCCTCTGGTTTTTTTAAAATAATTTTTATTGGTATATAAACTTTAAAAGCAAAATACAAAAAAGAAAATACGTACAAAAATGACATTATACAAAACAAATCAAAAACAAAACAAACATTATCTTACGGTCATTTTATGGTATACATATTGACTCTTATGCTTATAAACTATTCCATTCTTAGTTTTATTTATATTATCATTTATTTGTTAGGAATTTTATTATAACACCTATCATTCATATATTTCTAAATACTGTATTAATATTATACAATATCCTATTCATTCCTCTATTTGCCAACAAGTGCACGGAAACAGGACACATTAAAAAAAAAGGCACAAATGGATATAAAGAAGCAAAACGTAGCCATAAGCATATAAAATGAGTACATATAAATGAGGACAGGGACAGGAGGCATGCTGATGGGCTTATGCACACTCCCTTAGGGACCTCTTAAGAAATATGTAAGGTCCACGGTTTTGTGGTTAGCTCTGGCCCAGCTCCTGCCCGAAGGAATGTGCAGGTGGATGTGGGGAAAACATCCACGTGCCGCAGGCCTGTTTTGCTCCCAATGGAATCTGCCAATGAAGCCTCTGACCACGGAAGCGTGAGTGACAGGGAAGAGGGGAGTTTGGCAGACAGCCCAGGAGGAGATCAACCATCTGTATCATCCCTGGATTCTGAACAAGAATTAATGAAAATGAGGCCACCTGTGGTTGGGTGGGGTTGCTGTAATTAGTGCTACAGATAAAAGTGCAGCCTAGTGTTTTAGCCTCATGGCAGTTTATCTGATTCATTGTTTCGTCAAAATCATGGTTTTTGTGCTGTTCAAGATTGTGTGTGGACTCTCTGGACTTTAGAATTGGACTCAATTTCCTAGTAATTGGGTGAGCAATTGGATTGCATTTAATCTGTGCCTTGTGTGTACCAGAAAATCCCTTTGACATTTAAAAAGGAAGCTGTTTCTATTTTTTTGTTTATAAAAACCTTTGGGTTTTCCTTTTATCATGTGGCGTGTGTCTTCCTGGACTAATTACCCTGTAATTACGGGCACTTGAAACACGCTGGCAGAACACACGGTAGACTGCTTAAGGTTGGTTAGAGAAATTAACACCAGGATAAGTGTTCCAGACATTTACTACTTTATTGCAGGTCTTATTTTCTGCAATCAAGATTAGAGCGGATTTCATTTAAATTTTTAATTTATTGATAGCCCTTCTGTTGAGTCCAGAAGAATCCACTTCTGAAAAGAAAGACTAGGAGAAATAATAGCAGTGTTCCAATATCTCAGGGGTTGCCACAAGAGGGAGTCAAAAAAGGCAAAAAGAATCAGAACTCCAAATACAAACTGAATAATCAAATTATCACAGATAACCTCCATTCAGATAAGGACCTCAGAGTACTAATTACAAAAGACCTAAGTGCCAAAGCCCACTGCAACAATATCGCCAAGAAGGCTTCAAGAGTAGTTAATCTAATCCTACGTAGCTTCTGCTCTGGAAATCTCACACTACTTATCAGAGCATACAAAATTTTTGCCAGACCCATCCTAGAATACAGCTCATCTGTTTGGAACCCACACTGCATCTCAGACATTAACACCCTCGAAAATGTCCAGAGATACTTCACCAGAAGAGCCCTGCATTCCTCCTCCCATAACAAAATACCGTATGAAACTAGACTTACAGTCCTGTGCCTAGAAAGCTTAGAACTAAGACGCCTTAAACATGATCTAAGTATTGCCCACAAGATTATATGCTGCAATGTCCTGCCTGTCAACGACTACTTCAGCTTCAACCACAACAACACAAGAGCACATAACAGATTCAAGCTCAATATTAACCGCTCCAAACTTGACTGTAAAAAATACGACTTTAGTAATAGAGTTGTTGAAGCATGGAACTCATTACCGGACTCCGTAGTATCATCCCCTAACCCCCAACATTTTACCCTTAGACTGTCCACGGTTGACCTCTCCAGATTCCTAAGAGGTCAGTAAGGGGTGTGCATAAGTGCACTAGAGTGCCTTCCGACCTCTGTCCTATTGTCTCTCCTATATCCCATATATCTTCTCTTCTATCCCTATATCTTTCTTCTATTCTTTCTCTAATTCTATTTCCTCGAAGGTGTTCTCTATTACCTTCATTGTGTATTATTGTGTATTGGATAAATAAATAAATAAATAAATAAATAAATAAATAAATAAATAAATAAATAAATAAATAAATAAAATAAACTATTCTCCAAAGCTCCTGAGGGTAGAGCAAGAAGCAATGGGTGGAAACTAAACAAGGAGAGAAGCAACCTAGAACTAAGGAAAACATTCCTGATAGTTAGAACAATTAGTCAGTGGAACAGCTTGCCTCCAGAAATTGTGAATGCCCCAACAATGGGAAGTTTTAAAGAAGATGTTGGATAACCATTTGTCTGAAGGGGCAGGGTTTCCTGCCTAAGCAGGGGGTTGGACTAGAAGACCTCCAAGGTCCCTTCCAACTCGTCGTCGTCGTGGTGGTTGTTGTTACTTTCAACCTCTTGTAAGAGAGTCCTGCAATGGCTTAAGAACACAGATAGTCCTACCACTTGGGACCACAATTGAGCCCAAAATTGATTATTACTAAGTTACAGATTTGTTAAGGGAGCCTTGCCCTCATTTGTAAGGACTTTCTTTGCCACAATTGTTAATTGAATCAACAAACTTCTTAACTTAGTAACCTGGTTGTTCGGTGAATATGGTTTCCCTCATGGACTTTTAAAAATCAATTAATTTATAGGCCACCCAACTTCTTATGGATTCTTGACAGAAGGCCCCATAAAAGGAGATCCCACGAAACACCCCCCCCCCATGCTGCAACCAGTCATAAATATGAGTCGGTTTCCAGTCGTTTGTATTTTGATCCCATGCTGTAACGGTTGTTAAGGGTGAACAACGGTCCCGACCGTGTTACTTTTTCCCCCAGTGACGTTGCAACTTGGAACGGTCGGAAGTCGAGGACTATCTGCATTGCCAGCAAAGGCCGCCCGCAAAGGGGGGGGAGGTCCCGAGGGATGGAGGCAAGAGCCCTTTTTTTTTTCGGGGGGTGGGGGAGCTTAGCCTCTCTAGGACAGTGATGGGCAACCTTTTGAGCTTGGTGTGTCAAAATTCACCAAAAAACCGAGCATAACTCGGGTGGTGTGTCACCTTGAGAAAAAAAACATAATTTTGTGATATTTACAGGACCTAAATTTGGGGCTCAATTGTAATTGCAATTCGAGGACTACCTATAATGACATTCATAATCACGATAGTTTCTGACACTGGATTACACTAGGATGGGAAATACCAGGTGAAACGGGATGAACCAGAAACTCAAATATACTGCTCAAAAAAATAAAGGGAACACTTAAACAACAGAATATAACTCCAAGTAAATCAAACTTCTGTGAAATCAAACTGCCCACTTAGGAAGCAACACTGATTGACAATCAATTTCACATGTTGTCAGCACATTCAACTTTGTACAGAAAGTTGAATGAGAATGAGAATATGTCATTCCTTCAGATTTAGGATATATTTTTTGAGTGTTCCCTTTATTTTTTTTTACCAGTGTATTTTTTCGCAAAGCGTGTGTGCACACTTGTGTGCATGCTTGTTTCTCTCTCTCTCTCGGCGTGTGTGCATTTTGCATATATGAAACATTGGCGATCTGATCAGGGTGCGTTTCCTCCCTCCCTCTGCCTGTGTCGGAAAAAAATATACTGGAAGCTCCTTGAAACCAAACCCAGCGGAGCCTTATTTTACAAACGAAACGGCTCGTTCCGTCCAGCCCAGTGAGTTTGCCTAGCTCTCCCCCCTACTGCTACCTCTTCAGCGCTGTGCTCGCCACAGAAGCGCCTGCATAGGGCCGGGACCATCTTGCAAAGGGGAAGGAGAAAGGAGGAGTGAGCCACCGGGTGGCCTTGCGGAGGAGGCGGCAGTCGGGAACAATGCCAATAAGCATTGGCATTGGGCCAATTGGCATTGGAGGAGGGCCGGGTGGGAGCCAGGTGGGAGAGGGTCCCGAAGGAGTCGCCTGATTCAGAAGACGCTTTGGACTTTCTGGGCGGTCTCCAGTCCACCTGCAACTGCTGGCTGAAGCCCCGAGAGGAGGAGGAGCCGAACTCCCGGGGTGCAGGAACAGCGGCGGGTAGGGGGAGAGCCTCTTCAGGAGGGAGAGGCAGGTGAATGGCAGGTGAGGGGGGGTAGCCCCTCCCAGGAGGATCTCCTCATGGCGTGGGTTTATTTATTTATTTATTTATTTTGTCCAATACACAATGAGGGTTTTAGTGGGTATACACATAGTAAAATCCATGATGAAGGTTATAGAGGTGCGTGCATAAGCGCACCATTGTGCCTACCGTCCCTGTCCTATTGTCTACTTTTTATCATTACTTATCTAATGTTTAATATGTACAAATTATCACCCTATAATTGTTTGACAAATAAATAAATAAATAAAAATAAACAGAGGATATACTCATAGTAAAATATATCTAAGAAAGAAGAGAAGATAACCAGGGGTAGGCAAAGTTGGCTCTTCTATGACATGTGGACTTCAACTCCCAGAATTCCTGAACTAGCATGATTGGCTCAGGAATTCTGAGAGTTGAAGTCCACATGTCATAGAAGAGCCAACTTTGCCTACCCGGTCCTACACCATTTCCGACAAATGGCAGCCCAGTCTCCCTTTAACTAGTCGTCCACCTCAAATGCAGATGGTAGATAGCAATAGCAATAGCATTTAAACTTATATAAATGTGGAAGGGAGGTTTCTGGCATTTCGGCTGAGGAATATAATATCCTTTGAATTCCAGCACCCGGCAACCTTTGAAGAGGTGGCTGTATATTTCACAGAGGATGAAATATACAGCCGGGAGCTGCTGGGAGCTGCTGGATCCCAGCCAGAGCTTTATATGGAGAAGTCATGTTGGAGAATTCTAGGAATGTGGCTGCTCTGGGTAACGATGTGCTTTGATCTGGCTTCACTTAATTGTAGAAAGTCTTTTTTATCATCCAGACTCTGATAAAGATGTTCAAAGTTGAGGGAGACATTCCGTTTTTGTTGTTTTTTAAAAAATTGCGATTCCAAAGTAAACACAGGGGAAAATTGATAGGGGGGCGTTTGCCCAGGTTCGCCTGGTGCACCAGTTGCGGCCCTATTTGGACCGGGACTCATTACTCACAGTCACTCATGCCCTCATCACCTCGAGGTTCGACTACTGTAATGCTCTCTACATGGGGCTACCTTTGAAAAGTGTTCGGAAACTTCAGATCATGCAGAATGCAGCTGCGAGAGCAGTCATGGGCTTACCTAGGTATGCCCATGTTTCACCAACACTCCGCATTCTGCATTGGTTGCAGATCAACTTCCGGTCCCAATTCAAAGTGTTGGTTATGACCTTTAAAGCTCTTCATGGCACTGGACCAGAATATCTCCGAGCCCGCCTGCTGCCGCACGAATCCCAGCGACCGATTAGGTCCCACAGAGTGGGCCTTCTCTGGGTCCCGTCAACTAAACAATGTCGGTTGGCAGGCCCCAGGGGAAGAGCCTTCTCTGTGGCGGCCCCGGCCCTCTGGAATCAACTCCCCCCGGAGATTAGGACTGCCCCTACTCTCCTTGCCTTTCGTAAGCTCCTTAAGACCCACCTCTGTCATCAGGCATGGGGGAACTGAGACATCTCCCCCGGGCATATACAATTTATGAATGGTATGTTT
This sequence comes from Erythrolamprus reginae, assembly GCF_031021105.1. Taxonomy (NCBI): domain Eukaryota; kingdom Metazoa; phylum Chordata; class Lepidosauria; order Squamata; family Dipsadidae; genus Erythrolamprus; species Erythrolamprus reginae. The sequence goes on along the minus strand of NC_091951.1, from coordinate 13,811,088 downwards.
GTATGCATGTGTGTTTAGAAAATGAGGTCTTTTAAATATTTTTAAACAGTAATTTAGATTTGTTGTACATTGTTTTTTCACTTTGTTGTGAGCCGCCCCGAGTCTACGGAGAGGGGCGGCATACAAATCTAAATAATAAATAAATAATAAATAATAAATAAAGATGCTTTTCAGGATACTTTCTCAACTGAGTTTTTATTCTCCTCTTGCTTCAAGGCTACCGACCCTCTGGAACCAACTCCCCCCGGAGATTAGAACTGCCCCTACTCTCCTTGCCTTCCGTAAACTCCTTAAAACCCACCTGTGTCGTCAGGCATGGGGGAACTGAGACATCTCCCTCGGGCATATATAATTTATGAATGGTATGTGTGTATGTATGTGTGCTTAGAAAATGGGGTTTTTAAAATGTTTTTAGTAGGAATTTAGATTTGCTGAAACTGTTTTCTGTTATTCTGTTGTGAGCCGCCCCGAGTCTGCGGAGAGGGGCGGCATACAAATCTAAATAAACTAAACTAAACTAAACTAAATAACAACAACAGAGTTGGAAGGGACCTTGGAGGTCTTCTAGTCCAACCCCCTGCTTAGGCAAGAAACCCCACACTACTTCAGACAGATGGTTATCCAACATCTGCTTTAAAACTTCCAGTGTTGGGGCATTCACAACTTCTGGAGGCAAGCTGTTTCACTGATCAACCATTTTGATTGTCAGGAAATTTCTCCTCTCTCCTTGTTTAGTTTCTACCCACTGTTTCTTGTTCTACCCTCAGGTGCTTTTGAGAATAGGTTCAACTCCCAGAATTCCTCCATCAACCATGCTAGCTGGGGAATTCTGGGAGTTGACGTCCACAAATCTTAAAACTTGCCAAGGAAACCCCTGTTTGAAAAGAGATGTTTGAAAGAGGAAAAAAGATCGAAAGAGCCCCAAATAGGAATCCTGGGGGGGGGGGGGGAGATTTCCAGTGATGGTCAGAAATATTCAGGACATTCAACATTCAGTTCTAAAGTTGGCAAGAAATATTCAGAAGATCATGTCTTCTGCCCATTATATCATCTCCCCCGTCTTCCTCAGCCCTCCCTTCCAGGTATTCCTTCCTTCTTTTTTCTTTTGTGACAACTACGAAGGTGTTTTTCTGAGATAATTTCTCAGCTTACAGTTCTGCCCTGACGTTCTTTTATCTACTGTTGTCTTGGTGATGGTTCTTCCTCCTTTTTTCCTCAAGGTTATTCCTTCTTCATGTTTACAGGTTCTTATAGAAACATAGAAACATAGAAGTCTGACAGCAGAAAAAGACCTCATGGTCCATCTAGTCTGCCCTTATACTATTTTCTGTATTTTATCTTAGGATGGATATATGTTTATCCCAGGCATGGAAGTTTGTTCCAAGCATCTACTACTCTTTCAGTGAAATAATATTTTCTCATGTTAGAAACATAGAAGTCTGACGGCAGAAAAAGACCTCATGGTCCATCTAGTCTGCCCTTATACTATTTTCTGTATTTTATCTTAGGATGGATATATGTTTATCCCAGGCATGGAAGTTTGTTCCAAGCATCTACTACTCTTTCAGTGAAATAATATTTTCTCATGTTAGAAACATAGAAGTCTGACGGCAGAAAAAGACCTCATGGTCCATCTAGTCTGCCCTTATACTATTTTCTGTATTTTATCTTAGGATGGATATATGTTTATCCCAGGCATGGAAGTTTGTTCCAAGCATCTACTACTCTTTCAGTGAAATAATATTTTCTCATGTTAGAAACATAGAAGTCTGACGGCAGAAAAAGACCTCATGGTCCATCTAGTCTGCCCTTATACTATTTTCTGTATTTTATCTTAGGATGGATATATGTTTATCCCAGGCATGGAAGTTTGTTCCAAGCATCTACTACTCTTTCAGTGAAATAATATTTTCTCATGTTAGAAACATAGAAGTCTGACGGCAGAAAAAGACCTCATGGTCCATCTAGTCTGCCCTTATACTATTTTCTGTATTTTATCTTAGGATGGATATATGTTTATCCCAGGCATGGAAGTTTGTTCCAAGCATCTACTACTCTTTCAGTGAAATAATATTTTCTCATGTTAGAAACGTAGAAGACTGACGGCAGAAAAAGACTTCATGGTCCATCTAGTCTGCCCTTATACTATTTTCTGTATTTTATCTTAGGATGGGTATATGTTTATCCCAGGCAGGTTTAAATTCAGTTACTGTGGATTTACCAACCACGTCTGCTGGAAGTTTGTTCCAAGGATCTACTACTCTTTCAGTAAAATAATATTTTCCCATGTTGCTTTTGATCTTTCCCCCAACTAACTTCAGATTGTGTCCCCTTGTTCTTGTGTTCACTTTCCTATTAAAAACACTTCCCTCCTGAACCTTATTTAACCCTTTAATATATTTAAATGTTTCGATCATGTCCCCCCTTTTCCTTCTGTCCTTCAGACTATACAGATTGAGATCATTAAGTCTTTCCTGATAGGTTTTATGCTTAAGACCTTCCACCATTCTTGTAGCCCGTCTTTGGACCCGTTCAATTTTGTCAATATCTTTTTGTAGGTGAGGTCTCCAGAACTGAACACAGTATTCCAAATGTGGTCTCACCAGCGCTCTATATAGCGGGATCACAATCTCCCTCTTCCTGCTTGTTATACCTCTAGCTATGCAGCCAAGCATCCTACTTGCTTTCCCTACCGCCTGACTGCACTGTTCACCCATTTTGAGACTGTCAGAAATCACTACCCCTAAATCCTTTTCTTCTGAAGTATTTGCTAACACAGAACTGCCAATACAATATCCTTGCTGGAAATGTTCAATTTCAGTTTGTAGTTGAAACATTGTATTTTCAGAGATTTCTTGATGTTTGCAGACAAAGTATACTGTGGGACAGAATAGAATAGGGATGTATTAATTGTATCCTTTTCCCTCTTACTTGAAATACCTCCTTGAATTTCAATCAGTGTATGACTGAACAGTGTAGGATGTTCCTGAAACTGCACTTGCTAGGATAAATGTCAAGGGATCCTTTGAAGAGATTTACACCCATAGAAAGTAAGGTGGACTCCACTCAGGAGTGAAATAAAAAAAAAAATACTTGTAACTCATATTTTAGATTTTTGGCAGTGGTTTGCTCTCCAAAGTTGTTTCAATCTAGTTTCTGAATGTTTCGTTACCAGATTAGGTAACAGCATCAGCAGGATTTTCTTGTTCTGGTCTCCTTAGGTTATAAATGTCTTATGTGCCAGTTTGGTCAGTTGCTCATGTGATTGATTGTTCGTTTGGATCTATGTTTAAATTCTGAGCAGCTGCTTGGTTCTCTGGTCAACTTCAACTCCCATGCTATGTTGGCTGGAGAATTCTGTGAGTTGAAGATCACAAGTGTTAATGTTGCCAAGTTTGGTGACCCATCTTCCACGAGCAGAAAAGGCATGTTTCTTCAGTGTCATCAGACATACAGGGGGTGGACAAAGAAATGGAAATACTTTACTTTTTGGCATCATGTTTGAACATGTTCAAAACAACCAAAACTTGATATATTTTAATGTTTTTTTTTAAAAAAAAATGATGTTATTTGATATGGTTTTTTTAAACTACCTTTTTTTTAACAGAAATTTAAGGAAATTGTAACTTCTAGAAATGGCAGACCTCTCAGACTTTCAAAGAGGCCAAATTGTTGGTGCTCGAATGGCAGGCGCTAGTGTAACAGAAAGTGCCCGAATGTTTGGCATTTCAAGAGGTAATGTCTCAAAAGTAATGACTGCTTTTGAAAGAGAAGGGAAAACGTCTTCAGCCAAACACAGGTCTGGTCGAAAGTCGAAGTCTGAGAGAGACCGTCGGACTCTAAAGCGAATTGTTAGAGCAGATCGCAAGGCCGCAGCTCCTAAAATCACTGCAGAGCTCAATAGACACATACAGAACCCAGTTTCCACAAAAACTGTTGGAAGGGAGCTTCACAAATCTGGATTCCACGAAAGAGCTGCAACGTGTTTCCATTTTTTTGTCCACCTCTGTATGTTCCAACTGATGGCCTTCCCTGGTTTTTTTTAATCCATGGCTTTGAATTGATGAGACTCCAATTTTGTTGGCATCCCAGACAAAGGTTTTTACAGCTACCCATTGATCCAGTGGATGCCTAAAGCCACTTTCTGTGAGTTTTATTGCTGTCCCCAAGATGCTAAAATTAAAGTTGCATTTTGATGTATGTCTCATTTATATATATTATTTATTTATTTGTTTATTTATTTATTGGATTTGTATGCCGCCCCTCTCCAGGGACTCGGAGCGGCTAAAAGCAACAATAAAACAGTGTACAATAGTAATCTAATATTAAAAATGATTAAAACCCATTAATATAAAAAACCAAACATACATACATACATACCATGCAGGCCTAGAGGGAAAGAGGATCTCAATTCCCCCATGACTGACGGCAGAGGCGGGTTTTAAGTAGCTTGTGAAAGGCAAGGAGGGTGGGGGCAATTCTAATCTCCAGGGGGAGTTGGTTCCAGAGGGCTGGGGCCACCACAGAGAAGGCTCTTCCCCTGGGTCCTGCCAAGCAACATTGTTTAGTTAATGAGACCTGGAGAAGATCCACTCTGTGGGACCTAACTGGTCGCTGGGATTCGTGCAGCAGAAGGCGGTCCCTGAGATAATCTGGTCCGGTGCCATGAAGGACTATATATGTACATTTGTGTGTGTGCGTGCTGTTTTTAAAATTACTTAATAATTATTATTTTTTTAAAGTCATAAGTCTTTTTTTCCAGGGCCAGCCATTGTAACTTCGAGCAGTCACTAAGCAAACTGCTGTAAGTCCAGGGCTGCCTACACAAGTGGGGGAGGGAAAGGGTGAGTTGGATACACAATAGCTGCTCCCACCCCCCAGTTCCTGGAGTCTGGACCCCCTTCCCCAGTCCCGATGCTCGCTCTCTCTTTTCCTCTGGGTCGGAGAATCACTAGACAGCTCTCCTCGTCAGCAGTTTCCTCCTGGAAGAAAGGGGCGGGGTGGTCGCCAGGGTCCTTTGAAAGGAGGAGGGGGAGACGGAGGAGGGGAAGGAGGCTGTCGGAGCGTCGCCTTTCTCTCTCTCTCTCTGGGAAGAAAAGCGCCCGGTCGCTCAGGTCTCAGGAGAGAGTGGATTGCCGGGGAATCGGATCGGTTACAGCTGGGAAACGCGACCCCGCTTTTCCCGGGGAGGAAGAGGAGGCGGCAGGGAAGGGGAATCCGGAGCGTCCGGAGGCTGGCGGGACAGTCCGGTGGCCTTGTGCAGGAGGAGGAGGAGGTCGGGAACAGCGCCGAGGAGGAGGAGGGCGGGGAGGAGGAGGCCCGGGCAGGAGCCAGGCGTAGGATCCTCGAGGATCCGCCGGACTCAAGAGGCCGAGCGCTTCTTCAGTCGCTTTGGGTTCCCCGGCGCCTGCGGGGCTCTGGGCGCTCTGCAGCTGCCTGCAGCAGCTGCCTGCAGCAGCTTGGCCTCGGCTGGCCGAAGCCCCGAGCAGGAGGAAGAGCAAGAAGACCGAGGGTGGAGGAAGGGGAGATCCCTGAACGGTTCCTAGACGGGCTGCCCCTCCGGAGATGGCGGGCTGGCTGAGGGGTCAGGCGGAGATCTGCTCCCGGGTGGCGGCGGCCCTACGGCCCTTTTCTTGGGCCCAGGAACGAACGGGGGCAGATGAGAGGGATGGCTCCTCCCGGGAGGATCTCCTGGTGGCCTCCTTTCCTTTCACTAATTGTCCCCCTCAAACGTAGGTGATTAGCAATAAAAGAGCAATAAATTGTCCCCCTCACACCCAGGTGATTAGCAATAAATGTAACTTTGGTTTCCCTCCCCTTTCAGACCCAAAGGTCTCTTTCTCCCCTCCCGGGTTTATTCCACAGGGAGAAAGGAAAATCCCAAGGGAAGTAGCATCTCCAACTATTGATCTAATCGTCTTTGGACACACTTGAATGCAAGTTAAGTTAAGACCCATCTTTGTCGCCAGGCATGGGGTAACTGAGATAGCCTGAGCACATATAATTTTATGAATGGTATTGAATGTATTGAATGGTTCTTAATGATGGGCTTTTTAAATGTTTGTTTCTTTTTAAACATTGGATTTGTATATTGTTGTGATTGTTGTGAGCCACTCCGAGTCTCCGGAGAGGGGCGGAATACAAATCTAATATATTATTATTATTATTATTATTATTATTGTTATTATTATTATTATTATTATTATTATTATTATTATTATTATGACAGTCTCAAAATGGGTGAGCAGTGTGGTCGGGCGGTAGGAAAAGCAAGTAGGATGCTTTGCTGCATAGCTAGAGGTATAACAAGCAGGAAGAGGGAGATTGTGATCCCCTTATATAGAGTGCTGGTGAGACCACATTTGGAATACTGTGTTCAGTTCTGGAGATCTCACCTACAAAAAGATATGGACAAAATTGAACGGGTCCAAAGACGGGCTACAAGAATGGTGGAAGGTCTTAAGCATAAAACGTATCAGGAAAGACTTAATGAACTCAATCTGTATAGTCTGGAGGACAGAAGGAAAAGGGGGGACATGATCAAAACATTTAAATATGTTAAAGGGTTAAATAAGGTCCAGGAGGGAAGTGTTTTTAATAGGAAAGTGAACAAAAGAACAAGGGGACACAATCTGAAGTTAGTTGGGGTAAAGATCAAAAGCAATAGGAGAAAATATTATTTTACTGAAAGAGTAGTAGATCCTTGGAACAAACTTCCAGCAGACATGGTTGGTAAATCCACAGTAACTGAACTTAAACATGCCTGGGATAAACATATATCCATCCTAAGATAAAATACAGAAAATAATATAAGGGCAGACTAGATGGATCATGAGATCTTTTTCTGCCGTCAGTCTTCTATTATTATTATTTATTGGATTTGTATGCCGCCCCTCTCCGCCCCTCTATTATTATTATTATTATTATTATTATTATTATTATTATTATTATTATATTGGTAACCATAGAAGAGGTTTTGTTTCCCTCCACCTTCAGTCCCAGAATTCTTTTTTCCCCCTGCCCAGATTTTTTTCCCACAGGAGGAAGAGGGAATCCCAAAGATTTTGGCATTCCCAGCTATGGATATAATCGGCTCTTGGAGACACAAAATGAACCCCTTGTTTCAATATTTTAATTTTTTTTGTTCTTCTTTAAACACTGGCTATGTTTTAAATTGCAGGGGTTGATGGCCACGGTGCCTCCTGAAGGCCGAGACGATCTCTCTGGTCTCCCAACGGAGCAGGTGTTGGGTTTCTCAGAGGAGGATCCAAATCAGAGCTTGTTGCCAGGTAAGTGAAAAGTCATTTCATTCTTCGGTTTCTTCTCCGCCTTTTAGATTAGATTAGATTAGATTTATTGGATTTATATGCCGCCCCTCTCCGAAAACTCAGGGCGGCTCACAACAAGGTAAAAACAATACATAATAACAAATCCAATACCCACCAATCCAATTTGTTTGTTTGTTTGTTTGTTTGTTTGTTTGTTTGTTTGTTTGTTTGTTTGTTTGTTTGTTTGTTTGTTTGTTTGTTTATTTATTTATTTATTTATTTATTTATTTATTTATTTATTTATTTATTTATTTATTTATTTATTTATTTATTTATTTATTTATTTATTTATTTATTTATTTATTTATTTATTTATTTATTTATTTATTTATTTATTTATTTATTTATTTATTTATTTATTTATTAGATTTGTATGCCACCCCTCTCCGCAGACTCGGGGCGGCTCACAACACAATAAAAACAGTTTGTAACAAATCTAATAATTTACAAAATAAAATATTAAAAAACCCCATTATTAAACAAAATACACACAAGCATACCATACATAAATTGTATAGGCCCGGGGGAGATATCTCAGTTCCCCCATGCCTGACGACAAAGGTGGGTTTTAAGGAGTTTTTAAGCTAAAAAATTCATAAAAAACAACCCCAGAATATTTAAAAAAACAAGCACACAATCAATCTAACACCAAAACAACATGGGCAAGGGGGAGATATTTCAGTTCCCCCATGCCTGACGGCAGAGGTGGGTTTTAAGGAGTTTGCGAAAGGCAAGGAGGGTGGGGGCAATCCTAATCTCAGGGGGGGAGCTGGTTCCAGAGGGTCAGGGCCGCCACAGAGAAGGCTCTTCCCCTGGGTCCCACCAGACGACATTGTTTAGTCGACGGGACCCGGAGAAGGCCAACTCTGTGGGACCAAACCGGTCGCTGGGATTTGTGCGGCAGAACAGAAGGCGGTCCCGGAGATATTCTGGTCCGGTGCCATAAAGGGCTTTATAGGTCATAACATAGAAACATAGAAACATAGAAGTCTGACGGCAGAAAAAGACCTCATGGTCCATCTAGTCTGCCCTTATACTATTTTCTGTATTTTATCTTAGGATGGAGATATGTTTATCCCAGGCATGTTTAAATTCAGTTACTGTGGATTTATCTACCACATCTGCTGGAAGTTTGTTCCAAGGATCTACTACTCTTTCAGTAAAATAATATTTTCTCATGTTGCTTTTGATCTTTCCCCCAACTAACTTCAGATTGTGTCCCCTTGTTCTTGTGTTCACTTTCCTATTAAAAACACTTCCCTCCTGGACCTTATTTAACCCTTTAATATATTTAAATGTTTCGATCATGTCCCCCCTTTTCCTTCTGTCCTCCAGACTATACAGATTGAGTTCATTAAGTCTTTCCTGATACGTTTTATGCTTAAGACCTTCCACCATTCTTGTAGCCCGTCTTTGGACCCGTTCAATTTTGTCAATATCTTTTTGTAGGTGAGGTCTCCAGAACTGAACACAGTATTCCAAATGTGGTCTCACCAGCATTCTATATAGTGGGATCATAATCTCCCTCTTCCTGCTTGTTATACCTCTAGCTATGCAGCCAAGCATCCTACTTGCTTTCCCTACCGCCTGACTGCACTGTTCACCCATTTTGAGACTGTCAGAAATCACTACCCCTAAATCCTTTTCTTTTGAAGTATTTGCCAACACTGAACTGCCAATACAATACTCAGATTGAGGATTCCTTTTCCCCAAGTGCATTATTTTACATTTGGAAACATTAAACTGCAGTTTCCATTGCTTTGACCATTTATCTAGTAAAGCTAAATCATTTACCATATTACAGACGCCTCCAGGAATATCAACCCTATTGCACACTTTAGAGTCATCGGCAAATAGGCAAACCTTCCCTACCAAACCTTCCCCTATGTCACTCACAAATAACCAACACTTTTAATTTACACTGCTTCCCACCCAGCTTCCAAAGATTTTTCATCCCTCTCCTTTGATTACAGGGAAATCAAAGCTGTGGATGGAAACTGCTGCAATGTCTCCTTTATCTGGTGGAGCCGTAACATTTCAGGTAAGGAAGACTTATCATAGCAGGAAGTCCTTTAGGTGCTATTCTGCCTGACTGGGCTCAGGCGATAGGAAAAAAGATCAAACACACAGGTGCTTTGCTAATCAGCAAACTTGTATTAAACAAACAGAAAAGGTTAAAGAAAACTGTCCTTATTGTCAGGAGTAAAACACAGTTCGAGGCAAACAGTCAGCCAAATACAAAGTGCAGGAAAAAGCAAACAAAGACAAACTGCACGGAGCAGAAACTGTTCAGGAGTTCTCTGGATCTTTGAGTCACGAGAGCAACAGCTAGTCCCAGAGTTTTCAACTCCCACTTGCCTGAAAATGCTGGGTTGAAATCCAAAGGCACGGAGCAGAGGCTTCAAAGCAGGAACCACAAAGTCACACAAACCACACAGATAAACACCCACAGTTTGCCTCTGCCTCTGTTCTCTTTTATACAGTGGTACCTCATCTTACAAACGCCTCTTCTAACGAACTTTTCAGGATACGAACCCGGTGTTTAAGATTTTTTTTGCCTCTTCTTCCAAACTATTTTCACCTTATGAACCCAAGCTGCTGCTGCTGGGATGAAGGGGTTTCTTTTTTCCCCCTTTTTTGAAGAAAGAAAAGGGTGGGGCGGCTTGGAGGGGGAAATGACTGCATTTAAATAACTAAGAGAACAGCGTGTCTGCAGGCACTGAAAGGGTGTCTTTTGAAGAAAGAAAAGGGAGGGGCGGCTTGGAGGGGGAAATGACTGCATTTAAATAACTAGGAGAACAGCCTGTTTGCAGGCACTGAAAGGGTGTCTTTTGAAGAAAGAAAAGGGAGGGGCGGCTTGGAGGGGGAAATGACTGCATTTAAATAACTAGGAGAACAGCCTGTTTGCAGGCACTGAAAGGGTGTCTTTTGAAGAAAGAAAAGGGAGGGGCGCCCCCTTCCCTTTCTTCCTTCCCACTCACCCTTTAGCCTAGCCTTGCTTCTTCCACCCACCCCCTTTAACTGCTCCTCCCTGCCCTCTGTTCGCCTCCCTTCTAAAGTTTGGGATTTTCCTGAAGGATTTGCACGCATTATTTGCTTTTACATTGATTCCTATGGGAAACATTGTTTCATCTTACGAACTTTTCACCTTACAAACCTCCTCCTGGAGCCAATTAAGTTTGTATCATGAGGTACCACTGTAACTGTAGCCTTCATTATGGGGACCACACCCAGCCACAGGTGCTACTATGATCACCGGTGATAGTCCCTTAATTGAGCCCTCCGTTGCATTGCTCTCCGGCTATGCATGTCTATTAGCTGTTCAGCACCTGAATCCAATGAGGAGAGGCTATCGGACGGGCTGTTTACTAAATCCCCTGGGCTGTCTGCAAGGTCCTGTGGGCTGTCTGCCAACTCCTCTGAACCATCTGCCTCATCCTCTGGGCTGTCTGCCACGTTTTTCTGGCTGTCAGCCAGGCTTTCGCAATCACTTTGTGATGCATCTCTCACATATGTGGGGGCAACAGCTGGCCCAGGCCCAAACACAACAGGTGCGTGGCCACTAAAATAAAATAAAATAAATAAATAAATAAACAAAATAAATTTATGAATTTAAATAAATTTATAATTTAGTAAATAAATAAATAAAATAAACTTCAGCTGGTGCAAAATGCAGCAGTCCATACAATTACAGGTGCACTAAGCTGCATTGGTTGCCAGTCAGTCTCCGAATGCAATTCAAGGTGTTGGTTATTACCTTTAAAGCCCTAAATGGCTCAGGGCCAGACTATTTACGTGACTGCCTCCTCTCTCATACCTTGCTGTGGCCAGTAAGGGCCCACAATTGACCTTCTCCAGGTCCCATCCACCAAACAATGTTGGCTGGCGGGACCTTTGGGAAAAGCCTTCTCTGTGGCGGTTCCGACCCTGTGGAATCAACTGCTCCTAGAGATTCATATTATTTCCTCCCTACGGTCTTCCGGAAAGCTGTTAAAACTTGGCTTTTCTGGCAGGCCTGGAATTAGGATTGAATGTTAGTAGTATTTTTTTATATATATAGTAGTTTTTGTACTGTAGATTTTATTGATGCTTTTTATCTTTTATCTTTCTATCTGTATTATTTTTATAACTATTGTTAGCTGCTCAAGTCCGTTTCGGAGTGAGTGGCAGATAAATGCAACAAACAAACAAATAAAATAAATAAAATAAAATAAAATAAAAAATAAAATAAAAAATAAAATAAAAAATAAAATAAAATAAAATAAAATAAAATAAAAATAAATAAAAAATAAAAAAATAAAAATAAATAAAATAAAATAAATAATATAATAAAATAATATAAAATAATAAATAAAATAAAATAAAATAATAAATAAAATCTACTAGAATAGAACAACGATCATGAATCGGTCTATGCAAGTGATGGCAAGACTCGAAACACGCCCTTGTGCAAAGAAAAAAACCCTGAAAAGTTTTGATACTGACGGAGATGTAACAAAGTGTATCACTGCTTCAGAGTCTTTCAATCGAAATGAATCATGGTAGGAAGAAATTCTAATTAGACAGGTGGATTAGGTTTAGGTTTAGGTTTATTGGATTTATATGCCGCCCCTCTCCGCAAACTCGGGGCGGCTCACAACAATAATAAAAAAACAGTACAGTACACAATACCAAATCCAATGCCCACCCATCCAGTTCCAATTTAAATTAATAATCTCATAAAAAACAGTATATATAAAAAACAGGCACACAGTCAATCAATCAACAAAACAACATGGGCAAGGGGGAGGTGTTTTAGTTCCCCCATGCCTGACGGCAAAGGTGGGTCTTAAGGAGTTTACGAATTGTCAAAGAGGCAGCTGTAAAACCCTTGTAGTACATTATGTCAGAAAAGAAGCGTTTTCTGTCATCAAACTCACGTTTAGTATATTGGAAAGGTGGGAGAGCTCTTCCTGGGACGTCTTTTGAGGAATGTTTACCTTGATTTTCAGGGCTCAGTAACCTTTGAGGAAGTGGCTGTGTATTTCACGGAGGAAGAGTGGGTGCTGCTGGATCCCAGCCAGAGAGCCTTGCATGAAGAAGTCATGCTGGAGAATTCTAGAAATGTGGCCGCTCTGGGTAAGGCCCTGTTTTGTTCTGGATTTAGGTATTTGTGGAAAATCTTTGGTTGCCGTAAATGCTCAGAAAGACATTCTGGGGCTTCTTTCTCTCGAAGACTAAAGTAAATGGAGTGGTGACCTTCACGTTTTCCAGGCTGCCACGATCCATATGCCCAATTCTCGGCCCTAAAGTTCTACACTTCCCTCCCCACAATTCATTGGTAAGTTGAATAATGATAAGCTTTGAAAGGAGCAAAGCAATTCAATCTTGACACACGAGCTGGGTAGAACTGTGGCTGGTAACCAGCTATTTAGTCTATTTTCTCTTTATTTATTTTGTCAAGCATGTATTTGATAATATACGTAAGTATAACATTATTTGAATACATAAGATGGGTACAAGTAAAAGGGAACATTTGGACAGGGACAGTAGGTACACTGGTATGCTTATGCATGCCCTTTACTGACCTCTTAAGAATGGGGCGAGGTCAACATAGAAACATAGAAACATAGAAGACTGATGGCAGAAAAAGACCTCATGGTCCATCTAGTCTGCCCTTATACTATTTTCTGTATTTTATCTTAGGATGGATATATGTCTATCCCAGGCATGTTTAAATTCAGTTACTGTGGATTTATCAACCACATCTGCTGGAAGTTTGTTCCAAGGATCTACTACTCTTTCAGTAAAATAATATTTTCTCATGTTGCTTTTGATCTTTCCCCCAACTAACTTCAGATTGTGTCCCCTTGTTCTTGTGTTCACTTTCCTATTAAAAACACTTCCCTCCTGGACCTTATTTAACCCTTCGACATATTTAAATGTGTCGATCATGTCCCCCCTTTTCCTTCTGTCCTCCAGACTATACAGATTGAGTTCATGAAGTCTTTCCTGATACGTTTTATGCTTAAGACCTTCCACCATTCTTGTAGCCCGTCTTAGGACCTGTTCAATTTTGTCAATATCTTTTTGTAGGTGAGGTCTCCAGAACTGAACACAGTACTCCAAATGTGGTCTCACCAGCACTCTATATAGCGGGATCACAATCTCCCTCTTCCTGCTTGTTATACTTCTAGCTGTGCAGCCATGCATCCTACTTGCTTTTCCTACTGCCCGACCACACTGCTCACCCATTTTGAGAGTGTCAGAAATCACTACCCCTAAATCCTTCTCTTCTGAAGTTTTTCCTAACACAGAACTGCCAATACAATACTGAGATTGAAAGATTCCTTTTCCCCAAGTGCATTATTCCTCCCCATTTTTATGGGGAGGAAACCACAGAGTCAGATAGTGAGTTCCAGACATTAACCACTCTGTTGCTGAAGTCATATTTTCTGCAATTGAGTTTGGAGTGGTTCACTTTGAGTTTGTATCTGTTGTGTGTTCTTGTATTGTTGTGGTTGAAGCTTGAGTAGTCATTGACAGGAAGGATGTTGTAGCAGATAATTTTATGAGCTATGTTTAGGGCATGCTGAAGGCAACGTAGTTCAAAGGTTTCTAAACCCATAATTTCAAGACTGATAGCGTAAGGTATTCTGTTGCGAGCAGAGGACTCTTCTCGTAAAATATCTCTGGACATACTCTATTGTATTAATGTCCTGTATGCAGTGTGGGTTCCAGAGTCTAATTCTGAGTCAAACTTTTAACATGGGATCGTTGTGTTAGAAGAACTTCTTTTTTTTTTACAATTTTTTTTACATAGATAATAAACCAAACAACAAATAAATAGAAAAGAAAAACAAGCTAAAAACAAACACAATACAATAAATATGATATGCCAGTATATAAACAAAACATATACATACAACATTTGGGAAACAAAAGCTTCCCCCCTGCTTTTTTTGGGTGTTCGATCAGAGAATTTTCCTTTGTCACTTAACATTAATTCTTTTATTTGACGTGTTGCTTTGCTTGAATTTCAATTATTTCTCCATTGTTCTTTCCTTTAGCCAATCGTAAAAGTGTTAGAAGAACTTCTAACCCACCTCTGCCCAGTTCTTATTCTTACCAGGAAAACTCAATTTCAGTTTATATTTCTACCAGAAGATTCTCAGAAATTTCTTTATGTTTGGGGGTCATGTTCACCTTAGGAGAGATAGTCTTTTGATTAAAGTAGTCCATTACTCTGTACTTTTAAATGCCCTCATGAATTTAAGCCAAGTATATCAGTATATAACCTAAGACATTTTTAAAGGCTCCATTGTAGCTGTAACTCAAGGACTCCCTGTACAATGTAGGATATTTCCAAAACTTGTGTTTGCTGTTAAGCATCAATTGAAAGGCCCGCAACTCCTTCTTACATTTTGTTCTTGATAACCCATGCTCCTGATTATTCAGTCTTCAAATAATGAAAGAATAGTTTTTTTTCAAGGAAAAAAAATTACAGAAATACCTCAGGAAAATAAGTGTGTAATCATCCAAAGGGATATAATGACTGAGGTTAAATTAAAGCTTTGGGCAAACAAAGAGGAACCTAGCAAAATCTTGGAAATTGAAAAATAATGGATTTTAACATTTTTCTGTGATTAAAGAAACTAAATATAATTAATAGTTAACCAAAATAATTAATGTGCTGAGGTGAGTGGCAAAGGGCAAAGAGACAGGTGTGGGTCCTAACACTTGCAAAAGCTGTAACTTTGGGAGTTAAATATTCCTCAAACCACTGTTAAATTTCAGTAGTGGCTGAACAAGTACAGTGATACCTTGTCTTACAAACTTAATTGGTTCCAGGACGAGGTTCTTAAGGTGGAAAGTTTGTAAGACGAAACAATGTTTCCCATAGGAATCAATGGAAAAGTGATTAATGCATGCAAGCCCAAAATTCACCCCTTTTGCCAGCCGAAGCACCCGTTTTTGCACTGCTGGGATTCTCCTGAGGCTCCACTCCATGGGAAACCCCACCTTCAGACTTCCGTTGCCAGCAAAGTGCCCTTTTTTGCAATGCTGGGATTCCCCTGCAGCATCACAAAAACATGGAAGTCCGGAGGTGGGGTTTCCCATGGAGGGGAGCCTCAGGGGAATCCCAGCAGTGCAAAAACCGGTGCTTCGCTGGCATCGGAAGTCTGAAAGCGGGGCATCCCAGCGGCAGTGGTGGGTTTGTAAGGTGAAAATAGTTTGTAAGAAGAGGCAAAAAAATCTTAAACCCCGGGTTTGTATCTCGAAAAGTTTGTATGACGAGGCGTTTGTAAGACGAGGTATCACTGTAATTGCAACTTGGTGGACTATCTATATAAGATATTATATATATATATCTATATAAGAAAAACATTAAAAGAACGCAGTCCAGGAAATGTGCAGAATTAACAGGTGAACCATTTTTCTGTGATGAAACTAACAAACTTTTTTTTCCTTTTTCAAATAAGCTTATGGACAGGCGCATGAGAATAACAAGGAGCCAAGCCTAGCACTTTTTGAAGGGATCCAGCCTGAAAATGGGATGGCTGGAAATCGGAGAGAAGCTCTGAAGAGAGTAAAAAGCTGTCTAAGAAGAAATAGGAAGAAGAAATCTCCTTCTAGCCACAAAGAAGTCCTTGGCCTCCCAACCCAGCAACTTCAGCAACAGGAAGAAGTCGGAAAGCATTTTGGATACGGCAAAATAGACAAAGCAAAATCTGCTGTCAGTAAACCTTATGTGAACCAAAAAGAACATGGTGAATGTCTAGAGTATGGGCAAAATATCAAACTTATCTCCTCTATTGTTTTACATCAACCACCATACATCTCAGAGACACCGTATGCACTTACAAATTGTGGGAGAGAATTCACTTTGAACAGTCATAAACAGGAGAATCCATATGAGTGTGAAAAGGATGCCAGCCAGAAACAGTTGCTTATTTTACCCCCAGAAAATCCCCCAATGGAAAAACGATATAAATGTCCAGAGTGTGGCAAGACCTTCACTCACAAATGTAAACTTACGGTCCACGAACGGACCCACACAGGGGAGAAACCATATACGTGTCTGGTATGTGGAAGGCAATTCAATCAGACTGGTCACCTTACCCGACATCAACGAACCCACACCGGGGAGAAACCGTATTCGTGCCTGCAGTGTGGAAGGAAGTATAGTGGAAGTTCCAGCCTTATCAAGCATGTAAGGAGCCACACGGGGGAGAAGCCGTATAAATGTACAGAGTGTGGCAAGAGCTTCAATCAGAGCAGTCACTATATTCGCCATAAAATGATCCACACGGGTGAAAAACCCTATCAATGCCTGGAGTGCGGAAAGAGCTTCGGGCGTAACTTTAGCCTTATGCAACATAAAAGAACTCACACCGGGGAGAAACCGTACCAGTGCCTGGTATGTGGAAAGAGTTTCAGTGGATCCTCAGATCTCCTGTATCATAAGAGGATCCATACAGGGGAGAGACCGTATAAATGCCCGGAGTGCGGAAAACGATTCAGCAGGAGAAGTCGCCTTACCGCTCACAAAAGGAAACACACCGGGCAGAAACCGTACATATGCCTGGTGTGCGGAAGGCGCTTCAGTCAGAGTGGTCATCTTACAAGTCATAAAAGAACCCACACCGGGGAGAAACCCTTTGGGTGCTTGAAATGCGAGAGGAAGTTCGGTAGGAAATCAAGCCTTGTGATACACATGAGAATCCACACAGGGGAGAGCCCATATAAATGTGCAGAGTGCGGGAAGGGTTTCCGTCAGAGGACTACCTACATCTACCATCGAAGGATCCACACAGGAGAAAAACCCTTCGAATGCTTGGAGTGTGGGAAGAACTTCAGGCGCAACTGTCACCTTAAGAAACATAAAAGGATGCACGCCGGGAAGAAATTGTATCAGTGCTAGGACTGTGAAAATGACTTTTATTCAGATATGGCTTTATCATACAGGTACTCCGGGACCGCCTTCTGCCGCACGAATCCCAGCGACCGATTAGGTCCCACAGAGTTGGCCTTCTCCGGGTCCCTTGAACTAAACAATGCCGTTTGGCGGGACCCAGAGGAAGAGCCTTCTCTGTGGCGGCCCCGACCCTCTGGAACCAGCTCCCCCCAGAGATTAGAACTGCCCCCACCCTCCTCGCCTTTCATAAACTCCTTAAAACCCACCTCTGCCGTCAGGCATGGGGAAATTGAAACATCTCCCCCGGGCCTATACAGTTTATGTATGGCATGTTTGTGTGTATGTTTGCTTAATGGGTTTTTTAGTGTTTCTCTTAAATTATCAGATTTGTTATATATTGTTTATTATTGCTGTGAGCCGCCCCGAGTCTACGGAGAGGGGCAGCATACAAATCTAATAAATAAATAAATAAATAAACTTATAACAGTTCATTTAGTGACTGTTCCAAGATACGACGACAATGAAAAGAGAGTCCCATACGTGAAATATTGAAGTGGTGAGGATGACTGGAGTGACATTCAGTTCAAAATGGTGTCTCGTCAGACTGCCTTCTGCCGCATGAATCCCAGCGACCAGTTAGGTCCCACAGAGTGGGTCTTCTCCGGGTCCCGTCAACTAAACAATGTCGCTTGGTGGGGCCCAGGGGAAGAGCCTTCTCTGTGGCTGCCCCGACCCTCTGGAACCAACTCCCCCCAGAGATTAGAATTTCCCCCATTTCCTTGCCTTTCGTAAGCTTCTTAAAACCCACCTCTGTCGCCAGGCATGGGGGAATTAAGATACTCTTTCCCCCTAGGCCTTCACAATTTTATGCATGGTATGTCTGTATGTATGTTTGGTTTTATAATAAGGGTTTTTAACTGTTTTAATATTGGATTGTTTATATGCTGTTTTTATTACTGTTGTTAGCCGGCCCGAGTCTACAGAGAGGGGCGGCATACAAATCAAATCAAATCAATCAATCAATCAATCAATCAATCAATCAATCAATCTACATGGAAGAACCATAAAAATGCCTGAACTGTTCAAATGGGTTAAAACATGGCACTTCTCTTATTTCCCATAGGATATCCCATGAGCATAAATGAACGTTTGGTACCAGTAGCCCACCCACTCTTAAGAAAATACGTACATATCTTGAGTTTGATCTTCAGGAACACTAAACCTGTGGATTGAAGAGCTGATCCATGTAGGAGGGAAAATATATCAAAAAATGAAGCAAAGCCACTATTTAAGAGGATTTAACAGATTAACAAGAGTTGGAAGGGACATGGCAGGTCATCTAGTCCAACTCCCTGCCCAAGCAGGAGACCCTACATCTGCCTCTATCTAGGATCGAAGTTACAACTTGTGAGGCAAGAGTTCTACCTCTAGGCCACAGAGGGTGCAAAGATAAGCAAACATATCCTGAACTTTTCTATCTCTCTGTCCATCACCTGGGGGGGGAGTCATTGCCCCCCTCAGAGAGGGTCCGCAAATTGGGCGTCCTCCTCGATCCACAGCTCACATTAGAGAAACATCTTTCGGCTGTGGCGAGGGGGGCATTTGCCCAGGTTCGCCTGGTGCACCAGTTGCGGCCCTATTTGGACCGGGAGTCACTGCTCACAGTCACTCATGCCCTCACCACCTCGAGGCTCGACTACTGTAACGCTCTCTACATGGGGCTACCTTTGAAAAGTGTTCGGAAACTTCAGATTGTGCAGAATGCAGCTGCGAGAGCAATCATGGGCTTTTCCAAAAATGCCCATATAACACCAACACTCCGCAGTCTGCATTGGTTGCCAATCAGTTTCCGGTCACAATTCAAAGTGTTGGTTATGACCTATAAAGCCCTTCATGGCACCGGACCAGATTATCTCAGGGACTGCCTTCTGCTGTACGAATCCCAGCGACCAGTTAAGTCCCACAGAGTGGGCCTTCTCCAGGTCCCGTCAACTAAACAATGTCGTTTGGCGGGGCCCGGGGGAAGAGCCTTCTCTGTGGCGGCCCCGGCCCTCTGGAACCCAATCCCCCCGGAGTTTAGAATTGCCCCCACCCTCCTTGCCCTTTGTAAGCTCCTTAAAACCTACCTCTGCCATCAGGCATGGGGGAACTGAGATACTCTTTCCCCCTAGGCATTTACAATTTATGCATGGTATGTTTGTTTGTATGTATGATTAGTTTTACAATAAGGGTTTTTTAGTTGTTTTAGTATTGGATTTACATGCTGTTTTTTATTATTGTTGTTAGCCGCCCCGAGTCTACGGAGAGGGGCAGCATACAAATCAAATAAATAAGTAAACTTGCAGTTATAATTATCCAAATTTATCTTCATCATCATAATTTAACAACCCCATCATCCCTTGTGGAGTGGAGTCTGGGAAACTGAATGGAGCTAGCAGAGTGTTTAATGGTTGGATACCCTTCCTGTCACCAATGCAGAGTTTTATTCAGCAGATATGTATTATTCAACTTCTATGCCACTCAACCCCAAAGGGACTCAGGGCGGCTATATATACTGCTCAAAAAAATAAAGTGAACACTCAAAGAACACATCCTAGATCTGAATGAATGAAATATTCTCATTGAATACTTTGTTCTGTACAAAGTCAACTGTGCATGACAGCATGTGAAATTGATTGTCAATCAGTGTTGCTTCCTAAGTGGACAGTTTGATTTCACAGAAGTTTGATTTACTTGGAGTTATATTGTGTTCCCTTTATTTATTTTTTTAGCAGTGTATATTCTCATTGTGGCCAGAGAGAGAAATATTTCCTCACCTACAAAAAGATATTGACAAAATTGAACGGGTCCAAAGACGGGCTACAAGAATGGTGGAAGGTCTTAAGCACAAAACGTATCAGGAAAGACTTAATGAACTCAATCTGTATAGTCTGGAGGACAGAAGGAAAAGGGGAGACATGATCGAAACATTTAAATACTGTATGTCAAAGGGTTAAATAAGGTACAGGAGGGAAGTGTTTTTAATAGGAAAGTGAACACAAGAACAAGGGGACACAATCTGAAGTTAGTTGGGGGAAAGATCAAAAGCAACGTGAGAAAATATTATTTTACTGAAAGAGTAGTAGATCTTTGGAACAAACTTCCAGCAGATGTGGTTGGTAAATCCACAGTAACTGAATTTAAACATGCCTGGGATAAACATATATCCATCCTAAGATAAAATACAGAAAATAGTATAAGGGCAGACTAGATGGATCATGAGGTCTTTTTTTGCCGTCAGTCTTCTATGTTTCTATATTTCTATTTGCCTCTACCTAGGATCAAACCCACAGCCTTCTGATTGTGGGGCGAGAGCTCCACCTCTATTCCACTGCACCACTTAGGGAAATTCTATAAAAGAGTGGAACATGGAAAGAGTTGGGTGGGGTTTTTTTTAATTTCATAAGTCTTCACCAACAAATTATGAGCCCCTCTTCACATTGTTAGGCCAATCTTGAATATTTTTCTTGAACTAATCTGGGACTGTTCTATGAGAGGCTGATGAGGATTATATGGTTGGTCACAGTTCACATCCCATGAAAATAGACTTGATGTCGATGGAAATGTTCAGCCGTGTTTTTAAAAAAAGCAGGCAAGAAGTATTTAATATCTCGTGTTGAAGTATTTGATGTGATGTCCCATAGATGAAAGGTTTGTTCTGCAGTGCAGAATAAATATAGTAGAATCAGGTTTAATGCTACAGAAATATTATGATAGTATGAAACTCTCAAACGTTTAATAACTACTTCTGCTGAAAACCCCTCCCCCCTAATACATGAAAGTATACTTTTTCCTTTCTACAACTTCCCATTTTATGCAACTTTGTACAAATTTACTATGGTGCTTGTCTTTTAATTTCACAATAAAATATTGGAGCTTTCTAAAGACTGTGAGTAGTACTTATTTATTTATTTATTGTTAGAGTTGGAAGGGACCATGCGGGTCATCAAGTCCAACCCCCTGCCTAAGCAGGAACCCTATAGCATCCTAGCCAAATGGCAGTCCAATTTCCTCTTTAAAATGTCCAGAGTATTGGAGTTCACAACGTCCGCTGGTAGGTTGTTCCACTGGTTGATCGTTCTGAACGTCAGGAAGTTCTTCCTTATTTCCAGATTGAATCTCTCCTTGGTCAGCTTCCAGCCGTTGTTCCTCGTCCGGCCCTCCGGTGCCCTGGAGAATAAAGTGATCCCCTCCTCTCTGTGGCAACCCCTCGGATACCTGTAGACTGCTATCATGTCCGCTCTAGCCCTCCTTTTCTCTAGGATATCCATGCCCAGTTCCCGCAGTCTCTCTTCATAAGTCTTGGTTTCTAGACCCCTGATCATCTTGGTTGCTCTTTTCTGCACCTTCTCCAGAGTTTCAATGTCTTTTTTGAAGTGTGGTGACCAGAACTGAACACAGTACTTCAGGTGTGGTCTGACCAGGGCGTAGTAGAGTGGTATTAAGACTTCCCTGGTCTTGGAGTGTATTCCCCTGTTGATGCAGCTTAGGATTGTATTGGCTTTTTTGGCTGCTGCTGCACATTGTTGGCTCATGTTTAGTTGATTGTCCACCAAGAGTCCAAGGTCTCCTTCGCCGTCGCTACTGCTGAGAGTGGTTTCTCCCAGGCTGTATGTGTGTCCAGGGCTTTGCTTTGCAATTCTTTGAATTTACGATGGACAATCCCCAAAAGAGTAATATGAGCCAGTTTTGGACTTCGAATGGTGGCATTCACCAATCAGAATAGAGCTGGAAGAAGTCTTGGAGATCTTTTAGTCCAGTGATGGTTAAACGAGCATTATCAAGGAAATGGAGCACCTCCCTTATGAAACCAGGTTGCAACGCCTTGGTCTCTTCAGCCTTGAAAGATGGTGTTTAAGAGGTGACTTGATCAAAGTGAATAAAATCATGCATGGGATAGAAAAGGGGGTTAGAGAAAAATTCTTTTCTCTACCACACAATACTAGGACGAGGGGGTACTCCCTAAAGCTCATGGGTAAGAAAGTGAGGACAAATAAAGGGAAATATTTCTGCACCCAGAGGGTTTTTTAGTTTATGGAATTCACTTCCAGAAGAGGTCATGACAGCTGTCAGCCTGGATAGCTTCAAGACAGGATTAGACAGATTCATGGATGCTAAGTGTATCAGTGGTTATTGAAACGGATGTCCATGTGCCTCCTCTATGTTGGTTGAGGCAGGCAGGATTCCCTTGGGTACCCTTTGTTGGGGGTCAAGGGAGGGTTTTGCCTTCTCTTTCTGCTCAAGATCGCCATGTACAATTGGTGGGCCACTATGTGATGCAGAATGCTGGACTCAATGGGCTTTGGCCCAATTCAGCATGGCTCTTCTTATGTTCTTATGTTTCTTCACAAAATGAACTTTTTAAATTGAGGACTACCTATACCAAGTAGGGATGGTGGGTGGTGGAGAGAGTTTCTCCCTACCCTGATTGCAATCCTCTCTGAAATCATTTGTGAACTACAACTGCTCCCTAGGCTGCTCGGGGTCTTCACGGAATCAGAATGTATTTCAGAATAAAATAGAGCTGGAAGGGACTTTGGAGGTCTTCTAGTCCAGCCCCCTGCTCAAGCAGGAGAATCCTTTGAGAGATCTACCAAAGAGAGGTCTACCAGATTCTGTAACTGCTTTGTTCCCTAGGCCAGTGATTTTCAACCTTTTTTGAGCCGCGGCACATTTGGTACATTACAAAATCCTGGGGCACACCACCAACCAAAATGACACAAAATGACACCTTAAGGCACTCTCCTCTCTTTTTCCATCCCTGTCTCCTCCCCACCCTTGTGTGTGTGTGTGTGTGTGTGTGTATACACTCTTGAACCATTTCCAAAAATAGGTGAGGGCTGGGTTTTTTCTCTCTCTTATTCTTTGGGTGCTTTTTATCATAGGCTTTTAATCAAGAGTCACTTCTCCCTCTCTTTTGTTTCTCTCTCCTCTCATTCTCTGTCTCAATCATTTTCTCATTTCTCTTTTTTCCTCCCCTTTTTGCTCATTGCTCTCTCTCGCTCTCTCCTTTCCTCTCCTTTTCTCTCTCTCTCTCTCTCTTGCTTTCTCTCTCTCTCTTTCTCTCACACTCTCTTTCTCTCTCTCTTGCTTTCTTTCTTTCTCTCTCTTTCTTTCTCTCTCTCTCACTCTCACTCTCTCTCTCAGCAAAAAGTTGTGAGGCCGGAACCTGAGCTTCCTTCTTCGCGGCACACCTGACCATGTCTCGCGGCACACTGGTTGAAAAACACTGCCCTAGGCTATCCCTCTGGTAAAGTCACAAAATTCGTTTTTCCTGCCATGTACATACATCCAAACTAGACTGCGTTGTCTCTCTGCGTCATGTAATATATGTGGGTACATGGACACTCATTCATTCATTCATTGTCTTGTTCACATAGTGTATCTTGGAGGTGGTGACCCTTGGGGAGCTGAAATGCAACAAAATTTCATTTTAATGTATGCCAATTAATGTATATAATTTTGGATTGACTGATTGATCAATTGATTATCATGTTCAGGTAATGTATCCTGGAGGTGGTGATCCTTGGGGAGCTGAAATGCAATGAAAGTTTATTTTAATGTATGCCGAATAGGGTTGACAATAACGCTATTCTATTCAAAGGGAAACCCCACCCCCGCGAGCTTTTGCGAAACCGAGTCCCGACAACTTCAGACACTTCTCTTCTGTTCTTTCTTAGATATATTTTACTATTTTATATTTTATTTTTATATTTTACTTAGATATATTTTACTATGTGTATATCCTCTATAACCTTCATCATGTATTTTACCATGTGTATACCCACTAAAACCCTCATTGTGTATTGGGCAAAATCAATCAATAAAATAAATAAAATAAATTGCGCTGAACCCCAAGGCGGGAGCCCTCGTTAGCCCGTCTCATCCCGTCTCGCAGGAAAAAAGACGGAGCGGCTGGTCGCTGCTAAGGAGGCTGCAAAGGAGCCTCGCCCCCCTTCCGAAGGCAGAAGCGCGCACTCGCCTCTTCCCAGAGGCCGAGGGGGAAGTTACGCTTATGAAGTCGGAGCGGAGAGCGGGGGGTCAATTGCAGCCGGGCTTCCCCAGATCCAGACCGCGAGGAAGCGCGATCCTGGGAAGAAGGCAGGCAGGTGAATCCGGAGGATCGCGGAAGGGCTGAGCGCAACGGAGCCGGGCAGGAGAGGAGAGGAGCAGACTAGACGCGGCGGGGCAGCCCGACGGCCTAGTAGAGGAGGCCCGGGCTCAGCGGCCGAGCGGTCCCGCCGCTTGGACTGCCGGGCGTCTGCAGGGCTCCGGGCGATCTGTAACCGCTTGCAGCAGCTTCGCCCCGTCTGGCTGAATCCCCAAGAGGAGAAGGAAGAAGAACAGCCGAGCTCCCAGGGATGGAGGAGGAGCGGGAGATCCCGGAGCGGCTCTTGGCTGGGCTGCCCCCGGAGATGGCGGTGGCCCTGGCCGAATGCTCCTTGCTCAGCCAGGCCGAGGAGCGGAGGCGGCGGCAGGTGAGGAGATCCCCTCCCGGAAGAAAGATCCGGTTCAGATTCGAGTTGTTGCCATAGAAGAGACTTTCTTTTCTCCTCCACTTTCAGCCCCAGAGTTCTGAAATAACCCATCCAAGTTATCTATGGGAGGGGGGAAAAGGGGGAATTTAACATCTCCAACTATGGATATAGCACCGTCCAGCTTTGGAGACAGGGTCACTTCCTTTGCTTAACTGTTTTAAGATGTCTTGTTTTTTCTTTCTTTTGTTTTAAAAAAATGCAATTTAATTGCAATTTTACAAGTAAAAAAAAAAGAATGTACGAAACAAACACATACTGTATACATAAAATATAATTTTGCTAATACGGCTTTCCGTTATTGGCACTTTCTTCCCAGTTCTACATTTTCCTAATTATGGCTGTTGTTTTATAGCTAAACATTTTTTATCTTTACCTATTCACTATGTACACTATTATTTATTATCCAATAATTTTTATACTGTTATATACATTATCTTACAACCATTAAGATTTAGGGTTACATCTGTCACATTTTCCCTTTCTTATCACATTTCTTATGACATTTCATTCTTATCCTAATTCACACATTAATTTTACTTTTCTTTTCAAGCCAATCATGCCATCTATCCCAAATTTTATAGTACTGTACCTTGTTTCCTCTCTCTCTCTCTCTTAATTCCATAGTTGGTTTGCTCGTTTCTGCACATCCATCCATCCATTCATTCATTCAATTTGTATGCCACCCAACTCCCTAGGGCAGGGATGGTGAAAATATTATTTTACTGAAAGAGTAGTAGATGCTTGGAACAAACTTCCAGCAGACGTGGTTGATAAATCCACAGTAACTGAATTTAAACATGCCGGGATAAACATATATCCATCCTAAGATAAAATACAGGAAATAGTATAAAGGCAGACTAGATGGACCATGAGGTCTTTTTCTGCCATCAATCTTCTATGTTTCTATGTTTCTATCACTGCCCTAGGGCCTCTAGGCAGCTCAACCCCCCCCCCCCATTCTTTTAAAACCCTGGCTATATTTTAAATGGCAGGGCCAGCCGATGAAGATGGCCACAGGACACCCTGATGGCAGAGAAGCTCTGTCTGGTCTCTTGGTGGAGCCACGGTTGGGCTTTTCAGAGGAGGATCCAGCTCAGGACTTGTTGCAATGTAAGTGAAAGATGCCAGGCTGGTGAAACCTGAAGATTTTCAATCTTCAATCTACACAAACTTCTGCCTTTAATTTATAGCACTTCCCAATAGCTGACTTCTTCAGCTTCCAAATATTTCTGGTCCATCCATCTCCTTTTATCTTGATCCTAGGGACTTCTCCTCTGTCTGGTGGAGTCGTAACAGCTCAGGTAAGGAGCCTTAATTTATTTATTTTATTTTATTTTATTTTATTTTATTTTATTTTATTTTACTTTACTTTACTTTACTTTACTTTACTTTACTTTATTTTATTTTTATTTTTATTTAATTTAATTTAATTTAATTTTATTTTATTTTATTTTTTATTTTTATTTTTTATTTTTTTTATTTATCTATCTGTCTGTCTGTCTGTCTGTCTACCTACCTACCTACCTACCTACCTACTTATTTATTTATTTATTTATTTATTTATTTATTTATTGTTAGAGTTGGACTTGATGCGGGTCATCAAGTCCAACCCCCTGCCTAAGCAGGAACCCTATAGCATCCTAGCCAAATGGCAGTCCAATTTCCTCTTAAAAATATCCAGAGTATTGGAGTTCACAATGTCTGCTGGTAGATTGTTCCACTGGTTGATCATTCTGACGGTCAGGAAGTTCTTCCTTATTTCCAGGTTGAATCTCTCCTTGGTCAGCTTCCAGCTGTTGTGCCTCGTCCGGCCCTCCAGTGCCCTGGAGAATAAAGTGATCCCCTCCTCTCTGTGGCAGCCCCTCGTATACCTGTAGACTGCTATCATGTCCGCTCTGGCCCTCCTTTTCTCTAGGCTATCCATGCCCAGTTCCCGCAGTCTCTCTTCGTAAGTCTTGGTTTCTAGACCTCTGATCATTTTGGTTGCTCTTTTCTGCACCTTCTCCAGAGTTTCAATGTCTTTTTTGAAGTGTGACCAGAACTGAACATAGTACTCCAGGTGTGGTCTGACCAGGGCATAGTAGAGTGGTATTAAGACTTCCCTGGTCTTGGAGTGTATTCCCCTGTTGATGCAGCTTAGGATTGTATTGGCTTTTTTGGCTGCTGCTGCACATATTGGCTCATATTTAGTTGATTATCCACCAAGACTCCGAGATCTCTTTCGCCGTCGCTACTGCTGAGAGGGGTTTCTCCGAGGCTGTATGTGTGTCCAGGTTTTTTTTACCTAGGTGAAGGACTTTGCTCTTGTTGATGTTGAACATCATTTTTTTGGTGTGGGCCCACCGTGTTAGTCTGTCTAGGTCTTTCTGTAGTTTGAGCCTGTCTTCTAGGGTATTGGCTACCCCTGCCAGCTTGGTATTCAGAACAGGAAGTCCTTCTCTCTTTTTAAATGAAAAAGGGTTTTTTAATTTTTATTCTCATGCAGATGTTTTTCTGTTCTGAGTGGAAACATGCCCTGTTAAACTGCTGTAAGATCATGGCCACCATGCTGCAGCTCAGTTTCAGGGTCTTGGCAATCTTATAGCCTAGGCCTGTGATGGTGAACTGATGGCACATGTGCCATAGGTGGCACACGGAGCCATATTGGAGGGCACATGAAGAGTTGCCCTATGTCAATTCCATGTGCGTGCTAGCCAGCTGATTTTCAGCCTTGGGGAAGACCATTTCGCCTTCCTAAGGCTTCCCCCAAACCCCGCAATGCAAAAAAATACCCAACAGGCAAACTGGAAGTTCAGAAAAACGGACTTCCGGTTTCCTTGTTGTGCTATTTTTTTCATAGAATAGAGTCATAGAATTTATTTTTATTTTATTTATTTATTTTGTCCAATACACAATGAGGGTTTTAGTGGGTATATATCTATATACACATAGTAAAATACATGATGAAGGTTATAGAGGAGATACTCATAGTAAAATATATCTAAGAAATAATAGAAAAGAAGGTGTAGTAATAGAACATATCAATGAAAGAATAGAAGAAGAGATATAGGAATAGAAGAAAGGTATAGGAGATATAGGAGAGCAATAGGACAGGGGACGGAAGGCCCTCTAGTGCACTTGTACTCACCCCTTACTGACCTCTTAGGAATCTGGATAGGTCAACCGTAGATAATCTAAAGGTAAAGTGTTGGGGTTTGGGGATGACACTATGGAGTCCGGTAATGAGTAATGAGAATCATAGAGTTGGAAGCAACCTCCAGGGTCATCGGGCCCAACCCCCTGCTCAATGCCGGACTCATTAAACCATCCCAGAAAGATGACTGTCCAGTCTCTGTTTGAAGACCTCCAGTGAAGGCGAGCCCACCACATCCTGTGCAAAACTGTTCCCTTACTGTTAGAAATTTATTTCTGATATCTAATCTAAATTTACTCCTTGCAGTTTCATTCCATTTTTTCTAGTCCTTCCATGTGCTAATGAGAATAATGCTGATCCCTCTGCTCTGTGACAGCCCTTCAGATATTTAATTAGAATTTTAAGATTGTTTTTTAAGGTATAATTGGATTGTTATTATTGTTTCCTGTTTTTCTGTACATGCTGTGAGCTGCCCCGAGTCCTCGGAGAGGGGCGGCATATAAATCCAATTAAATAAATAAATTTACCTTCTCCGGGTCTTGTCGACCAAACAATGTCGTTTGGCGGGCCCCAGGGGAAGAGCCTTCTCTGTGGCAGCCCCGGCCCTCTGGAATCAACTCCCCCCGGAGATTAGAAATCAAATCAATTAATTAATTAATTCTAACCAGACAGGTGGGTTGTCAGAAAGGCAGGTATCAAACCTAGTAGTACATTGTGTCAGAAAAGCAGCATTTTCCATCTTACAAAAACTTACTTTTAGGATATTGGAAATGTGGAAGAGAGTGTTCTGGAATGTCTGCTCTGAATAACATTTCCTTTGAATTTCAGGGCTCTGTATCCTTTGATGACGTGGCTGTGTACTTCACCAAAGAGGAGTGGTCTCTGCTGGATTCAAGCCAGAAAGCCTTACACAGAGAAGTCATGCTAGAGAATTCTAGGAATCTAGCTGCTGTGGGTAAGGGCCTATTTTGTGTCAACATTCTTCAGGAGGATCTGTTTTGCTCTAGTATTTAGGCATTTGTGGAAGCGTTTTGCTGTCACCATAAATGTTCAGTAAGCAGCTTCTACCTAGAAGAAGGACATTCTGGGATTTCTTTTTGTTTTTATAAGACCAGAGTAAGTGGAGAAGATGTTAGATACTTTACAAGATTTTTATTTATTTTTATTTATTTATTCATTTGTCCAATACACAAATACATAGGAAGAAAAATAGACATGTAGTAATATATATAAGGGTAAAGTGAACTTAGAGGAGAGGATATATGAAAGAAAGAAAATATATATGATAAGTGAGAGAAAGGAAAGACAATTGGATGAAAGGCACACCAGTGCACTCAGGGCCACCATCAGGAATTTTGGGGCCCCATACAGCCTAAGTGTCTGGGCCCCCCGCCATTTTAAAACTATTTTAAGTGGCCGAGCCACTCCATCCCCTGGGGATCATTTCCCGCTTCACGCCAAGCGAGGCGGTCCCATAGGCCAGTGTTTCCCAACCTTGGCAACTTGAAGATATCTGGACTTCAACTCCCAGAATTCCCCAGCCAGCAAATGCTGGCTGGGGAATTCTGGGAGTTGAAGTCCAGATATCTTCAAGTTGTCAAGGTTGGGAAACACTGCCATAGGCTATTTCAGGAACTGGGTTAAGCCGATTGTGTGGACTCATTTATTTATTTATTTATTTATTATTTGGATTTGTATGCCGCCCCTCTCCGAAGACTCGGGGCGGCTCACAACAAGTGAAAAACAATCCAATACAATCCAATTAATTAAAATATTATAAGTTTAAGAAAATCCCCAATACTAACATACACACATACAGGCATACCATATATAACTTCAACGTGCCCAGGGGGAGATGTTTAGTTTCCCCATGCCCGACGGCAAAGGTGGGTTTTAAGGAGTTTACGGAAGGCAGGAAGAGTAGGGGCAGTTCTGATCTCCGGGGGGAGTTGGTTCCAGAGGGCCGGTGCCGCCACAGAGAAGGCTCTCCCCCTGGGGCCCGCCAACCGGCATTGTTTAGTTGACGGGACCCGGAGGAGGCCCACTCTGTGGGACCTAATCGGTCGCTGGGACTCATCCAGGAGAAAGAAAGAAGCAGGAGCGGCGAGGGAAAGAAAGAGCCTCCTGGCATTGGTCAGGCGGAGCATGGCTTATTTACGGCTCATTGGCACTTCTCCCTTCTTGGAAGAGGCCTTGTTGACAAAACCATGTGCTTTCTAGCGAGGGGAGGGGGATCCCACACCTGGCAGCCACTGGCGAGGAGCTGGAAAGGACGAGGGGAGAGAAAAAGCAGGGTACCAGCAGTCGGGCAGGTGTCTTGAGGGGGCACTCCCATCTGGAAGGAAGGGAAGAAAGGCGAGGGCGAGCTATGAAGGAAGGAAGGAAGGAGGAAGGAAGGAAGGAAGGAAGGAAGGAAGGAATGGTAAAAGGGACGATCAAGAGAGGAATGGGTGAATGAATGGACGGAGGGTGGGAAGGAAGGAAGGAAAGAGGGAAGGGACAGGAACAGAGGAAGGGTGCAAAGGAAGCAAGGAAAGGTGTGAACGGGGAGAGTAAGAGAGGAAGGAGTGAAAGAAGGGAGTGAGGGAGGAAAGAAGGGAGGAAGGAGAAGGAAAGCAAGAAATGGAGGGAGGGAAGGAAGGAAAGAAGGAAGGAAAGAAAGAAAGAAAGAAAGAAAGGGGGAAGGGACAGGAACAGAGGAAGGAAGCAAGGAAACTTATGAAAGGGGAGAGTAAGAGAGGACGGACTGAAGGGAGGGAGGGAAGAAGGTAGGAAGGAGAAAGAAAAGAAGAAATAGAGGAAGGGAAGGTAAAAGAGAGAAAGAAAAAGAGCAAGAAAGAGAAAGAAAGAAAGAAAGAGAATGAAAGAGAAATAAAAAGAGAGAGGGGGAATGAAAGAAATGGAAGGAGGGAAAGAAGGAGAGAAAGCAAGAGAAAGAAAGAAAGAAAGAGAAAGAAAAAAGAATGAAAGAGCAAGAGAGAAAGAAAGAAAAAGAAACAAAAGAAAGAAAGAAGGAAAGAAAGAAAGAAAGAAAGAGAATGAAAGATAAATAAAAATAGAGAGGGAGAATGAAAGAAATGGAAGGAGGGAAGGAAGGAGAGAAAGAAAGCAAAAGAAAGAAAAAAAGAATGAAAGAGCAAGAGAGAAAGAAAGAAAAAGAAAGAAACAAAAGAAAGAAAGAAGGAAAGAAAGAAGGAAAGAAAGAAAGAAAGAGAAAAGAAAGAAAGAGAATGAAAGAGAAATAAAAATAGAGAGGGGGAATGAAAGAAATGGAAGGAGAGAAGGAAGGAGAGAAAGCAAGAGAAAGAAAGAAAGAAAGAGAAAGAAAAAAGAATGAAAGAGCAAGAGAGAAAGAGAGAAAGAAAGAAAGAAAGAAAGAAAGAAAGAAAGAAAGAAAGAAAAAGGCAACTCCAAAGAAAGGCTCACTGAGTGGATGCATGAAAAGAGGGACCTGGATTTCCACTTGCCTCCCCCTCGCGCTTACCTGCTCCCAGCGCCAGCAGCAGGAATGCAAGCGAAAAGAAACTATTGGCTCCGGGCGGCGGGCGGTGTTCACGCCCCCCCCCCACGAACCCACGGCCCAGCACCTCCGGAGGCCGAAAGGCGCGGCTCTCTTGCCCTCGCAATCCTCCGGGGGGACACAAGACCAGCAGAGAAGTCGGCCGGGCTCAGCCCTCTCCTGGCTTCCTCAATTCCGCATCCCCAGCAGCGCGGCTTGGCTTCCGGACCCCCACGGTGACTCCTCCTTCTGCGGCGGCCATCGGGGCTCCTTGCCTGTCTGCCGGCCTCCCTGCCTTCTTTCCTCGCGGGGGTGGGAAGAAGGTGCGGGGCTGTCGGAGAAGCTCCGCAGAGGCAGAGTTCGTCGCAATCGGGGTTGAGGAGTTTTTGGTGGGCGCCGCCCCCCCCCCCCCATTTTTCAATTTCGCCGGGCCCGTTACACCACTCCCAGTCTATCGGCGGCCCTGAGTGCACTTATGTAGTTTGTGGACGTTCTTTAGCTAAATGACTATCAGACTTTAGTCTGATTCCAGAGCAGATAACCAAAACAGCTTTAGGTGAGAAAGACCCTGCATTGAATAGCTGGTCCTTATAACCACTCCGTTTCTTAGGTTGCCTCATAATCCGTGGCAGTTTCTCATACTATCTATTTGGACCAAAGGGCCCTCCCTTTATCTCTCAGGTGAAGATGTGTAAGTTATTGAAATTTGTTGCAAAAATCAAAACTAGAAACACTACACAGATGATTGATTCAGCTGGATTCATAAACTTCTTTATAAATGTAGTAATGTATGTATGTATGTATGTATGTATGTATGTATGTATCAAATGTTTTTAGCTGAAATTTTAAAATATATATGTCACATGCTTTTTGCTGAATTTGAAAATTAAGGGAGACTAGGATAGATCTATTTCGGCCTTATTTTGGCCTCATCAGCTAGCCATACCCTCACTGGGACTTGAACCTGCAACCTTTGCCTTGTAAGGCAGAGAATTAACCTCTAAGCTACAGAATCCAATCCTTTCAGCTCTGTACCAAGGAAGGGTTACATTTTGTGTCGAATCACCCTGGTATATTGAAGGAACATCACAGCTCCTTTTTTGCCTCTCCGCCCAACCCAGGGCCATTTTCAAGGCAGTTAATTTTATTGATAACCGACAATTCTATCTGTATGTGTCAAATGTTTTTGCTGAATTTGAAAATTAAGGGAGACTAGGATAGATCTATTTCGGCCTTATTTTTGCCTCATCAGCTAGCCATACCCTCACTGGGACTTGAACCTGCAACCTTTGCCTTGTAAGGCAGAGAATTAACCTCTAGGCTACAGTATCCAATCCTTTCAGCTCTGTACCAGGGAAGGGTTACATTTTGTGTCGAATCACCCTGGTATATTGAATATATATATTTGCAATACCATTAGCAGAGTTATTCTTTCATGTAGCAACAGTTAAAAGTAAAACACAAGCAGCTTCTACTTCAGAGAGGACAGAGAGTGCAGAGTGGACTGAGCCACACCCAGCCTTAAGATTAAACTTTCCAGTTTCGATTCACTGCACAGACTGAAAAGTGGTCAGCTCCCATTGGCTGACTTAGTTGCCATGCCTCTTTATTGGCTGACCTTGTTAACATGGCTCTCCCAGCTCATGAATATCTTAACGTAAGTTCCCTGTAGAAATCAGAGCAAGCAACAATAACAGTTGCTGGAATTTTTCTGTAATGAACATAATGATTAATTATTTTTTCTGTTTTTTGTCAACTCAGGTTATGGGCAGGAGCATGAGAACTACCAGGAGCCCAGCTTAGCGCTACTCCAGTCTGAAGAAAGGAGGCTTGGAATTCAGGGGGTATTTCAAAAGAGTATGAAAAGTTTCCTAAAGAATGGAAAGGAGAAATCATCTCCTTCTGATCACAATGAAGTTCTCGGCCTACCAACCTGGCAATTTCAGCAACAACTAAGAAGTGAAAAATATTTTGGAGGTGACAAGACAGAGAGAGCGAATTTTGTTTTTAGTAAATATTGTACAAACCAGACTGAAGAGGAACGCTATGAACATCAAGAGTATGTGCCAAGTATCAGTCTTAGCTCTTCTCTTGTTTTACATCACCCATCATACATCCAGGAGACACCATATGCCCTTATAAATTGTGTAGAAAATTTCACTTTGAGCAGTCATCTTATGTCAGATGCAGGGGAGAATCCATATGACCATGGAAAGGGTTTTAGCAAGAAACAGGTGCTTATTTTACCCCAAGAAAATCCTCCAATGGAAAAACGATATAAATGTCCAGAGTGTGGCAAGACTTTTATTCATAGATGTAAACTTGCTGTCCACGAACGGACCCACACGGGGGAGAAGCCATATATATGCCAGTTGTGTGGGAAAAGATTTAGCCAGACTGGTCACCTTACAAGACATCAACGAACCCACACTGGGGAGAAACCATATACATGTCTTCACTGCGGAAGGAAGTTCAGTGGAAGTTCAAACCTTATCAAACATGTCAGGAGCCACACGGGAGAGAGACCGTATAAATGTACAGAGTGTGGTAAGAGCTTCAGTCGTAAAACAACTTTTATTTATCATAAAAGGATCCACACGGGAGAAAAACCGTACACGTGCCTGGAGTGTGGAAAGAGTTTCGGGCGGAACAGTAGCCTTATGCAACATAAAAGAACTCACACCGGGGAGAAGCCGTACCAGTGCCTGGTATGTGGAAAGAGTTTTAGTGGATCCTCAGATCTCCTGTATCATAAGAGGATCCATACAGGGGAGAAACCGTATCAATGCCTGGAGTGCGGAAAGCGATTCAGTAGGAGAAGTCGCCTTACGGCTCACAAAAGGAAACACACAGGGCAGAAACCGTACATATGCATGGTGTGCAGTAGGAAATTTAGTCAGAGCGGTCACCTAACAAGACATAAAAGAACCCACACCGGGGAGAAACCATACGCATGCGTGAAATGTGGAAGGAATTTCAGTGGCAGGTCTAGTCTTGTGATACACGTAAGAATCCACACGGGGGAGAAACCATACAAATGTACTGAATGTGGAAGATGTTTCCGTCAGAGAACTACCTACATCTACCATCGAAGGATCCATACAGGAGAAAAACCCTACAAATGCCTGGAGTGTGGAAAGAACTTCAGGCGAAACTGCCATCTTAGGAAACATAAAATGATGCACACGGGCGAGAAACCCTATAAGTGTTTGGAGTGTGGGAAGAGCTTCAGTGTTCGCTCGGATCTGAACTGCCATAGGAGGATTCACACGGGGGAGAGGCCCTATAAGTGTTTGGAGTGTGGAAAGAGTTTCAAATGCAGCAGTCACTTTATTTGCCATAAAAGGATTCACACGGGGGAGAAACCATTCAAATGCTCAGAGTGCGGAAAGAGCTTCAGTCAACAGAATCACCTCTTGCAGCATAAAAGAATCCACACAAGAGAGAAACTGTAGCTGGGGAGGTTTCAGGACAAATGAAGGGAACTTTTCTTCTAAAAAGATTATGTTGATGTTCGTCCATTGTGTTCGAAGAGAACCTTGACATCTAGCAGGTGGTGGGCTGTTTATGATGTGTCCTCAGGTGGCTGGTGCTCTGGATTCTGGTAGAACTTTGGTTACATTGAAAATAACACTTACTGAATGCAGAATATCATAAACAAAAAAACTCAATTTTTATTCTCCTCTCCTTTGTATTCAAAATACAATACAGACTGTCACATTCCTCTCTCTTTATCTTTAGCAATTAGAGCCCACAAACATTCCTACATGGGGCTACCTTTGAAAAGTGTTTGGAAACTTCAGATCGTGCAGAATGCGGCCGCGAGAGCTATCGTGGGGCTTCCCAGATTCGCCCATGTTTCTACAACACTCTGTGGCCTGCACTGGCTGCCGATCAGTTTCCGGTCACAATTCAAAGTGTTGGTAATGACTTTTAAAGCCCTACATGGCATTGGACCAGAATACCTCCAGAACCGCCTTCTACCGCACGAATCCCAGCAGCCGATAAGGTCCCACAGAGTTGGCCTTCTACGGATCCCGTTGATCAAACAATGTCGTTTGGCAGGCCCCAGGGGAAGAGCCTTCTCTGTGGCGGTCCCGGCCCTCTGGAATCAACTCCCCCTGGAGATTAGAATGGCCCCCACCCTCCTTGTCTTTTGCAAATTACTCAAGACCGACCTATATCGCCAGGTATGGGGGAATTAAGACATCTCCCTCAGGCTTTTATATTTTATGTTTGGTATGTATGTGCTGTATGGTTTTTAATTGTTGGGGTTTTATATATCTTTTTATTATTAGATTTGTTCTATTACTATACTGCTTTTTATTACTGTTGTGAGCGCCCCGAGTCTTCGGAGAGGGGCGGCATACAAATCTAATTTTTTTTATTATTATTATTATTATTATTATTATTATTATTATTATTATTATTCCTCCATTCCTCCTCCCTTATCTTAAGATATATGTCTATACAGTGTAGTTCAACAGCACCAGAAATAGCTGTGAAATAACAAATAATAAGCTAACTCACTCCGGAACCAAAACGACACATGTCCCATGATAGATTTACAACATTGAAACTCCGCCCTTCTTTCCTGCTGGTGCCCTAACGTGACGAATACATCACTCCAGTAATTAACCCATTCCTCCCCTTAATATCTTTTTCCTAACACTTGCTCCCTGCGCCTTTGAACTCTTCTGAAGTGAGGATTTAACCAGCAATTGTCTGTCTCTTCTTCACTGGAGTCTGGACTCATAGCAACATCTTGTGGCTGGCCTCTCACCTGTTCTGATACCTGTAACCCAGGGCCTGCCACTAATTCATAAACACTATCTGTATCAGAGTCATCAAGCTCTTCATCATCCTCCAACTGACCTGGAGTATGTACAACATCTGTTAAGGCCTATATGGGCACGAAATGTTCTGCCACATGTTGGGCAGACATATGTGGGCGTCATTGTCGCAGCATTTGCAGCTCTGGCTTTGTGGAGTGCTCGCTTCTCTTCTGCTATGGTTGTTCTTCTGTCCTCAGATATCTGGCAGCCTTGGTGTATCAGCCTGCTCCATGTTGATCGATCTTGTGCCATGTTTTCCCAGGAGGTGGTGTCAATATCGAGGGACTTGAAGGAGGCTTTCAATATGTCTTTATAGTGTTTCCTTTGTCCCATGTGCA
Organism: Erythrolamprus reginae; assembly: GCF_031021105.1. Classification (NCBI taxonomy): domain Eukaryota; kingdom Metazoa; phylum Chordata; class Lepidosauria; order Squamata; family Dipsadidae; genus Erythrolamprus; species Erythrolamprus reginae. The sequence goes on along the minus strand of NC_091951.1, from coordinate 13,774,480 downwards.
ATTGCTTTCCTTTAGACAGTTCACCATAGAAGAGCTGTTTAGGGATGTGATGGTCTGACATCCTTGCAATATGGCCTGCCCAGCATATCTGGACTTTCATCATCAGGGTGGGAATTGATGACAGGTCTGCTCTGGAGAGGACTTTGTAAAATAACAACAACCAAGAAGAATTTAACATCCCTGTCGAAGAATTGAATGCAGTGTCCCATAAAAGAAAGGACAGGTTTATCCTGGAGTACAGAATAAAAGTGGCAGAATCCAGTTTAATGTTAAAAACTATGATAGTGGTAAAACTGTTAAACACACAATAACTACCTCTGCTGATACTAACCAGGATTAAATCTCCTCTCCAAAAATTCACATTTTATGCAACTTTGTAAAAAAAGTTTACTACAGTCCTTGTCCTTTAATTTCAGAATAAAATATTTGAGGGTGTGTTTTATTTTCCATTTTCCATTTGTATCTCTAGATCAATTGCTTCAAATCAGTGTTGTGTTTTCCTCATTATTCAAAGACATTTAAAGATGGAAGATAGAATATGAAATGATTGGACGTCTATGGAGATTCTCAGTCATCCATGTTATGGTTGTCTTAAAGGTGGTGTGTTTTTTATCAAACGCAACTGAATTTTATTGTTTTTCTTTAAAGACATTTTTGCTTCTTATCCAAGAAGTTTCTTCAGCTTTGACTGAATGGTGGGGAATAGAAGGATATATTTTCTTTGCAGCCTGCTGATCATTTGAATTCTTTTTAGACAGTCGTTGAGGTCACTCGGAGGTTTATCTGTGTCCTCAGGGTCACCTAAATGGTGCAAATGGGTGTGGAGTCTTTTCCAGGATGTTTTTTGCCCTGTGACCCTTCAGTGTTGAACACAGGCTATTGGGGAAATTGTGGAGGTAAATTATAGACAGATATGGAGGAAAATGATTCAACAGATGAGGAGTTGGAAAGATGAAGAAGCTTCTTGGATGAGAAGTGAAACATTTTCAAAGAAAACAAGTTCCAGGTACCTCTTGAAAAAGCACCTATGGGACAAAATGATTGATCCTTAGAAACATGAAGAGAGGAGGAGAAAAGAGAAGAGACTAAAGAGAGAAGGTAGGAGGAGAAGTAGGGAAGAAGAGAAGGAGAGAGGTAGGGGAAGTAGGTTTAGAAAGAGAAAGGGGAAGGAAAGAAACAAGGAAGGGCTATATGAGATAGAAAGGATGGTAGAAAAGCAACCATGAACTAATAAAGCAATAAGATAAATATGGTATATATATATATATATTTGTAAAATTTATTTATTTTTTTCAAATACATAACAGAAAGAAAAGAAAAAGACATACACAAAACATATACATACAACATTTGGGAAACAAAAGTTTCCCCACTTTTTTTTTTGAGTGTTCAATCAGAGAATTTTGCTTCTTATTACATAATATTGGTTCTTTAATTCTTTTATTTGACGTGTTGCTTTGCTTGAATTTTTATTTAATTCTTCGCTCTTCTTTCCTTTAACCAGTCGTAGAATTTTGCCCATATTTTATAATAATCTGAATCTTCCTTTCCCTCTAATTTTTTGGATAATCTGTCCATTTCCGCACAGTCCAATATTTTTTTAATTGCTATATTTTCTTCTGGTGCTTTATCTCTTTTCCATTGTTGGGCATATGCTATCCTGGAAGCTGTTAATATGTGTACTGTATAACTAAATATCTTACCTCTTTTTCCATTTTTTTGTTAAAAATACCCAATAAATATAATTCTGGGGTTTTTTTCTGAATTCTTCTTTTGTTACAGTATTTCTTTTAGCCAGACTGTTATTTTATTCCAGAAATTTTTTGTTTGTACACATGTCCACCATTGGTGAGAGAACGTGCCTCTTTCTTTTTTGCACTTCCAGCATAATGGGGAGGTTTTTGGGAACATTTTTGAGAGTCTTTCTGCTGATAGATGCCACCTGTAAAACATTTTTAATTGGTTTTCCTTGAATGCAGTCGATTTTGTCATCTGCCAATTATTAGTCCATAATTTTTTTCATTTTTCTAGTTCAATTGTGTAGCCAAAGTTCGTTCCCCAGCTTATCATATTTTCTTTTACAATTTCCACTTCTGTCTCATAACGGATCAAGAATTTATATATTTTACCAATTAGTTTTTCATCATCTTTTAAGAGTATCCTGTCCAAGTATATATTTCTAAAGATTTTGTAAAATGAAATGAGAAATGAGATGATGAATATGTGAAAATATATGTATTGTAATAAACATTTAAAAAAATTATGGAAGAAAAAAAGAAACATGAACTTCTGGTGAAGAGGGAGCACATGTAATTTAATAAACCGAATTGGATTGGGAAGAACCACTTAATTCAGTGATTATGAGTGTTAAAGAGTGTGCAGAATGACCCTTGAATTATCAAGGACATGCAAAGCAGATTCCAGCAGATATCCAGGAGATATGAATAGTGATACAGAACAGAAACACTAAAGTATATAAAATAGTGTTTACTTTAGAAATGGCACAGTCACGTTAAACAGTCCAGTCATTCACATTCAAATCAGTCAATAACTCTCAATACAACGATAATATTACAAGCCTGTGTTTGTCTTTCATATCAGACATATATTATAGCTTACACATTCATTAAACTATCATTGAACACACATGTTTGAGCACCTCTTTTGCATCTTTCTTCTCCCAGAAGGGAAATGAAGTCTCATCTGGTACATTGGTCAGAAACGGTACAGGATCTCCTGCCTGAGCAGGGTGTGTGTGGATTAGATCAGCGTTTCCCAACCGGTGTGCCGCGGCACAGTGGTGTGCCGCGAGACACTGTCAGGTGTGCCGCGGCGAGAGGCGGCGGAGGAGAGTGGGCGGATCGGGTGGGCAATGGGGCAGGGCGGAGAAGCCAGGGACGCGTTTGGCCGGAGGCACCGTGGGGAGGCAGGGGCAGCAGCGGCTCCCTTTACTCCTACTGCCGCACCACCCTGCCCCTGCTCCCCACGGTGCCTCCGGCCAAACGCGCCCCTGGCTTCTCCGTCCTGCCCCATTGCCTGCCCGATCCGCCCACTCTTCTCCGCCACCGCCTCCTGCCTTGGGGCGAGGAATCCGAGAGTCCGGGACTGTGTGGCTTTGCGCCATGAAGAGAAAACGGCCGACTTTTCCCTGCTGCCGTTTTCTCTTCATGGCGCAAAGCCAGGGCCGCCGATAGACGGGTACTACAGGGAGCGCGCTACCGGGCCCCGGGCAAATTGGGGCCCGCAGTCAGCGGCTCCTTGCACTGAGCTCCCGCTCGCAGCTGTCCCCTGGCTCCTGCTCGATGCCACGGTTTTCGGCGCTGTCCTGCTGGGCCCCAAAGATGGAAGGCAGGAAGGAGGAGAGCTCCATTCTTCTCGCCTTTTTCCCGCCTTCCTTCTTTGGGGCACAGCAGGACAGCGCCGAAAACCGCGGCATCAAGCAGAAGCCGGGGGACAGCTGCGAGCGGGAGCCCCAGGAGGGAAGTACCGGCAGCGCCCCGCCCAGCTGAAGCTTCACTGGCGTCGGCGGCAAATGTCCTTTGTGGCCAGGTGGGAGGGGGGGGGCTGCAGCGGCCGCAGGCAGTCGCAGGGAGATGGCTGCGGCGAGAGGGAGCTCCAGGCGGCGGCGAGAGGGAGCGCTCTCTCTCTCTCTCAGCTGACTGCAAGCGGGAGCCCTGACGTGGCGGTCAATTGAGAGAGAGAAAGAAAGAAAGAAAGAAAGAAAGAAAGAGAGACATATAAGAGAGGCAGAGAGAGAGAAAGAGAGACATAGCAAGAAAGAGAGCCAGCAAGAGAGGCAGAGAAAGAGAGAGACAAAGAGAGACATAGCAAGAGAGGCAGAGAGAGAGAAAAAGAGAGACATAGCAAGAGAGGCAGAGAGAGAGAAAAAGAAAGAGAGACATAGCAAGAGAAAAAGAGAGACTTAGCAAGAGAGGCAGAGAGAGAAAGAGAAAGAGAAAGAAAGAGACATAGCAAGAGAGACAGAGAGAGAGAGAAAGAGAGACATAGCAAGAGAGAGAGAGAGAAAGAGGGACATAGCAAGAGAGGCAGAGAAAGAGAGACAGCAAGAGAGGCAGAGAAAGAGAGACATAGCAAGAGAGGCAGAGAGAGAGAAAAAGAAAGAGAGACATAGCAAGAGAAAAAGAGAGACTTAGCAAGAGAGGCAGAGAGAGAGAGAAAGAGAAAGAGAGACATATAAGAGAGGCAGAGGAGAGAGAGAAAGAGAGACATAGCAAGAGAGGCAGAGAAAGAGAGACAGAGCAAGAAAGAGAGACAGCAAGAGAGGCAGAGAAAGAGAGAGAAAGAGACATAGCAAGAGAGGCAGAGAGAGAGAAAAAGAAAGAGAGACATAGCAAGAGAAAAAGAGAGACTTAGCAAGAGAGGCAGAGAGAGAGAGAGAAAGAGAAAGAAAGAGAGACATATAAGAGAGGCAGAGAGAGAGAGAAAGAGAGACATAGCAGGAGAGGCAGAGAGACAGAGCAAGAAAGAGAGACAGCAAGAGAGGCAGAGAAAGAGAGAGAGAAAGAGAGACATAGCAAGAGAGGCAGAGAGAGAGAAAAAGAAAGAGAGACATAGCAAGAGAAAAAGAGAGACTTGGCAAGAGAGGCAGAGAGAGAGAGAAAGAGAAGGAAAGAGAGATAGCAAGAGAGGCAAAGAGAAAGAAAGACACATATAGCAAGACAGTGAGAGAGAGAGAGAGAAAAGCAAGAAAGAGATAGCAAGAGAGACAGAGAGAGAGAGCAAGGGAGAGAGAAAGATAGAGGAAGGGAAGGAGGGAGAGAGAAAGAGAGCAAAAAAGAGAGGAAGAAAGAAAGACGGATGGAGAGAGAGAAAGAAGGGAAGGAAGGAAAAGAGAGAAAGAGGGAGAAATAGAGCGAAAGGGAGGAAGAGAGAGGGTTTTTTTGTCCAAACTTTTCTTTAGCCCGCCCCCCCCCCCTTTCAATGTTCCCCAGGATTTTGAAAATATGAATAATGTGCCGCGGCTCAAAAAAGGTTGGGAAACACTGGATTAGATGACCTCTGAGATGCCTTCCAACTCTGTTATGAACATTGAAGGAGCCTGACGGATCCCCTCTCAAATCCGATTTGGACCCGCTCTTCCAACCCTCTGGAAATCTCACCGTCAACCCCTCCAAGAATTCTGCAACGCACCCTACGTCTTGTTGTCCCCCCCGTCTCCCCCCCCCCCCGCCCTTCGGACTCGAACGGACCGAGCATGCGCAGCAGAGCTTTGCGAGACCTCGGCAACGGCAGGAAAGAAGCGGGGAGGGGTGGCGACGGCCCTTTAAAAAAAAAGAGGGGAGCAAGGAGGGGCGGCAACGTTGACTCTAGGAAGAAGCGCTCTCTCGCCCCGCATCCTGAGACCTTCTCTAGGAAGAAGCGCTCTCTCGCCCCGCATCCTGAGACCTTCTCCCTCACCCACCCTCGAAGGAGGCGAGGGCGGGGATTGATGGCTAACAGAAGAACTGGGAGCGAGTCGTGGGGAAGCGCGAATCCGCGTGTCCGAAAAAGGGAAAATTGGGAAGGAGGTGCGGTGGGGTGTGTCCCCCCCCCAAAAAAAGAAGGGAGTGAGAAACCCACCGCGGGCAGAGAAAGAGTCTTTCCCCCACCCACCCCAGGGCCGGTTCAGCCCCGCTGTCTCTTTCCCACGGACATCCTATCCCCGCGTCTGCCGCTGGGAGCTTCTTAAAGCGCCTTCCCCGCCGGCCAGCCGTGGGGTTGATTTAAGGGGACCGGGGAGGAGCCAAAGGTGAGGCAAACTGCAACACAAATATATTGCCTTGATTTGCAATTGGGATTTATTATGGTCCTGGAGGGTGGTTTGCTTAGGGAGCTGATGGCCCGGGAACCCGATGGTGGGAAACTGGTAAGAAGCTCATCTTTCGGAGGTTTATTTATCACTGGGCACATTTTATTGTATTAATGTCTGATATGCAGTATGGAATCCAGACAGATGAGTTGTATTCAAAGATTGGTCTGGCAAATGTTTTGTATGCTCTGGTTAGTAGTGTAATTAATTAATTAATTAGATTTGTATGCCACCCCTCTCCGTAGACTATAATGAAACAACATGTAGGCTTCCGGTTTGGTGGAGATCGCGGCGGGACATCTTTGGCAGGGCTCTGCCAGGCGATCCCTTCTACCCCCTCCGAAGGTCGCATTTGCGATCGGATCGGGCTCGGATGGCCCGATCCCAGAACAGGGGGCTCTCCTCTGCCCGAGGAGCCATCACTGAGACTCCGGAGGCAGCGGTTCGCCCCGCAGCTTCGAAGACGGGAGAACCGATCCTCTTTCCTTAAGAGGACCGGCCAGCGCTTTCTTCCCTCGCCCAGCGGGAAGCCGAGAAAAATTTTTGAAGTGAAAGTTCCACATTTAACCTACTGAAAAAGAATACATTCGATAAAGGATTCAAGGTAAAAATTTCCTCTTTGTTTCAAGATTAAAATTTGAAGATTTGATCGTTCGAAAGCCTCAAGGGAAAGCTTTCTTTAACGAGGCGAAAGTGAAAGTTTTTTTTTCTTTGAGTCTCATCCGCAAATAACAGCCGAGATTAACTCATCTCATTTTCACTGTTTCCATTTTGTATTTGGATTTTGAAATTTATAAAACATTTTTTTTACCTTATGCTTCAATAAAAGAGCTTAAATTGGAAATGACTATTTAGAAGACCTCAATGCTTAAAAGAAATTAGCAATGAAGAGCAAAATTTCTTTATTATAGTCTGTTAAAAACATTGTGTTCCGGGCTGACATCTTAACAGCGGAGGAATATAACTTTGTTGCCTTTTTTTCTTTTTTACCCTGTTGTCTCTGCAACATAATAACATTATATAACAACTTGAAAATAAAAGTGAAATAGAAGGAACTGATACCTTTCCTTTGGAATATTCACCCCTGGATTAACCTAACTGGATTACTTGCTGATTGCTTTCGGATTACTTTGGATTACTTGCTGATTGCCTTTTTCTTGGGATTATTTTTTGAAAACTTTTTCACATCTGTCTGGACATATGAACTTCTGACTTCTAACCTGACTCCATTTTGAGATCTATTTTTTTTGCCTTTGTCTTGGATTTGGAAAAGAACACAGACTCCATTTTAACCACAAGAAAATTACTAATTTGACTTTCTTCTTGAGACCTGCAATTGGGATTAAGTATAATTGTATTTTCTGACATCTGGATTCATATTCTTCATTTATAATTTCTTGATTTATAAGAAGACTATAACTATACACATTGTTTTCTCTTTGATTAATTAATCCTTTTTTTGATCCCCCTCTGATTTTTTCTTTTTTTATTTCTATCTGTAAAAGAAGTTTGAACTGAAGACTATGCATTGTTAGTAAACCTTGGTTCCCTGCTCTATTCTAATTATTTGAACTGAAATATTACCCCCCCTTTTTTCCTTTTTTCTCTCTCCTTTTATTGCTTTATTAAGTCTTTTTTCCTTTCCTCCTTTTTCTTTACCTCCCTAGAATCTCCCTTTTTAAAATAGTTACTATTCTTTTTTTGCTGTTATTTACTCTGTTTTCTTATTAGACCACTTATTTTTAATCTTTACTTGTTTCTTATTTCTAAAGGTTTTACTTTTGTTCTCTGTGTTATTATATTTTTAAAAATTTTTTCTTAGTCTTTATAATAATAACAGCAATAGTAATAACAACATATATTGGATTTTGAATTTTGAATTTTTTATTTTTCTTTTGACAACTGAATAGTTATAATTTAAGGGTAATTGTTAATAAAACAGATTGAATAGATTTGGAATTTACAGAAATTTTCTCCCTTTCACCACATACAAATTTAGATTGATTTAAATTAATTCGAATTTTAAACAGTGGATTCAAATTTGACAATGTCAACTTCTTCAACGGTTGTTAAAACGGTTAAAAAACAAACCACAGCAACAATCTCTTCTCCACAAGTGTCCCCGCGTCCTTCCCCGACGCACCAGGCGTCAGCTATGTCTTCCAAGGATAAAGAAAAAGACAAAACAACGCAGCCTAATTTTGCAACATTACAAGAAACTTTAAACAATATGCAGGACTTTATTTTTAAATCTCTAGAGAATGCTACCCAACAAAGAGAGGTTATAAAAGAGGATGCAACACAACAAAGGGAAGCTATAAAAGCAGACTTGGCAGAATTTAAAAAGGAGATGGCCCAACTGAAAGCTGATATGGGCGAGGTGAAAGACCAGATAAAGGTGATCCAACAAACACTACAAGAAAGTGATGATCGAGTGAAAAAGGTTGAAGAGAAATCCGATAAAAATGCAAAAAGAATTGATTATCTTGAAGGGAGAGCTGATGCAAGACACAGAAGACATGATGAATCAATTACTCAGCTGGAGATGCAACGTGCTTCGTATGGACTACGATTTCAGAATATGAAAGAGGAAAAAGATGAAGATTTAAAAATGACTATGGCGGAAACGATTGGAGGAATACTCCAGGAGGATCCTGCTGCGCTAGCGAAAGAAATCGATGAAGTTTACAGGACTTCGAATAGTTACATCCGTCGCCACAATCTCCCAAGAGAGATTCATATCAAATTCACCAGAAAAACTTTGCGAGATGACATACTTCATTGGGCAAGAAACTCCAAACTCCAACATCAAGGAGTGGAAATAAAAATATTAAAACAAGTTCCAAGAAGTGTCAGAGAGAGCAGAAGAGATTACCAGTTTCTTACCAGAATTTTGATCAAAGAAAATATAACCTATCGTTGGTTAATCCCACAAGGTCTTTCTCTGACATGGCGCTCCACAAGATATAAGCTGGAAAATGTAGAACAAGCTAGGTATTTCTTTGAAAATAGTGGCATCAGCCACATGGACTTTTCAGACAAACAACAAGAGGCTCAACAACAACCACCACAACAGCAACCAGGGGAGATACTAGCAATCCAACAAGAAGAACTTTTGGGGGCCACTGCTCAAGTAATAGAGCAGGACCAAGGTGCTATAAGAAGAGTTCAGCCTCAGCGAGAAACCAAAAAACCTACTAAATGACAACAACTAAAGATCTAAAGATCTTTTCGGTAAATGTTAATGGACTTAATGAACCAAGGAAAAGGAAACAAATCTTTTCTAAAATCAGAAATCAAAATGCTCAAATTGCAATATTACAAGAAGTACATATCAAAAAAGATAACCAAAAATTATTGTTGAATCCCAAAATTGGAAAAATGTATGCTGCATTAGCAGATCAAAAAAAAAGAGGTGTGGTGATGTATGTAGAGAATTCTATAAATTCCAAACAAATATATAAGGATAATGATGGTAGAATACTGATTGTACAAGTTGATATTGAACCTAGACCTATAGTGGTTGTTTCTATTTATGCTCCCAATGAAGACCAAATGACATTTTATAAAAATTTACATCAAATAATAATAGATTTAGCTATTGAGAATGTATTAATAATAGGTGATTTTAATGCTATTGTGAATAGGCAATTAGACCATTCAGGGGGAGGGAGTCATAATAAAAGGAAAAAAACAAAAAGAAATCTATTACCCAGTACTTTCCAAAAAATGAAAACAGAATTATTGTTAAATGATATATGGAGGGAAAGACACCCCCATAAAAGACAATTTACGTTTTATTCTAATCCTCACAAAATCTGGACAAGAATAGACATGGTATGGACATCAAAAATGCTTGCAGAACAAATAAGGGAAGTAGAGATAGATGTTAATACATGGGCTGACCACAACCCAATAGTGGTTTATATAAGAAGGAACAACAAACAGAATATTTGGCGGATGAATAGAAATATACTAAATGATAAGAAATATAAGGATTGGATTGAAAAGGAATTAAAAATATTTCTTGAAATTAATAAAACCCCAGACACCACTCCACAGAATATATGGGATACACTCAAAGCTTATATAAGAGGGTTAACAATATCGTATACAGCAAAATACAATAAAGAAAATAAATTAAAGTACGTACAATTAATAAATGAATTAAAACAATTGGAATTTGCATCGCAGCAACACACCAAGAACAGAGACTTTAAAACAGAAATAAATGTAATTAAACATAAAATTAGAATTATAGAACAAAATCAAATAACTGAAAAAATTAAAAGAGCAAAACAACATTATTTTGAACATGCAAATAAACCAGGCAGATGGTTAGCATATAAACTTAGAAAGCAGAGTCAATCCAAATTGATAAAAAAATTAGTAGACAAAGATGGTACAATAAAATATGATACAGAAGGAAAGGCGGATATTGTTTATAATTTTTATAAAGATCTTTATGCCAAAGACAATGTTAGCGAAGATGAGGTTTTTAATTACTTACAGGCTTCAAAATTACCACAAATAACAGAAGATCAACAGACTATGTTGGATGGTCCAATAACAATGGAAGAACTCCTAACTATAATTAAAAAACAGAAAAACAATAAGGCCACTGGTCCAGATGCTATACCGGCAGAATGGTATAAGATAGACAATGAAATAGTAAGAAACTATATGTTAGAAACTTTTAATTTATGTAGACTTGACGGTAAAATTCCGAAATCTTGGTCAGAATCGCTGACAACTTTAATACACAAATCCGGCACTGACCCAGTAAAAATCAAAAATTATAGACCCATATCTTTATTAAATGTAGATTATAAAATATTTATTGCCATTTATGCAGATAGATTTAAAAGAATTATAAATGGAATAATACATCAAGACCAAAATGGATTTTTACCAGGGCGACAAATAAAAAATAATCTTAGAACAGTAATAAACACATTAGAATACTATGAACAACACCCAGATAAGACAGCATCCTTAATGTTCTTAGATGCTCAAAAGGCCTTTGACAACGTTAACTGGACATTTATAAAAATGCAATTAAACAAAATGAGATTTGGCTCAAAATTTGTTAATTTAATAGATACTATATACTCAAAACAAACGACTAAGATAATATTAAATAATAATCAATTACAAGCACTTGATATAAATAAGGGAGTTCGTCAAGGATGTCCTATATCACCATTGTTATTTATTATGACACTTGAAACTTTATTAATTAAAATAAGAGCGGATTCCGAAATAAAAGGTTTAACTATAGGAGACGAAACTTACAAACTCCAAGCTTTTGCAGATGACTTAACGTTTATAATTGAAGAACCGATAACAACTGTTCCTTCTTTATTGCAAACTATTGAACAATACGGAAAGGTAGCAGGTTTAAAGATAAATAAAAGCAAAACTTCTTTCTTAACTAAAAATATGAATAAAACACAAGAAACTAAATTAGAAAATATTTCTGGAATAAAAACCGTAAAGAAAGTAAAATATTTAGGAATAAACTTAACAGCGAAAACAATAACATTAAAAAATGATAATTACATAAAATTATTATCAGAAATTAAAAAAGATTTAGAAACATGGAATAACCTGAAAATATCATTTTTAGGAAGAATTGCCACAATCAAAATGAATATTCTGCCTAAGGTTTTATTTCTCTTTCAGGTAATTCCAATAAACCCAGGGGGAACTTTTTTTAAAACTTTGACAAACTTAGTTAAAAAATTTATATGGCAAGGGAAAAAAGCAAGGATAAAAATAAACTGTTTGGAAGACATTAAAGAAAGAGGAGGATTTGGTCTTCCAAACTGGAAATTATATTACCAGGCTGCCGCCTTAACATGGATTAAAGATTGGATAACCTTAGAGAATAAAAGAATATTAAATTTAGAAGGACATGATCTTATGCTGGGTTGGCATGCATTTATATGGTATGACAAGGAAAAAAATCACTCATATTTTAAAAGACACACATTAAGGAAGTATTTACTAGAGGTTTGGAAGGACATAAAGAAAAATCACTTCTTAAATGTTCCAGAATGGATAGCCCCTTTAGAAGCGATAACACATCCAAAATCTATAAAAGACACGAAAATATTTTATAGATATAAAGAATTATTAAATGATCAGATGAAGCTAAAGCCTAGGAATAAACTACAAGAAGAAGGGATAATAATAGATTGGTGGCATTATGCCCAGATTCGATCCAGATACCAGAAGGATATAACTCTTTACACTTTTAATAAAAGTAAGAATTTGCTAAGTCATTTAATTATTAATAATTCAGTAAAAATGATAGGGAAAACATATAAATTCCTTATCGCTCACAAAAATATAGAGTTGACTTTAAAAGATACCATGATAAGATGGTGCAGAAATATAGGTAAGGAAATAGATATAGATACTTGGGAAAAAGTTTGGATTAATAATTGGAAAATGACCAAGTCAGTTTCATTAAAAGAAAACCAAATTAAAATGTTTTATAGATGGCACCTTCCACCAAACAGGATAGCAAAAATGTTTCCTAAAACATCCCCACTGTGTTGGAAATGCAAGAAAGATATAGGAACTTATTACCATCAATGGTGGACATGTGGTAAAGCTAAAATTTATTGGAAGATGATTGAGAAGATATTAAAAGAAATATTAAAATATGACATAGATAACACCCCGGAATTTTACTTATTAGGAATTACTAATCAGACTTATAAGAAGGAAACTCTTTACTTAATAATACACATACTAACTGCGGCTAGAATAATATATGCGCAAAACTGGAAGGGGGAGGAAATCCCCAAGAAAGAAGAAGTTATAGCTAAAATATTAGATTGCGCTGAAATGGATATGATGACACGACGATTAAACGATCAAGAAGATACAAAATTCTATGAAACATGGAACAACATATATAAATGGTTAGATAAGAAAAAATAAGAGATAGATCTGTTTTTATTTAGGTAATAACAATATTAGATGTATTTGTTGATGATTTTGATATAGTAGTTTACTCACAAGCGATATATTAAAAATTCTGTTTTATGTATGTTTAGTAACTGAGATTTGTTTGAATGTTTGATTAGATGAATATATTACACATAAACAACATATTAAGCTTTTTTACTTATACCGTACTAACATTGTATTTAAGATTTGAAAATTTTTTACTAAACTTTTTAACATTTAACAAATGTTTGATTATGTATTCTTTTTTCTATTTGAATGTACACTTTCAAAAGAAGCGGGGAAATACATCCCCATTCTATGTTTAATGTTTGTATGTCTGTATGTCTGTTTTATGAAAAATAATAAAAAAATTGAAAAAAAAAAAAAAAGAAACAACATGTAATAAATCTAATATTTAAAATAATTTTAAAAACCCTTATTTAAAAAACCAAACATATACACAAGCATACCATGCATAAATTGTATAGGCCTAGGGGGAAGGGAATATCTCAATTCCCCCATGCTTGACGACAAAGGTGAGTTTTTAAGGAGCTTACAAAAGGCGAGGAGGGCGAGGGCAATTCTGACCTCTGGGGGGAGCTGGTTCCAGAGGGTCGGGGCCACCACAGAGAAGGCTGTTCCCCTGGGTCCCGCCAAACGACATTGCAAAGTAGGCAATAGCAAGAGCACTTATATACCACTTTGCATGGCTTTTACAGCCCCCTCTAAGCAGTTTATAGTGTCACCCTCCCCCCCCCAACAATCTGGGTCCTCATTTCACCGATCTTGGAAGGACAGAAGGTCGAGTTGACTATGAGCCTGGGGAGACTCCATCTGCCAAACTGCTGGCAACTGGCAGTCAGCAGATTCATAGAGTTGGAAAGGACTTTGTAGGTCATCTAGTCCCAGCCCCTGCCCAAGCAGGAGACCCTCTTTACAACATTACAGCAGAAGTAGCCCATCGCTCGAGGTTTGGGGGTTTTGAAAGAAAAGATTGGACAGCCACCTGTTTGAAAGGGGAAACCCTCTACCCTTTCAGACAGGGTCTCCTGCTTGAGCGAGGGGTTGAACTAGATTCAATTCAATTCAATTTATTAGATTTGTATGCTGCCCCTCTCCGTAGACTCAGGGCAGCTAGATGACCTCCAAGATCACTTCTAGCTCTATTCCGAAGGATTGAAGCTTTTCCTTGTTGGCTCAACCTTTGTTTTAAATTGTTCTTCTGGTGTATTAGAAAGAGAGGTGCAGACTTTTTTTTAGCAGGTTGAGTATATCTGGCTTGTCCACAGGAAAGCAGTTCAGAACCCACAGGCTCCTTGCTAGATGCAGCTGGGAAGGAGAGGAGCTGAATAGACACAGTGTGAGGAAGCCATTGAAATGGACATGCCGAAGTAGGTGGAGAATGGAGAGGAGCTCCAGGCCTTTCTGAAGCTGAGCCTGAGGAAGGTCGGGAGGCCCGGGCTGGAGACAGGCGGGAGACTGTCCATGACAAGCCGTTAAATTCAGAGGTCGAGCGTTTCTGCTGCTTTTGCTATTTGGAGTCCACCCCGGGACCCCAGGAAGTTTACAGCCACTGCAGCAGCTTTACTATCAATGGCTGAAGCTCAAGAAGAGCAGTAGAGCTCAGGTGGTGGACTGGGTGAACCCTGTCTGTCTTATCTATCTATCTATCTATCTATCTATCTATCTATCTATCTATCTATCTATCTATCTATCTATCTGAACAAGTATAGGATTATAGTTTGTATAAGTATAACATAAGTACTAAGTAATGATAACAGAAGACAATAGTAGGACAGGGACTGTAGGCACAATGGTGCGCTTATGCACGCCCCTTACAAACCTCTTAGAAAAGGGGAGAGGTCAACTACACAATCTGAGGTTAAAGTTTTTGGGGTTTGGGGAAGAAATCACAGAGTCAGGTAATGCGTTCCAAGCATTGATCACTCTATTGCTGAAGTCGTATTTTCTGCAATGGAGCGGTTTATGTTAAGTTTGAATCTATTGCATGCTCGTGTGTTGTTGCAGTTGAAGGTGAAGTAGTCACAGGAAGGACCTTTTGGTATATGATTTTATGAACTAGATCGGAGATGACATAGTTGTAATTTGTCTAATCACAGTATTTCAAGTATGGTGGAGTAAGGTGTTTTGTTGCAAGAGGAGGAGTGAAGGACTCTTAGTGTGAAATATTTCTGGACTCTCTCAATTGTATTTATGTCTGATATACAATGCGGGTTCCATAGAGGTGAACTGTATTCTAGAATTGGTCTGACAAAAGTTTTGTAAGTTCTGGTTAGCAGTTCAATGTTTTTGGAGAAGAAGCTGCGTAAGATTAGATTAACAACTCTTAATGCTTTTTTGGCAATGTTGTTACAGTGGGCTCTGGTACTTAGGTCATTGGATATGATGTGCTGCCCCCGGAGATGGCAGGCTGGCTGCGGGAGTGTCGGACAGCAAGCTGCTCCCAGGCGGTAGTCCTGGCTGAAGGCTTCTTGCTCAGCCAGGCCGAGGAGTGGAGGCAGCAAATGAGAGACTCGACCTTAGGAGGATCCCCCTCAAGATATGATTTTCTTTGACTAGCCTGTCCACCTCAAATGCGCTCTGTAACAGTAGAAGAGACTTTGTCCTTCCATTTCCTCTCCAGAGTTGTGTTTCCCCATCCTGATTATTCCACAGGAGGAATGAGAATTCCAAGTGGATGTGCATTTTGCCCATGGATATAAAACAGTCTAGCTTTGAAGGCATAGTGTTGTGGTTAGCTCTGGCCCAGCTCCTGCCCCAAGGACTGTTGATGTGGGGGAGACATCCACATGCTGCAGGCCTGTTTTGCCCCCGGTGGAATCTGCTGATGAAGGCTCCTCTGACCAAGAAGACATGAGTGACAAGGAGGAGGAGAGTGTGGCAGACAGCTCAGAAGGAGATCAATTATCTAGCTCCTCCTTGGATTCAGAACAAGAGTTAATGATACAGCCACCCATGCGGAGAGCGATGCATAGGCAACAACAACTGAGAGATTATTATCAAAGAAAATGAGGCCACCTGTGGTTGGGTAGGGCTGTGGTAATTAGTGAGGCTGCTATAAATAGCAGCTTGTGGATTTGGCCATTGAGGAGGATTATCTGATCGTTGTGTTTCATGACTGCTTTACTGATTTTGACCTTTTGTGTGCTGATTTTCCCCCGCTTTGAAACTAAACCAGGCCAAAGTGTGTTTCACTTTGTGAAAGAAGAAGGACTGTGAATTGCCTCACAGCTGCAAGCTAAATATCACAGAACTGATAAGGGACTTGTACAAATTACCAGTTTGTTTGGAGACGAGTGCTCTTTGCTATACCAAGAGGGCTTGGTTTAAGTGAATTTTCATTATAAAGAACATTGTTTTGAATTTTCAAATGTGTGTGTGTCTGAAATTGTATCTGTGCATTTTTGGGAGGATTCTACCAGAGAGCCCGACAGAACACATAGAAGAATACTCTTGTTCCAATGTTCATTTGTTGTAAACTTTTGTGATTCTGGATGTTATTTCAGATGCGGGAGCCCTTCATGAAGGAATTTTTGGTACCAACTAAAAGAAGAGAATGTATTTTGGGTCCCTCGATGGAGCAGCTGTTGGGAATGATCCCTGAGGAGGATCCAATTCGGGTCATGTCGCCATGTAAGTGAAGGTTGCTTCTTTGAGGGCATAGAAGCTTCAAAGTGCTTTCGTTCATGCACTGCTTTTACACGAAACGCTTGGGCCGCTGTTGGTTTATAGTGCTTCCCTTTTACCTCAATCGCAGGGAGCGGAAGGCTGTTGATGGATGTTGCAGAAAGATCTCCTCTTGGTGGTGAGGCCACCACAGCTCAGGTAGGAGAGCTTCATTGAAGCATAGAAGCCTTTGGGAAAGAATGGGGAAGTCCGTTTTGATCTTGGGACAATGCGGGACCTGTTAAGGAGATTACGTCTTGAGATCAGGAGTTGGCTCAGTCTCATTTTCAAATGGTTATCTTTGCTCTAGGCAGCCCAGAGCGAATGGAGCATTTTCTTTTTTCTGGGCGCTTGGAGAGGGAATAAACCACTTTGCTGTGGTGACTCCCTCACACTGCCTCCCATACCCCTGGCGCAAGGTTGCCTCCTGGAGCATCTGGGCGCGAAAAGGCAAAAGGGAGCGCTTCGCCCCAGCCAGATCAACTCAGCTTCAGCCAAACCGAGGAGTCACCACAGTGAAGGAAAGGCGTCGGCTATAAAGTGAGTGAGTAAGAGGAGAGGGGAGCCCTTCAGCATGGGAAGGAAGAGGAAGCAGGTAGCAGCAGCAGCAGCAGCCTCCTTTCGTTCAAAGAAGCGGGAGGTTCCCCCTCTCGCTCGCCTGGGTTTCTCTCTCTGGCGCAGTGCATGGGAGTCAGCCTCACGCCAGGTATATGGGAGGTGCGTGCTCCTCCTCGCGGCCTCAGAGTCCCTCTTTTTTTTAAGCCTTAAACTTTTGGATTTTTTTTTATTCCCCTCACATCACCTTCCTTTGGCAGCTACTGTCCTCCTCCTCTTCTTCCTCCTCCTCCTCCCACCCAAATTCTAAGCTTTTATTTCTTTGCTAATGGGTTTGCACGCATTATATGCTTTTACATTGATTCCTATGGGAAAAATTGCTTCTACTTACAAACTTTTCTGCTTAAGAACCTGGTCACGGAACAAAATAAGTTCTTAAGTAGAGGTACCACTGTATATGAAATCTGAGACAGAACTTCCTGGGACATCTGCTGACGAACTTTTCCTTTGAATTCCAAGGTTTGGTGTCCTTTGAGGAGGTGGCTGTGTGTTTCACGGAGGAGGAGTGGGTGCTGCTGGATCCCAGCCAGAGAGCCTTGCATGAGGAAGTCATGCTGGAGAATTTTAGGAATGTGGCCGATCTGGGTAAGGGCTTTGGCCTCAGTTAATTGTAGGAAGTCTTTTGTCTTAAGTGGAAAGAGAAGAGCATCTGACTAGAATTAAACACAGGAAGAAAATGACCTATGTCTCTTTGACTTGTGTTCCTCATAATCACCCAGTCTCCTAGATTACCGAATAACCAATGTCAGTTCTCATACTGCCTTTTTGGCTCTGAGTAAACATGTACCATATTTTTCGGACTATAAGATGCATCGGAGTATAAGACGCATTTTGAAGATGTAAACAAGAAAAGGAAATGCCTTCCCCTGCCCCCAGGAACATTTTGCAGGCCTCCCAAGCCCTCTGCATGTCCCGTTTTTGCGAAAGGCCTGCAGAGTGCTCTTGGGATCTGGAGAGGGCAAAAATGCCCCCGTTTTCACAAAAAATAGGCCCATTTATCATCTTCTAACCCTTTTTTGCCATTCCCAGTCCCCAGGAACACTCTGCAGGCCTCCCAAAGCCTCTGCAGGCCTCCCAAAGCCTTTGCAGGCCTGTTTTTTTTTGCAAAAACAGGATGTACCACCCAGAGCTTGGGGAGGCTAAAATGGCTGTATTCAGTGTATAAGATGCACCAATATTTCCATCCTCTTTTAGTGGGAGGAAAGTGTGTCTTATACTCCAAAAACTATGGTAAACTCCGTGTAGGAATGAGAGCAAGTGCCATTATTTCCCTAAGTAGTTCAGCCCAATATTGTTCTTTCAGCAGCTCTTTTAAAAGATCAGTGTTTGGAAACCTGGGAAGATTTCAAGAAGCTAAATAAGTTTAAATTTATTGCTGGACTAGGCAGTTGGCACACAATGCTGTGTAAGCAAATTCATATTTTAACATTCCTGCAGTGATACCATACTTATTGGCAGTTTAGCATCTTCTCAACCTTATCATACATTTAAAATTTCCATTCACTAGTTTATAGCTTCTCCAGTCAATCTTCCTCCTGTCCTACTTGGTGCTGTTGCAGTCTTCTTGGTGTCTGTATTGTCTCCTGTCTATTGGGCTTGTTACCACCAGGTGGATTAAAGCCCCTCAGTGCAAGGTCATGCCACTGCCTCCTTGCTGTTCACCTTCCTGGCTGCCAGGTTTCATCTGTCGCAGTCTGCTACCTCCAGGCCAGGCCCACAGAGTGGCTGTGGGTCTTGCCTCCCAAGGACAATTCCATCTGTCCATCCATTACCCGGGGGGGGGAATTATTGACCCCCTCAGAGAGGGTCTGCAACTTGGGCTTCCTCCTCGATCCATAGCTCACATTAGAGAACCATCTTTCAGCTGTGGCAAGGGGGGCGTTTGCTCAGGTTCGCCTGGTGCACCAGTTGTGGCCCTACCTGGACCGGGGGTCACTGCTCACAGTCACTCAAGCCCTCATCACCTCGAGGTTCGACTACTGTAATGCTCTCTACATGGGGCTACCTCTGAAGAGTGTTCAGAAACTTCAGATCATGCAGAATGCAGCTGCGAGAGCAATCATGGGCTTCCCTAGGTATGCCCATGTTACACCAACACTCCGTAGTCTGCATTGGTTGCCGATCAGTTACCGGTCACAGTTCAAAGTGTATAAAACCCTTATGGCATCGGACCAGAATATCTCTGGGACCGCCTTCTGCCGCACGAATCCCAGCGACCGGTTAGGTCCCACAGAGTTGGCCTTCTCTGGGTCCCGTCAACAAAACAATGTCATCTGGCGGGACCCAGGGGAAGAGCCTTCTCAGTGGCGGCCCCAACCCTCTGGAATCAACTCCCCCCGGAGATCAGAATTGCCCTCACCCTCCTTGCCTTTCGTAAACGCCTTAAAACCCACCTCTGTCGTCAGGCATGGGGAAATTGATCCCCCTGGGCTGTTTCTGTTTTATGTATGGTTTATATGAGATGTATGATTGCTTTTTATATTAAGGGTTTTTAAATTGTTTTAATCAATTGGATTTGTACTGTTTTATTGTTGTGAGCCGCTCCGAGTCTTCGGAGAGGGGCGACATACAAATCTAATTAATAATAATAATAATAATAATAATAATAATAATAATAATAATAATAATAATTCCTTCATTTAATTCTTAATGGCCCCTTGCTCCTAATCATTCAGTCTTTGGATAAAGATTGGGGGTTTATTTTCCCATAAGGAAAAAAAACAGGAAACGTCTGTTAAAATTAAGAGGGATAGTTGCAGAGGCACTACTAAAAATAAAACAGTAGTGGTTCCTTCCAGGCATACAAAAAAGAACTCAAATAAAATCTTAGATATACAGAAATAATAGATGCATCTTTTTTTTCTATTGTAAATTAACTTTTTCTTTCCTTTTTGTTTTCAAACCAGATCATAGGCAGAAGCAAAATAATTATAAGAAGCCCAGGGTAGCACTATTACAAATGATCAAGTTTGAAGAAGGCATGTTTGAACATCAAGGGGTATCACAAAGGAGTAAGAAAGACTGCATAATGAAGGGAGGGAAGAGTTCTCCTTTGGACTGTAATGCATTTCATGATATCCCAACGCAGCTAGTTCAACAACAAGAAGATAAAAGAAAATATAATGGAAGTGGTGGGAGAGGCAGCAAGAAATTTGATTTCTGTAAATACCAGCCTGAAAAGGAGCAATATGAATATCAAGATGGGAAGAGTGTCAATTGTACCTCTTCCGTTAATTTACATGGCCAATCATATGTCAAGGACATACCATATGCATTTATGAATTGTGAGGAAAGTTTCAATTTGAGCAGTCATCGTATTTCCGATAACAATGAAAAACAGTGTGAGGGTCCCAGTAAGAAACAGTTGTTTATTTTACCCACAGAACTTCCCTCAAAGGAGAAACCATATAAATGTTTGCAGTGCGGAAAGGCCTTCACACAGCGATGTAAACTTACCATCCATGAAAGAACCCACACGGGGGAAAAACCATATGTGTGCCTGGTCTGCGGAAAGACCTTCACGCAGAGATGTAAACTAATCATACACGAAAGGATCCATACAGGAGAGAAACCATACATATGCCCGGTGTGTGGCAGAAAATTCAATCAAAGCGGTCACCTAACAAGACATGAAAGAACTCACACTGGGGAGAAACCATATTCGTGCCTGAAGTGCGGGAGGAAATTCGGCGAAAGTTCAAGCCTTGTGATGCACGTCAGAAGCCACACGGGAGAGAAACCGTATATATGTACGGTATGCGGAAAGAGCTTCCGTCAGAACAGCGTCTTTGTTTGCCATAAAAGAATCCACACTGGCGAAAAACCCTACAAATGCACAGTGTGTGGAAAGAACTTCAGTCAGAACAGTAGCCTTTTGAAACATAAAAAAATCCACACGGGGGAAAAACCATATCAATGCCTGGACTGTGGAAAGAGTTTCAGTGTACGCTCGGATCTTACCTATGATAGAAAAATGCACACAGGAGAGAAATCATTTAAGTGCTTGGAATGTGGAAAGAGCTTCAGTTGCAAGCCTTACTTTATTCGCCACAAAAAGACCCACACAGGAGAAAAACCGTACAAGTGCTTGGAGTGTGGAAAGAGTTTCAGTCAGAAGAGTCACCTTGTCAAACATAAAAGGATTCATACAGGGGAGAAACCCTATCAGTGCCTGGAGTGTGGGAAAAGCTTTACTGCAGCCTTAAATCTTACATATCATAGAAGAATGCACACAGGGGAAAAACCTTACAAGTGTTTGGAATGTGGAAAGAGTTTCAATTGCAGCAGTTATTTTATTTGCCATAAAAGGATCCACACGGGGGAGACACCATATAAATGCCTGGAATGCGGGAAGCGATTCAATAGGAGCAGTCATCTTGCTTATCATAAAAGGATGCATACAGGAGAGAAACCGTACAAATGCGCAGAGTGTGGGAAGAGCTTTTCATATAACAACGGCCTTAGGTATCATCAAAGAATTCATACTGGAGAGAAACCATATGCCTGCTTGAAGTGTGGAAAGAAGTTCAGTGCAAGTGCAAACCTTACGATGCATATAAGAATCCACACTGGGGAGAAACCCTATCAATGCACGGAGTGTGGGAAGAGCTTCCATCAGAACAGTGTCTTTATTTGCCATAAAAGGATCCACACTGGAGAAAAACCGTACAAATGCACGGAGTGCGGCAAGAACTTCCGTCAGAACAGTAACCTGATCATACATAAAATAATTCACACAGGGGAGAAACCGTACGAATGCACAGAATGTGGAAAGAGCTTCAGTCACAAAAGTCACCTCACAAGACATAAAAAAATCCACACGGGAGAGAAAACCTGCAAATGCACAGATTGTGGAAAGAGTTTTAGTCGAAATAGTCACCTTATGAAACATAAAAGAATCCACATAAAAGAGAAACCATAACTGGAGAGCTTTCAACTAAATAAGTATTTTCTTCTTTTAAAGGGAAAAATAGAAATATGTTGACTGTAAAGTTCAGTGGTCAGTTGTCAAGCTTAAAGGAATCCACATGAAAGAGCCATAAAAACACCTAAAGTGTGGAAATACATTTAAAACAGTATTGCACTTATTTTTCATAATAGGTTGTATTTTGGGGGAAATGCCTGGAGTAAATGGAATTACGAGGACTGGCATTTTTTTACTTAACTAACCACAACTGGAGAAAACAAATAAATGTAGTAATTTAATATGGGGAGAGATAAAGGGAAAAAAAAGTTTGTTTGTTTTGGCATAGCCCTGAACAGGAATCCATCTAGGCTTCTAGGGTGTGTATTATCATAAGAAGACATGCAAAAAAGGGCAACCAGTATAATAAAGGAAATGGAGCATCTTCCTTATGAAACCAGGTTGCGACGCCAGGTCAAGAAGCACCAGGACAGAGGACAAGCCCCTGTCCCGGCCCTGCCAGAGATCATCCATCATAGCAAAGCTAATAAATTAAACCTTGTATGAGAGCACAGGAGTGGAATGTGATTTATTTCTCAGATGCTATTTGGTTTGTTGACAGCAAATTCCAACACTAAATTATCTTCCCTTCCCCATCCAAGTTAAGGCATATAAATCCAAATAAATAAGTAAGTAGGTAGGTAGGTAGGTAGGTAGGTAGGTAGGTAGATAAGTAAGTAAGTAAGTAAGTAAGTAAGTAAGTAAGTAAGTAAGTAAGTAAGTAAGTAAGTAAGTGATATTGTTTGTTGTGATGTCCTACACCTCTCTGCCCTTCCCACCTTAAAACTTGCCTTTATTCTGGCATGGCAAATCCTGATTCCATTCAGGTGACTCCATATTTGGATTCAATTAACTCGATTTTTCTCCTACCACATCAAAAGTAATTTCATTAAACTATCCAAAATGCAAAAGGTTATTGAACGAGACGGTTGTGTCTCTACTTCAGATTACTGCTGCCTGAAAATCAGTTTCTTTTTCAACAACTTAACTCAATAGATATGGAGAATAAAATAAGTTTCCTAAAGACAAGTCAATGCCCTTGTGAAATATGTATGTATTATCATGAAATTCTCCATTTATGGATGATTGCTGCATTGCAGAGAAAAATAATTCTTTTTTCAAAGTACAATGACATTCAATGTGAAAATGGACTGGAAAGACCAACAGGAGTGGGAGCAGGCAAAGCACTTGCTGTTGTTCTGACTGTCAGGGTCAGTGGCTAAAGAAGACCAAAAGGAGCATGAAGGCTCAGGTGATGGACCTGGTGATATCTTGGAGTTGTTCCTGGTTGTCCAGCTCTCAAAGATGGTGAACTGGTGAGGGAGCACAGCCTATTGTCAGGTGATGGCCCTAGCCAAAGGCTTCCTACTACTAGGAAGTAGTAGAAAGTAGTAGGAACCCATCAGTGATGGGCTCCTATGGGTATGGTCAAGTACACAGAACCGGTAGAATTTTTTTCCCCCTTCTGAGCTCTGGGTATGTTTTTCCTATTGCAGTAAATGTGTATAATTTTAGAAGAGCTGTATGTGTGTGTGTACATATGTGTGTGTACATACACATACAGTTTATATAGTAGATAATGTAGTATATTTTTGTGTTCCTGTGTATAATATCCATGTACACATACGGCATATATACATAGAATTAAATAGTATTTTTTGGATGTTCAGTAATAATAAATAGATGGGGAAATTGTATCTCTTTGAGGTGAGGAGAGGTCAGGCACCCTAACCCAAAACCTTGACGTGAGTGACGTCAAGTTGGCCACCTTTAAGCAAGTCACATGACCTTTAATCAACCCCCAGTCACATGATCAAACCACTCCCACCTAGCCACATGGCAGGCAGGCCACACCCACAAAATAAGTAACGCCCACAGTGTGGTAGTAAAAAAATTTGCAGCCCTTCACTGGAACCTATCTGGGTTATTACTACTAACCCAGAGGGAGGAACAAACTCGGGCAGCAAATGAGAGATTCAGATCCTGGAAGGATCCCCTCAGGAGGCTTTTGTTTCCATAACCACCTTGCCCAGTTTAATGATAGTTGTAACTACAGAAGAGACTTTGGTTTCCTCATTTTCAGTCCCATTGTTTGTTTGTTTGTTTGTTAGATTTGTATACCGCCCTTCTCCGAAGACTTGGGGCGGCTCACAACAGTAATAAAAACAATATAGTAGTGGAACAAATCTAACATTAAAAAACATATAAAACCCTATCATTATTTAAAAAAACCAAACAACACATTCATACCAAACATAAAAAGTATAAAAAAGGCTGGGGGAAAGGTGTCTCAACTCCCCCATGCCTGGCTGTATAAGTGAGTCTTGAGTAGTTTACGGAAGACAGGGAGGGGGGACAGTTCTAATCTCCGGGGGGAGTTGGTTCCAGAGGGCCGGGGCCGCCACAGAGAAGGCTCTTCCCCTGGGGCCCGCCAAATGACATTGTTTGGTCGACGGGACCCGGAGAAGGCCAACTCTGTGGGACCTTATCGGTCGCTGGGATTCGTGCGGTAGCAGGCAGTTCCGGAGGTACTCTGATCCAATGCCATGTATTTCCTCATCTGGATCTTTCCTCAGGATGTATTTGCATACACAGAGATGTGTGCAAAACAAAATTACCACTAAGCTTTACTGTAAGAGGTTGAAGCTAGAAAAGAGCAGAACTCAGATAATGGTCCTAGTGATCTTGGAGTAGTTCCTGGTCATCTTGCCTACAGAAATGGAGAGTTTGGGGTCAGGCAACATGGGACAAAAACCAGTTTCCTAGTGATGACAGAGATGCTTTTTGGTCCCATCAGGAATTGTCTTTCAATTCTAGCCTGCTGCTGTCATGTTTGCATGTGTCCCCATTGAAGCACTAAGCAGAACTAAAATGTCTTGTGAAAAAGGATGTGCTTAAAAATAAAAAACTGTAGCAGAGCAAAAATGGCATGTAGGACCCAAAAAGTGAAATTCAACCACACAGAAAAGAAAGAAAAATGCCAGATGATTTCAAAAGGAGCAGGAAATATAAAGTAAATTAGCCACATATAATGCTGGCAGCAAAGGTAGCCCACTATTCAAAAGAATTTGCTTGATTGACGACAACAAAATTAATGTTAAGGCCAATGGTTCTGGTAGAGTACTTGATTGTTCCTCTGAGGAAACTTTACTATCAGTAAAAAAATAATTATAATAGTCTTGTTGGAGAAATTGAGGTTCAAAAGGAGAGAGAAAAGGATTTAGGGATGGCTGCCTTATGAACCAGTTAGTCTGTCTGGTAGAAATTAATTTTATATAGAGAGGGAGAGATATCAAGTCTCAGGATAGCAATTAGCAATCATCTGCAGCTGTTGGATGACAGCCCATTGACCTTCTTCCTGCCCTTTTGGTTGCTCTGAATATCCGTCTCTCCCCCGGATTTCTCTTCAGCCCTTTTAAGATCCAGGGCGTTCAGGCTGGTCTTTGTGCCTAGCTAGCTTAGCTTCCTCTTTGTCCACTTCACATTAGACCAAGAGTCTAATAAAACAATATAAAGCATTCTCAAGAGGGATAGTCCTTTTTTAAATTTCTTTCTTGATTAAATCAGCTTCATTTAGTTGCCATCTCTCCTCCTTCCTTTTTTGAAGGCGGCCATTTCCCTCTCTCAGAACAGCCTCACTTCTTGACTGTTGAGCACTTTCTGAGGTAATAATTTGTTCCAGAATGTTCCTGTCAACTGTTTTTTCCACCCACATACTTGATTCCTTTCAGGAACTGTTTCCCTCCCGCCCCCATCTTAAGAGTTTCCTTCTGGGGTGGTGTGTGTATCCAGGTGTCCCCTCAAATGGGGGGCCATCATGCCCATTTGGGGGATGAGGGGCACATTATGACATTGATTTTGTAACTTTCTAACTAACATGTTACTTTGTACTTTAATTTGATTTATTTTCTCTCTTTTAAAATGAGGTTTGGGTTTATTAGCTTTGAACATTCCTAAACTGATAAACAGGCTAGAGACTAGCTCCAGATAAGAAAAAAGTTCCTTAGTACAAATTGGAAGTCTGTTTTATCTCTTTTGTGAATTCCAAACGACCTTTTTCTGCTACAATTTATGCCCTTGCTATTAGATCAGAGGTTTAGCCAACTTGACAGACACAGAGGCTTGAGTTTTAAACTGGAACATTTATTTCCTTACTTCAGCATCACAGCTATAATTCAGCAAAAAAACAGCAACTTGGCTTTCACAACTCCTTTTATACTGGAGCTGTCAAACAGCAACCAATAGGAATGCTCTATTCTCCCGCTCTTTGGCTTCTTACGCTTTAGCCAATCAGGCTTCAGCAGCCTTCCAGGCGGGTTGTAAATCGAGGACTTGGCTTTTCTGGTGGGGACGTAAGTCAAGGACTTAACACTTTCTGACGTCAGATGTCATTTTAATGAACTTTTGTGATATGATGGGATGCAAATATGTAACATACTTGACTATGTGTAACTGTTTTCCTATGCAAATGGAAGTTTGTTTTTATCCTGTACAATCAACTTTCCTCTTGCATTTACTTGGTTGTGTTAACTATAAAATTGAATGTAACACCGGGTTCGAGGTTCTCCTTTTTGCATAGGGAGATGAACAAAATTGGGAGAAACCACACTTAGCAGCAGTGACTGTGAGAGAGATCTCGGAGTTTTGGTGGATAACCAACTAAATATGAGCCAGCAAAGTGCAGCGGCGGCTAAAAAAGCCAACACAATTGTAAGCTGCATCAACAGTGAGATAGACTCCAAGACTAAGAAGGTACTAATACCACTCTATAATACCTTAGTTCAGTGATGGCGAACCTATGGCATGGGTGCCACAGGTGGCACGCAGAACTATATCTGCTGGCACGTGAGCTGTTAGCCTAGCTCAGCTCCAACGTGCATGTTTGTACCAGACAACTGATTTTTGGCTCATATAGAGGCTCTGGGAGTGCATTTTTGGCTTCCAGAGAGCCTCTGGGGGGCAGATGGTGTTCTGTTGGGCTCTCTGGTAGAATCCTCCCCAAAATTCACAGATACAATTTCAGACACACACACGTTTGAAAATTCAAAACAATGTTCTTTATAATGAAAATTCACTTAAACCAAGCCCTCTTTTGGTATAGCAAAGAGCACTCGTCTCCAAACAAACTGGTAATTTGTACAAGTCCCTTATTAGTTCTCTGATACTTAGCTTGCAGCTCTGAGGCAATTCACAGTCCTTCTTCTTTCACAAAGTGAAACACACTTTGCCCTGGTTTAGTTTCAAAGCGGGGAAAAATCAGCACACAAAAGGTCAAAGTCAGTAAAGCAGTCACGAAACACAACGATCAGATAATCCTCCACAATGGCCAAACCCACAGGCTGCTCTTTATAGCAGCCTCACTAATTACCACAGCCCCACCCAACCACAGGTGGCCTCATTTTCTTTGATAATAATCTCTCAGTTGTTGCCTATGCATCGCTCTATGCATGCGTGGCTATATCATTAACTCTTGTTCTGAATCCAAGGAGGAGCTAGATAATTGATCTCCTCCTGAGCTGTCTGCCACACTCTCCTCCTCCTTGTCACTCATGTCTTCTTGGTCAGAGGAGCCTTCATCAGCAGATTCCACCGGGGGCAAAACAGGCCTGTAGCATGTGGATGTCTCCCCCACATCCACAGTCCTTGGGGCAGGAGCTGGGCCAGAGCTAACCACAACAGATGGGGAGGGTGTTTTTACCCTCCTTCAGCTCCAGGGAAACCTTTGGAGCCTGGGGAGGGCGAAACAAAAGCCTACTGGGCCCACCAAAAGAGCGGGAGGAAGCTGTTTTTGCCTTCCCCAGGTATTGAATTATGGATGTGGGCACTTGCACATGCATGATACCACGCATTCACACTCTTTTGGCACCCGAGGAAAAAAAGGTTCACTATCACTTTCCTAGTCAGAGCACACCTAGAGTACTGCATTCGATTTTGGTCACCCCACTACAAAAAGGGCATTGAAACTCTAGAGAAAGTACAGAAAAGAGCAACTAAAATGATAAAGGGACTGGAAACCAAGACATACAAAGAGAGGTTGCTGAAACTGGGCATGGATAGTTTAGCAGAAAGGAGGGCCAGAGGGGACATGATAGCAGTATATAGATATTTGAGGGGTTGCCATGGAGAGGAGGGGGTCACAATATTTTCCAGGACACCAGAGGGTCAGACCAGGAGCAACAGATGGAAACTGACCAAGGAGAGATTCAACCTGGAGATAAGGAAGAACTTTCAGACGGTGAGAGCGATCAACCAGTGGAACAGCCTGCCAGGGGAGGCTGTGAACGCCCCATCACTCGGCACATTCAAAAGGAAATTGGACTGCCATCCGGCTGGGGTGGTATAGGGTTTCTTGCTTATTTTATTTATTTATTTAATTGATTGATTGATTGATTTTGTCCAATACACAATGAGGGTTTTAGTGGGTATACACATAGTAAAATACATGATGAAGGTTATAGAGGATATACTCATAGTAAAATATATCTAAAAAAGAATAGAAGAGAAGTTATAGGAATAGACATATCAATGAAAGAATAGAAGATGAGATATAGGAATAGAAGAAATGTATAGGAGATATAGGAGAGCAATAGGACAGGGGATGGAAGGCACTCTAGTGCACTTGTACTCGCCTCTTACTGACCTCTTGGGAATCTGGATAGGTCAACCGTGGATAATCTAAGGGTAAAGTGTTGGGGATTTGGGGATGACACTAGGGAGTCAGGTAATGAGTTCCACGCTTCGACAACTCGGTTACTGAAGTCATGTTTTTTACAGTCAAGTTTGGAGCGGTTAATATTAAGTTTAAATCTGTTGTGTGCTCTTGTGTTGTGGTTGAAGTTGAAGTAGTCGCCGACAGGCAGGACATTGCAGCATATGATCTTGTGGGCAATACTTAGATCTTAAGCAGGGGATTGGACTTAATAACCTGCAAGTTCCCTTTCAATTCTATCTATCTATCTATCTATCTATCTATCATCTATCTATCTATCTATCTATCTATCTATCTATCTATCTATCTATTTCCTTATGCATGTTTGAAGCATTATGACACACATTCTTCCTCCTTCTCTCCTCCCTCCCTCTCTCTTTCTCTTTTTGCACCAATGAGTTTGTGAACATCTACACAAACATGTTTTTCTGCAACGATGCACCTGCGCATCCAACCATGCGATCTTCAAGTTGGGAAAAGAATAATATTTCTTTCCCCTATAATTATCACAATGGGACCATTTTCTTATCCTTGCCTCAAACCCAAGGGCTGTTGTGTTGCAGTTGTTTGTTTAGCCTGTGTTCCAGAATGGCCTTGGGCTTCCAGCAATTTCAAAAATACTAGAATGGAGCACAAGGGAATATCTTGAAGTTGCCTTGAAAACGTTGGCAGAAACCTACATTTCCTGCCAATCCCTGGGAACTTGTGAGAAGAGTTTAAGGCATGGGTGTTCATCTGTATGAATGTGTGAAGTAAGCTTGCTCTCCATTCAACATTTCAAATTGGACTAAAACTCCATGCTGCTTGTTAAGATTGTGTGTGTGTTGGGCTGGTGGGATTGCTTGTTTCTTGGTATAATATTCAGCAGTGTTTCACCTGTCAGTACCAACTTTCGCAAATTATCTTTAACTTCCTGGGTCAGATTACAGGCTATTTTGAGACTAGTACCACAAAACGCATATTGTGCATATTATTTTGGAGCCCAAATCTTTATCTACAGTACAATAGAGTGTCTTGACAATTTAACCTTCGTAACTTTAACAGAGTGGGCTTCAACTCCCAGAACTCCCCTGTTAATAGTGGAATTCTTTTTAATATGATATGAAGTGATATAGCCAACATATTGCAAGGATTAACTGGTTGCCATCTCTTTGAGGCTTCTGATGTTTTGTCTTCAAGGCAAAACATAACTTCATAATGTTTTCCATTTTATATCTTGTGTTTTTATCTCTTCTGTTTTTATCCAAATGTGATGCGAATGTGCCATACGATAACTAATAAACTGGAATTACAGCAGTTCAAGTCCACCCAATTTTAAAGTTGCCACTCCCCCTCTAGTAAGTGTTCTTTGGCTCCCTATTTTATCTTCAGCTGTCCTTCTTCCCTTGAGCCTTCAGCTTCCACTGCCCAAAAGAAAAAGAAGATAAGAGCAAAATGCAAAATTATCAGGAAGGTATTGAAACAGTTTTCAATGTCTGAACCAAGCAAAACAAGAAACTTATCAAAAATGTTCTTTATAAATAATCTGGAGGGAGATTGCTGGGAACAGACATTTAGATCTGCTGGTTTAGTCCCATTTTTACTTCATTTCCAAGCAACTTCAAGATTCTTTGCAAGTGGAAAGTAGAATGAGAATAGATTGATCATTTTATTTATTCATAATATACATTGCTCAAAAAAATTAAGGGAACACTTAAACAACAAAGTATAACTCCAAGTAAATCAAAATTCTGTGGAATCAAACTGACCACCTAGGAAGCAACACTGATTGACAATCAATTTCACATGTTGTCAGCACATTCAACTTTGTACAGAACAAAGTATTCAATGAGAATATTTCATTCATTCAGATCTAGGATGTGTTATTTGAGTGTTCACTTTATTTTGAGCAGTATATAAAGAATACAGGTATGGCAAGCTTTTTTCTCATTAATTAGAAATATTCCCAGAACAGAGTTATATACCAGTAGTGCAAACTTTTGTAGGTTTATTCTTATATCCATATCAGAATAAGCACAGACACCACTCAATTCAGTATCGTCATTGATAGTCTCATGATCATTATTGAAGATAACAAAATAGAAAGACCTACAAATAGAAATAGAACAACTATGGCAAAGACAAGCAAGGATAGTACCAATAGTAATAGGCGCTTGGATGCAATCCCAAAACAACTGGAGCGGCACCTGAACACCATTGTCATTGACAAATTTGTCATCAGTCAATAACAGAAGGCAGCTTTATCTGGAACAGCTTCCAACATGCAACAATGTCTGTAACACCATCAAACATCCAGATTTGCCTATCCCATGTCCTTGGACTCGATAGGTAGACAAAAATGCCAAACCCAGTCTGACCATCTGGCTGGTCAGCGCCAGTGCAATGATTAATAATAATAATATTTCAGTTTTGTTTATTATTAATTACCAGCAAACACAAAAAAGTGGGAAATTTAACTGGGAAAATGTGATAAAAAGTAAGCAAAAAATAACCCAATGGGGGTGGCATACAAATCCAATGAATAAATAAATAAATAATAAATAAATAAAATAAATAAATAAATAAGGGAGAGAAAAATACAAACAACAAGCAAAAATGTATATTACAGTATCTGTCCGCCAGAATTCATCAGGTAGATATGCTGGCTGGGGAATTTTGGAGGTTGAAGTCCATACATCTTAAAATTAACGAGGTTGGAGAAAACACACATTTATAAAGTTTATTTATGGATATACAGTATATTAAAAGGTGCAAGCCTTTTTTTTAATAGCTAATGAAAACTATCCATAGGAGGAATCAGCATTTTCTTTTCAAAGTCCATCCCTAAGAGTTTCAAAGAGTTGCTAGAAGTAAATTCACCTTCCTTCCTATTCAGGAGTGGGGTTGCATTTATCTTCTTTCACTCCTAACGGCTTGACTCTCCTGCTAAGAATGAATTTGCATGTAGGTTCTTCAGTCCTAATCCAGTCCTTCAACCATTGCATTACACCAGGTGTCTCCAGTCTATTACTAAAGATAAAGAAATCTTTGAGTTTGGCTTGAGTCTACTTGAGACCACATGGACCTCTCAAGGTTTTTGTTGAAATACTACAGGAGTGATTTCCATTGAAACCTTTAACAGTTTAACAAAGTTGGAAGGGAGCTTGTAGGTCATCTAGTTCAACCCCACCCTCCACCCAAGCAGGACAACCCTACAACATTTCTGACAAATGGCATTCCAATCTCTTCTTGAAAATTTCCAGTGATGAAGCTTCCACAACTTCTGCAGGCAAGCTGCTCCATGGGTTGATTGTTCTCACTGTCAAAATTTCTCCTTATTTTTAGGCTGAATATTCCCTTGACCAGATTCCATCCATTATTCCTTGTCTGGCCTTCAGGTGCCTTGGAAAATAACTTGACCCTTTCCTCTCTCTGATGCTCATTTATCTTCTTGTAACTGAAATCTACAAATTTTCAAGTGGCCAAGGTTGAAAAACACTGTTATAAAATGATGTTTTTTATTTCCTTTCCAAGTCTACTACCAGGGAATTCCTGGTGATATTCCTACAACTTTAGCACCAAAAGGGGCAAGGAAAGCCCATCCAGTCCTAACCATTGCCCCATTCAGAATTATCTTTACCAAATTTCTTTACCAAATTTCCATTTTTTGGAAGACTTTGAGTGAATGACAAACCACCCTATCACATGACAGCCTATTACACTGGCTAAGTCAAACATTTGTCCTCTTCAGGATCAATCAAAGTCAACAAAGTGTTGCTACCATGCTGTGACTATATACTGCAAAAACCCCATAACCCAAACATGTTCTTTGTTCTGGAAATATCTTCCTCCTTGTGAAAGATTGGTGGACTCCCATCTGAGGCAGCTAAGACAAGGCAGAGATAACGGGAAAGGAGG
This sequence comes from Erythrolamprus reginae, assembly GCF_031021105.1. Lineage (NCBI taxonomy): Eukaryota > Metazoa > Chordata > Lepidosauria > Squamata > Dipsadidae > Erythrolamprus > Erythrolamprus reginae. Next base: position 13,741,837 of record NC_091951.1, on the reverse strand, counting down.
TGACTTTGTGCCGCAATGGTCCCTCTCTCCTTTCTCTTCTTTTTCCTTCTTCCGCTGCTGTCCACAACATCCTATAAAGCCCTGAGGGCAAAATGCCCATTGAATCTAGTCCAAGATGGACACAAGGCTGCAAATTACTATAGACCTGGAACCTACATCATAAGTGGCATTGTCTCTCCAAAAATTGGTTCCTTTGAGCCATTCGTCTTCTCCAAGCCTCCTTGCTTGAAGCTTTATAGGTAATGTTGAGCCTCTGGAATGGTTGCGCCAATAGAAAATGCCTTTGTGTAACTGTGCAGGAAAACCTTTGCTGGGGAGGGGGAAAATAGAGCTTTAGTGGAGGGGAATTCTCAGATTTACTACCTTCATTGAGGAAGGTGTATTTTTCCTCCTGTGAGACTCCCCCCTCAATATTCACCCAACATCCAAATTAGAATAGGAATAGAATAGGAATAGAATAGGAATAGAATAGGAATAGAATAGGAATAGAATAGGAATAGAATAGGAATAGAATAGGAATAGAATAGGAATAGAATAGGAATAGAATAGAATTCTTTATTGGCCAAGTGTGATTGGACCCACAAAGAATTTGTCTTGGTGCATAAAAGAAAAGATAAGTTTGTCAAGAATTACAAAGTACCCTTAATGATAGTCTGGGTACAAATAAGCAATCAAACCATATTAGGAACCAGTCAATATAAGTCATAAGGATACATCCAACAAAGTTACAGTCCTACAGTCATTAGTGGGAAGAGATGGGTGATGGGAATGATAAGAAGATTATTAGAAGGGCAGACTTAGTAAGTAGTTTGACAGTGTTGAGGGAATTATTTGTCTAGCAGAGTGATGATGTTCGGGGGAAAAACTGTTGTGTTTAGTTGTTCTGGTGTGCAGTGCACTGCAGCGACGTTTTGAGAGAAGGAGTTGAAACAATTTATGTCCAGGATGCAAGGGAACAGTAAATATTATCACAGATCTATTTTTGACTAGTAAAGCTGTATCAGCAATTCCTGGGGCATTTTATTTATTTTCTAATAAAATTTATTGGTCACCCACCTTACCACAGATGTATGGTAACTATCACTTAACTGATATATTTGTGATTCCTGCCTCTGATGTTTCAGTATTTCAATGTCTGTATTTTTTTCTAATGTAGAAACCTTGTTAATCCACATCTCAATTTTCCAGTGTTAGGAACTGGCTAAAAATTAGTCTTCCCCTACAAAACACTTTGTGACCAATTCTTTTATTAAGGGAATCCGATACTTTTTCAGATCTTTTTCTGAGGAAGCCTGAAAAATAAATGTTGTTGCTTTACGGAACCTTCTCTGTGGCGGCCCTGACCCTCTGGAATCAGCTCCCTCCAGAGATTAGAACTGCCCCTACCCTCCTTGCCTTTCGTAAACTCCTCAATACCCACCTCTGTCGTCAAGCGTGTGGGAACTGAGACATCTCCCCCTGCCTATGTAGTTTTAGTGCATGATATGACTGTATGTATGTTTTTTATATTGGGGTTCTTTGCTTTTAGATTCTTAAATGTACAAGTGTTATTTTAAATTTTGAATTATTAGATTTGTCAATGTATATTGTTTTTGTCACTGCTGTGAGCCGCCCCGATTCTGCGGAGAGGGGCGGCATAAAAATCTAATTAATAATAATAATAATAATAATAATAATAATAATAATAATAATAATAATTCTTCATTTGATGGATTGATGTGCTGTCTGACATCAGTCTTGGTTCTTAACCATCACCTAGATAGATTTTCTCCAAAGATCCTATCCTTCAAAGTTGAGAAACATTGCTGTAGAGCATGAAAAAGCTCTAAATTTTACTAGGACCAAAATGACAATCTGATCATCTTTTTTTTTTTTTAATAAATTTTATTGATTTTATAAGTTTACAAAAAACAAACGTATAACAGTGCCCAGTGCATGTGCCCATCACCAAACAACACACACACCCCATCACCCCCACCACCCCTATAGAAGGATTCAAAGACTTTTGAATTATTTGTCTATCTATTGATCCTTGGCTCTATCTTGAACGCTTTTTTTTTTTACTAAAAGAGTGATTGTAGTTTATTTTTCGTATTTACATCACAGATTCTACTTAACATATAATCTTTTACCTTGTTCCATCGCACCATCAGCTTCTCTAGTTTATTCTCATCAAAATTATTTAATCTTATTTCCATAATTTCAAAGTGTATGTAATCCACCATGTACCAATACCAATTCTGTAGTGTCCATTTTGTAGAATCTTTCCATCCTAATACTATCACCGCTTGAGCACTTTCCAATGCTACAGTTTTAATTTCTTTAGATTCTCCTAGTTCCCTATATTTAATTAAGATTGCTGTTTCTTTTGTAATTATCCAATTAATATTTAACATTTTATTAATTTCATTCTGGACTACCTTCCAGAATTTCTGTATTTCTATACATTCCCAGATCATGTGCATAAAGATTCCTTTTTTCTGGCATCCATGCCAGCATTTACCTTTCTCTTTCCCCTGGTAATATGCAAGTTGTGCAGGTGTATAATACCACTTATGTAAGATTTTTCTTCTCATCTCTTTAACTCTCGTGTTTTTAATCTTATATATGTTTACTATTATTTCTTCCATTTCTCTTTCGTCTATTTGTAAGTCATCCTGCCAACATCTTGTTAGACTTTTAACTACCTCTTCTTGCCTCTGCAATAGCATTCTATATATGTTACTGGCTTGTCCTTTACTTTCATTTATCTTTACCCTTATTATTTTTTCCAAGTTATTTTCTTCTCGTAAGAAGGCTTCTTTATTCTCACTTTTATTTAAACATGTACATATTGCATTAATCTGCAACCATTGCTGTTTACCGATCAGCCATTCCAATCTAGTTCTACTAACTCTTCCATCTTTCTCATATAGCTGTTCCATTCTCATTACCCCTTTACTATTTAATATTTTAATGATTCTAATTAAATTAGCCTCATCCCCTATATTCAGTGCATGCAACGTTGATAGCTTGGATAACTTTATTCCACTTGTCCTCTGCCATTTAAGCCATATTTCTAAACATGCTTTAAAAGAATCGCTTAGGGTACTGATTTCAATTCTATTCCAATTTTTAAATAATAATTCTTTATTATTTATATTATTAATTTCTCTTTCTAATTCTACCCATTTCTTTCCCCCCCATAGCTGTAGCTCGATTAACCTTTCAATTTGAAATGCATTTCTATATATTACTAGAGATGGGCTTCCCCAACCTCCTTCTTTTTCTTGTGCATACTGCCAATGCTTCCTTATTCTAGATTTTTTCTCTCCTTCAATCCAAAAGTTTAGTCTATTATCCCATTCTCTTAATTTTGCCTCAGGAAAACTGCCCGGTAAAACTTGAAACAAATACATCATCTTTGGTATTATCATCATCTTAAGGGCCCTTATCTTAGCCATTCTTCCTAAATTTTTTCCCTTCCAATTTTTGATCTGCTTCTGGATTTTTTTCCATATTAAGTTATAATTGGCCGTTGTTATTTTGGATGGATTTTTAAATAACCAAATTCCCAAATATTTCATTTTTTTACAACCTAGTTTCAATCCTGAAATTTTTTGAATTTCAATTTGCTCTTTGGGGCCAGTATTTAAGCATATTATCTCTGACTTTTCTATATTAACCTTAAGCCCAGATTGATCTTTAAATTCTTGAAGTAATATCATTATTTTTTTCATCATTTCAATTGGGGTTTCAGACATTACTATAGCATCATCTGATCATCTAACTATACTTATATTTTTGGCAGTGAGTCACAAATGAGATTTTGGCACGTGCTATCCTTCTGGTTTGCCATTCAGGAGATCAGTCAGAATTCTGGGCTCTCACCAAACATTACCCTGGGCTACAATCTCTACGAGAACTACTCTAATAAAAGAATTACTTCTGATGCCGTAATAGATCTGTTCGCTGATGGGAAAAGCAGTATCCCCAACTTCAGCTGTGGGAAACCAAATCATCTGCTTGCTGTTTTGGAACGGGCTGACTCTGAAATTGCCAACCAAATTGCTAGTCTTCTTAGCATCTATAAAATCCCACAGGTAGGAATTGGAATACTGTCAGGTTTGTCCCAGCTTGGGTATTTAGGAAAGAAAGACCCTCAACTCCACTTATAGCAAAACATAGAAACATAGATATACGTACTTTTACTAAAGCCAAGTGTTACAGCATAAGCAAAGCTGGAACTGAATATTCCTGCTCAAACATGCCTTTCCACCATTTCCTGGAACCCCACCTCTTGACCAGTTCCAATAGTATTTGAATTTGAAAGTTAGCACCTCTTTGGAGTAGTTTCGCATTCTAGTCTCACAGTCATGTCCTTGGATATGCTGGCTTTTCCACATTGGCACCTCTGATTCCTATCATCCTCTCCTCCCTCCCTCCTTATATTCCCTTCCTTCACCTTGCTCTGTCGGGCTCCCTGGTACACTCCTCCCAAAAATGCACAGGTACAAATTTCAGACACACACACACGTTTGAAAATTCAAAACAATGTTCTTTATAATGAAAATTCACTTAACCTAAGCCCTCTTTTGGTATAGCAAAGAGCACTCATCTCCAAACAAACTGGTAATTTGTACAAGTCCCTTATCAGTTCTGTGATACCTAGCTTGCAGCTGTGAGGCAATTCACAGTCCTTCTTCTTTCACAAAGTGAAACACACTTTGCTCTGGTTTAGTTTCAAAGCGGGGAAAAATCAGCACACAAAAGGTCAAAGTCAGTAAAGCAGTCATGAAACACAAGGATCAGATAATCCTCCACAATGGCCAAACCCACAGGCTGCTATTTATAGCAGCCTCACTAATGACCACAGCCCCACCCAACCACAGGTGGCCTCATTTTCTTTGATAATAATCTCTCAGTTGTTGTTGCCTATGCATTGCTCTCCGCATGCGTGGCTGTATCATTAACTCTTGTTCTGAATCCAAGGAGGAGCTAGATAATTGATCTCCCTCTGAGCTGTCTGCCACACTCTCCTCCTCCCTGTCACTCATGTCTTCTTGGTCAGAGGAGCCTTCATCAGCAGATTCCACCGGGGGGCAAAACAGGCCTGCAGCATGTGGATGTCTCCCCCACATCCACAGTCCTTGGGGCAGGAGCTGGGCCAGAGCTAACCACAACACACCCTTCCCTCATTTTATGGCAGGATGCCAGTGAAGCAAAGCAGCCTGTAGTGTTTACAATGGCAGACCTGACAAATACTATTCAAAATACCATACAAGAGGACAACAATCAATAGTGTAGATTTTATTTATTATTATTATTATTATTATTATTATTATTATTATTATTATTATTATACCAAACCTTCCCCTATGTCACTCACAAACATATTAAAAAGAATAGGACCCAGAACAGACCCTTGTGGCACACCGCTTGTAACCTGACTCTGCTCAGAATACTCGCCGTTAACAATAACTCTCTGATGTCTACGCTTCAGCCAGCTGCAATGGATTTGAAGCTGGCTGAAGCGTAGACATCAGAGAGTTATTGTTAATGGCAAGTATTCTGAGCAGAGTCAGGTTACAAGCGGTGTGCCACAAGGGTCTGTTCTGGGTCCTATTCTTTTTAATATGTTTGTGAGTGACATAGGGGAAGGTTTGGTAGGGAAGGTTTGCCTATTTGCCGATGACTCTAAAGTGTGCAATAGGGTTGATATTCCTGGAGGCATCTGTAATATGGTAAATGATTTAGCTTTACTAGATAAATGGTCAAAGCAATGGAAACTGCAGTTTAATGTTTCCAAATGTAAAATAATGCACTTGGGGAAAAGGAATCCTCAATCTGAGTATTGTATTGGCAGTTCTATGTTAGCAAATACTTCAGAAGAAAAGGATTTAAGGGTAGTGATTTCTGACAGTCTCAAAATGGGTGAACAGTGCAGTCAGGCGGTAGGGAAAGCAAGTAGGATGCTTGGCTGCATAGCTGGAGGTATAACAAGCAGGAAGAGGGAGATTATGATCCCGCTATATAGAATGCTGGTGAGACCACATTTGGAATACTGTGTTCAGTTCTGGAGACCTCACCTACAAAAAGATATTGACAAAATTGAACGGGTCCAAAGACAGGCTACAAGAATGGTGGAAGGTCTTAAGCATAAAACGTATCAGGAAAGACTTAATAAACTCAATCTGTATAGTCTGGAGGACAGAAGGAAAAAGGGGGACATGATCGAAACATTTAAATATATTAAAGGGTTAAATAAGGTCCAGGAGGGAAGTGTTTTTAATAGGAAAGTGAACACAAGAACAAGGGAACACAATCTGAAGTTAGTTGGGGGAAAGATCAAAAGCAACATGAGAAAATATTATTTTACTGAAAGAGTAGTAAATCCTTGGAACAAACTTCCAGGAGACGTGGTAACTAAATCCACAGTAACTGAATTTAAACATGCCTGGGATAAACATATATCCATCCTAAGATAAAATACAGAAAATAGTATAAGGGCAGACTAGATGGACCATGAGGTCTTTTTCTGCCGTCAGACTTCTATGTTTCTATGTTTCTATTAATTAGATTTGTATGCCGCCCCTCTCCGTAGATTCGGGGCGGCTTACGCCAATGATAAAAACAATATATAATGACAAATCTAATAGTTATTTTGTGATTTCTCCAGGCTAGGGGTAAAAAAGACTGGTGTGCGCTCACAATAAGCTTAGAATTGTTTTTCAAAGAAATAAAAACAACACCCACTTTTAACATAATAATCAAATGAGAAAACCTTGATATGCTTACTCTCATTTTTTTGCCCCCCAAAACATGATTTCCAAAAGATCTTTTTTGTTTTTGTCTTCTGTACAATCATGTCTTATTCTTAAAGAATCTTGGCACGTTTTTCAGAAGTGGCTTGTCATTGTGTCATTCCTACATCTAATGGGCTAGAAAATTACAGTCCCAAAGCTCCCTTTTTCCCAAAACAATATGATTCCCAAGCAGTTGTCCATCCCTAATTGGAGGTAGAAAGACAGTTTTGGTGTAACGATTAAAGACATCACACAAATTGGCACAAAATGGCACAAACCCAGTTAAGTCTGTCTTAACTGTTCCATCTGTCTGGAACCCATACCACATCTCGGACATCAACACCCTTGAAAATGTCCAAAGATACTTCACCAGAAGAGCCCTTCACTCCTCCACTCGAAACAGAATACCCTACGAAAGCAGACTATCAATCCTAGGTCTAGAAAGCTTAGAACTAAGTATTGGCCACAAGATCATATGGTGCAACGTTCTACCTGTCAATGACTATTTCAGCTTCAATTGCAACAACACAAGAGCACGCAACAGATTCAAACTTAATATTAACCTCTCCAAACTTGACGGTAAAAAATATGACTTCAGCAACTGAGTTGTCGAAGCGTGGAACTCATTAACTGACTCAGTAGTGTCAACCCCTACCCCCAACATTTTCCCCTTAGACTATCCACGATTGACCTCTCCCGGTTCCTTAGAGGTCAGTAAGGGGCGTGCATAAGTGCACCAGTGTGCCTTCCGTCCCCTGTCCAATTGTCTCTCCTTATCTCATTTATCTTTTCTTCCTTTCAAATATGTTCACCTATACTTTTATATCTTCGGAGAGGGGCGGCATACAAATCTAAGTAATAAATAAATAAATAATAAATATCTTTTCTTCTATTCATTTCTTGCTTATATTATTACATATCTTTCTCTTCAATGTGTATTATGTATTGGACAAAATAAATAAATAAATAAAAATAAAATAAGTGACCTTGGCCAGTCCTGGTCACTTGTTTCTAGGAAGAAGAAACCATTTCCAAAAAACCTGTGAAAAAATACTGAAGGGATAAGGCCAATGCTGACTCCCTGCTTGCACATATCTAGGCCCAAAAGATGGTTATTCTTGTTGTGTTCCTTTGTCATTGTTTATTTTATTCAATTATTTCACTTCTGTTGTATTTATATGTTTGTTTCATTTCCCCCCTTTTTATTATTGTAAGCAGCTGGAGTAGCCCTACAGCAAGATAGGCGGCAAATAAATTTAACTAATTAACTAAATAATAAACAAGTAGTGTAGTGTCCTAGTGGGGAAAACACTCACCTTCCATTCAGAAGGTTAAGAATTTAATTCTAGGCAGCAGCAATTAGGGCACAAAGAAAAAATATTTTTTTGAATTTTAACATGCCTGGGCTAAACATATATCCAAAGGAAACTCAATGACTTAGTTATTGAGATAAAAGGGAGATAAAAGGGAGTGTACAAAAGCAGTTGTAGATTCTCAGGGGGGTGAAATTGAAACTAACATGATTGAAATATTCCTGTCTTCCACGTTTTGTATCACAGTGGAGTTGGAAGCTCAATTATTCTAAAGGAAAAAGATACATGTTAGTGGATTTTCCTAGGGACTTCACTTTGAGAAATAAAACAATTGATTCATGTTGTACTACAACTTGATTTTTAAGCTTTCCAGGTTTACTGAATGGCACCACTGTAACTCTTTGATTTAAAATAAATATCATTTTGTGAGCCGCCCCGAGTCTCCGGAGAGGGGCGGCATACAAATCTAATAAATTATTATTATTATCATTTATTATTATATCCATCCTAAGATAAAATACAGAAAATAGTATAAGGGCAGACTAGATGGATCATGAGGTCTTTTTCTGCCATCAGTCTTCTATGTTTCTATGTTTCTATATCTGCTGCGAACTCTGTGAAAGCATCCAGTCACTCTAATTCTACCCTGAAATAAGGGATTACATAAAAAGGGAGTAAAGGGAATAATTATGTAATTAATTAAATTGCTACCCTATAATACAAGTTACAGTTTGAAATAAAACAAATGGAGAGCAATGTTAAACAATTCCTTTTTTTCCCCAATGAACTCATAAAATTTGGATCTTTGTTCAAATTGGTCATAAACTTTAAAGCCCAACATGGCATTGGACCAGATTACCTCCGGAACCGCCTGCTACCGCACAAATCCCAGCGACCAATAAGGTCCCACAGAGTTGGCCTTCTCTGGGTCCCGTCGACTAAACAATGTTGTTTGGCGGGCCCCAGGAGAAGAGCCTTCTCTGTGGCGGCCCCGGCCCTCTGGAACCAACTCCCCCCGGAGATTAGAATTGCCCCTACCCTCCCTGTCTTTCGTAAACTACTCAAGACTCATTTATACCGCCAGGCATGGGGGAGTTGAGATATTCCTTCCCCCTAGGCCATTACAAGTTATGCATGTTATGTTTGTGTGTATGTTTGGTTTTATAAATAAGGGTTTTTAGTTGTTTTATTATTGGATCGTCACATGTTGTTTTTATCATTGTTGTTAGCCACCCCGAGTCTACGGAGAGGGGCGGCATACAAATCCAATAAATTATTATTATTATTAATTATTATTAATTGTAATTTTTTTTTTGGTCTTCTTTTGGGATTCTTTAGGTTAGTTATGGACTGGCTCCTTCTCTTCAAAGTGATAAATCACAATTCCCCTTTTTTTATCGCATGGTTCCGAAAGAAGAAACCCAGTACGAAGGGATTGTCCGACTGCTCCTGCACTTTGGATGGACATGGATTGCTTTATTTGCTCCCGATAACGCCAATGGAGAACGGTTCATTAGGACGTTGCCCTCCATGCTGAACCAGAATGATATTTGTGTTGCCTTCTTGAGACGATATTCCCGAATGATTTCGTACACAAGGACATTTCAAAGTGTACCAGCCAACCTGTGGAAACAAGTCTACATATTTTTATGTTATGCAGACACAGACTTTGCTTTTGGTCCAATTATCCGTTTTCATCAAATCTTCAACAGCCACTTTGATTCAACAATGGAAAAAGTCTGGATCACGACAATTGTGGGAGATGTCAAGCTAATCTTGGCTTATTCGCCTTTTTTATTCCAGCATATCCAAGGTTCCTTTTCCTTAGACAAGTCAAGCACAAGGACAACATTTGATTCTCATGAGCCCCGTTCCCTCTCCCTGGAAACATTTTGGAAAGAAGCATTCTCCTGCTCCTATTCAAAGCTGAGTCTGTCGGTGAAAGGTTGGAGAAGATGCAAGGAGAATGGGCATGTGGAGACCTTGCCTCCCCAGGAGCTTGAAAGAGTCCTGTCCCAAGACAAATACACCATTTATAACACTATTAAAATTGTGGTATGGGGTTTACAGGTTTCCCTTATGTCCAGATCCAGGAGGAACCTGGGGTCAAGGCAAAATAGGTTGGATGCTTCCAAGTTGCAACCATGGCAGGTATTCTCCTCAACTTATTTATTTATTTATTTTATTTATTTATTTATTAGATTTGTATGCCGCCCCTCTCCGTAGACTCGGAGCGGCTCACAACACAATAAAACAGTTCATAACAAATCTAATAATTTAAAGATTTAAAATATTTTTAAAACCCCATTATTAAGCAGACATACGTACAAACATACCATACATAAATTGTATAGGCCCGGGGGAGATATCTCAGTTCCTCCATGCCTGACGACAAAGGTGGGTTTTAAGGAGTTTGTGAAAGGCAAGGAGAGTGGGGGCAGTTTTAATCTCTGGGGGGAGCTGGTTCCAGAGAGGCGGGGCTGCCACAGAGAAGGCTCTTCCCCTGGGGCCCGCCAAACGACATTGTTTTTTTGACGGGACCCGGAGAAGGCCCACTCTGTGGGACCCAATTGGTCGCTGGGATTCGTTCGGCAGAAGGCGGTCCCGGAGATATTCTGGTCCCATGCCATGGAGGGCTTTATAGGTCATAACCAACACTTTGAATTGTGACCTGAAATTGATCAGCAACCAATGCAGACTGCGGAGTGCTAGTGTAACATGGGCATACCTTGGGAAGCCCATGATTGCTCTGGCAGCTGCATTCTGCACGATCTGAAGTTTCCGAACACTTTTCAAAGGTAGCCCCATGTAGAGAGCATTACAGTAGTCGAATCTCGAGGTGATGAGGGCATGAGTGACTGTGAGCAGTGAGTCCCGGTCCAGATAGGGCCACAACTGATGCACCAGGCGAACCTGGGCAAACGTCCCCCTTGCTACAGCTGAAAGATGGTTCTCTAATGTGAGCCGTGGATCGAGGAGGACGCCCAAGTTGCGGACCCTCTCTGAGGGGGTCAATAATTCCCCCCCCGGGTGATGGACAGACAGATGGAATTGTCCTTGGGAGGCAAAACCCACAGCCACTCCGTCTTATCCAGGTTGAGTTTGAGTCTGTTGACACCCATCCAGGCCCCAACAGCCTCCAGGCACCGGCACATCACTTCCACTGCTTCGTTGATTGGACATGGGGTGGAGATGTAAAGCTGGGTATCATCAGCGTACTGATGATACCTCACCCCATGCCCTTGGATGATCTCACCCAGCGGTTTCATGTAGATATTGAATAGCAGGGGGGAGAGGACCGACCCCTGAGGCACCCCACAAGGGAGAGACCTCGGGGTCGACCTCTGACCCCCCACTAACACCAACTGCGACCGACCGGAGAGGTAGGAGGAGAACCACTGAAGAACAGTGCCTCCCACTCCCAACCCCTCCAGCCAGCGCACTTGTCTCCTTCCTTGTCTCCTTCCAAAGAATCTCACTTTACAAAGAGTTCTTCTGACTTGCTTATTATTCCTAGAATGCACAAGTAGTCCTCAACTTACAAACAGGCATGGGTTTCAGCAGTTTCTGACCAGTTCTGGAGAACTGGTATGGAAATTTTGAGTAGCTCAGAGAACCGATACATACCATTTCTGACTGGCCCAACCCTCATATATACACTGCCTCCTGAGTGCCAGCTGATCTGGAAAAAATGGGGATTTTGCAGTATCCTTCCCCTCCCATGCCCACAAAGCCATGCCCACCAATCCAATCCATGCACACAGAGCTGGTATTAAAAAATCTGAATCCCACCACCACTGCTAACATCCATAATGGAACCTGCCTATTATAAATGTAATTCCTGTTGGTCGTGAAGCAGTCCACCCATAAGATTTTGCAAGTCTTTTTGCAGCTATTGTTAAAGGAATGTTGCAGTCTTAAGGTGAGCTCATTGTTCACTATGGGACACTTTTGCCAAAAACCAGAGGAAAATGCTGGTTTTCAGCAAGTTATATTACCATGGAAAACTGCACGTGACTAAATATGTGGGCCAGTTGCCAAATATCTGACATGGTTATGTGACCATCAGGGGGCAACTATGGATCTTTGAATTCAGGATGTAAGTACCCCCAGAGCAATCTGTCATAATTTTCAATTGTTGCTGAGTGACTGGTCTTAAATCGAGTGCTACCAATAAATAATTTCATGAAAAATGACTATTTCGTTCTGAAAATTTGATTGTGTTCACACAGCTGGCTAAATTACAACAGCTAAAGACCAAACAAAAATCATTACACAATATACTAAGCATGTCATTTAGGGCAACGAACGACCCACAAACTTTTGGGTAGAAGGGACTGTTTCCGTGAGTTTTCAGAGGAGCGAAGGGCGCATGGTTTTTGTGTGCTGTTTGCATCTTGTGGATGGGGCTTTGCTTGTTTGCCCAATCCAGTTTCTGGTTTGCCAGAGACTAGTATTGATCCATGGGCCAGCAGTTGGTGACTCCTGGTTTAGGGTACTGGTATAAACCTAGCTATTTAAGTTAAGCTCACAAATGGTGATAATATGACCACGTTGTAAAGGCTTGCTGGTTGTAAAACACTCGCACCTCAATAATGTGGGGATGCTGAAACACTCATAAGTGCACGGACCACTCATAAAGGTTTCAGTTTTAGCACTGTTGAAACTTCTACACTCCCTTTTTTTTTTTTGTCCAATACACAATGAGGGTTTTAGTGGGTATATATCTATATACACAAAATAAAATAAATGATGAAGGTTATTAAGGAGATACTCATAATAAAATATATATAAGAAATAATAGAAAGAAGATAAAGTAATAGAACATATCAATGAAAGAATAGAAGAAGAGATATAGGAATAGAAGAAAGGTATAGGAGATATAAGAGAGCAATAGGACTGGGGACAGAAGGCACTCTAGTGCACTTGTACTCGCCCCTTACTGACCTCTTAGGAATCTGGATAGGTCAACCGTAAATAATCTAAGGGTAAAGTGTTGGGGGTTTGGGGATGACACTATGGAGTCTGGTAATGAGTTCCACGCTTCGACAACTCGGTTACTGAAGTCATATTTTTTACAGTCAAGTTTGGAGTGGTTAATATTAAGCTTAAATCTGTTGTGTGCTCTTGTGTTGTTGTGGTTGAAGCTGAAGTAGTCGCCGACAGGCAGGATGTTGCAGCATATGATCTTGTGGGCAATACTTAGATCTTGTTTATGGCATCTTAGTTCTAAACTTTCTAGGCCCAGGATTGAAAGTCTAGTCTCGTAGGGTATTCTATTTCGAGTGGAGGAGTGAAGGGCTCTTCTGGTGAAGTATCTTTGGACATTTTCAAGGGTGTTAATGTCTGAGATGCAATATGGGTTCCAAACAGATGAGCTGTATTCGAGGATGGGTCTGGCAAAAGTTTTGTAAGCTCTGGTAAGTAGTGTGAGATTGCCAGAGCAGAAGCTACGTAGGATTAGGTTTACAACTCTTGAAGCCTTCTTGGCTATATTGTTGCAATCAGTTTGATTGTGGCCATCCCAGCTAATGACAACAGGGTCGTCTTCCGAGGCTGGTGTCCCGAGGCTGGTGGCTGCTCCTTGGGGGTTTACGTTTCCCCAAACTACCGACTCGTGCCTCTCTTTCCCCCTGCCCTTCCAGGGCAGATCTGATCTGGTTCTGTTCAGTTCCAAGTCTCCAAACAGCTGGGATTTGGGACTTCCCATGGAGTGCAGGGAACTGTGACCTGTGACCTCCAAAAATCCTCTCCCTTTGTTTCATTATATAAAGTAATTCTTCTCTTGTTTTCTCCACCTTTCCAGCTTCACTCTTTCTTAAGAGAGATCCAATTTTTAAATGATTCCTCAAGCAGGCTCTACATGGACAAGGATGGCGAATTGGCAGCCAATTTTGACATTATGAACTGGGTGCAATTTCCCAATCAGACTCACAGCAGAGTGAAAATTGGGAGCATAGAAAAGGCAGCAGAGGCTGGACTCAAGTTCACTATCCATCCTGAGGCTATTTCATGGCCCTTGCAGTTTAATGAGGTAAAGAGCACCAAGATGATTAGGAGACTGGAGGCTAAAAGATATAAAGAATGGCTGCTGGAATTGGGTATGTCTAGTTTAATGAATAGGAGAAGAGGTGACATGATAGCAGTGTTTCAATATTTAAGAGGTTGCCACAAAGAAGGGAAGGGTCAACCTATTTTCCAAGCACCTGAAGTTAGGACAAGAAGCTTCTTTCAAAAATCAAAAACAGAAGCACATACAGATAACTGATTCACCAGGATTCAATACCATTAGCAGATTATTTCATCAAGTAAACACAAGCAGGAGTTTAGTTTCATTTCAGCAAAGAGTACAGAGAGTGCAGAGATGATTGGAGCCACACCCAGCCTTTAGCTTAAGTTTCGATTCTCTGCACAGACTCAGAAATGTTGAGTTATCATTAGCTGACTTAGTTGCTATGTTTCTTCATTGACTGACCTTGTCAACACTGGCTCTCCCAGTCATGAATATTCTAACAAAGCAATGGATGGAAACTATTCAAGGAGAGAAGCAACTTAGAATTAAGGTGACATACCCTAACAGTGAGAACAATTAATCAGTGAAAAGACTTGCATTAAATTGCTTAAGATGCTGCAACATTTGTAAGGGTACAAATGGTTGTAAGTCACTTTTTTCAATGCCATTGTGATGGTGTAGTGGTTAGAGTGCAGTACTGCGGGTTATGTCTGCTGACTGCCAGCTGCCAGCAGTTCGGCAGTTCGATTCTCACCGGCTCAAGGTTGACTCAGCCTTTCATCCTTCCAAGGTTGGTAAATGAGGATCCAGATCATTGAGGGCAATAGGCTGACTGTGTAAACTGCTTAGAGAAGGCTGTAAAAGTACTGTGAAGTGGTATATAAGTTTAAGTGCTATTGCTTTTGTAACTTGGAATGGCCAGTAAACAAATGGTTGTAATTCAAGGACTACCCATGTCATACAGAAGGCTTTGCCAATGCCTTCTTCCAGAAGTCCAGGTGGTCCCCCAACAAAGTGCCTGACCCAGTTCAGCTTTGGAGATTATCCAAGGTTGCCGTTGTTGTATCTCCTATGGCTGCCAATTGTGAGATAACAGTCTCAAGCCTTCCCAACCCAGTTACTGGCCCTTTGACTGGAAAGGCTAGGAGTCACAGTTTTGAGAAGGCTGATAGATTATATGCTGCAACGTCCTGCCTGTCGGTGACTACTTCAGCTTCAACCACAACATCACAAGAGCATACAACAGATTTAAACTTAATATTAACCGCTCTAAACTTGACTGTAAAAAATACAACTTCAGTAACCGAAGCATGGAACTCATTACCAGACTCCGTAGTGTGTCATCCCCAAACCTCCAACACTTTACCCTTAGACTGCCCACGGTTGACCTCTTCAGATTCCTAAGAGGTCAGTAAGGGGCATGCATAAGTGCACTAGAGTGCCTTCCGTCCTCTGTCCTATTGCTCTCCCTATATAAGAACATAACATAAGAACATAAGAAGAGCCATGCTGAATCAGGCCAAAGCCCATCGAGGTCCAGCATTCTGCGTCACACAGTGGCCCCACCAATTGTCCATGGGGATCTTGAGCAGAAAGCAAAGGCAAGACCCTCCCTTTCCCCTGACCCCCCAACAAATGGTACTCATGGGAATCCTGCCTGCCTCAACCAACATAGAGGCAGCACATGGACATCCGTTTCAATAACCACCAATACACTTGGCATCCATGAATGTGTCTAATCCTGCCTTGAAACTATCAAGGCTGACAGCTGTCACAACCTCTTCTGGAAGTGAATTCCATAAACCAATGACCCTCTGGGTGAAGAAATATTCCCCTTGATTTGTCCTCACTTTCTTTCTTATGAACTCTAGGGAGTGCCCCCTCTTGTCCTAGTATTGTGTGATAGAGAAAATATTTTTTCTCTATCCACCTTTTCTATCCCATGCATGATTTTATACACTTCGATCAAGTCACCCCTTAAACGCCATCTTTCAAGGCTGAAGAGACCAAGGCGTTGCAACCTGGTATCATAAGGGGAGGTGCTCCATTTCCTTTGTCATTCTTGTTGCCCTTTTTTGCATCTTCCTATATCTTTTTTTGCATCTCTTATATCTTTCTTCTATTCCTATATCTCTTCTTCTATTCTTTCATTTATATATTTTATCTTCTCTTCTATTCTTTCTTAGATATATTTTACTATGAGTATATCCACTATTACCTTCATTGTGTAATGGACAAAAATCAATAAATATAAATAAATAAATAAATAAATAAATAAATAAATAAATAAATAAATAAATATAAAAATATGCTAAGAGCTGCCAACTAGAATTCCATTCCATAGGCCAAAATTTCTTGTGATGTTTTCTTCTGGATGTATCTTGTCTCTGTTATTAGGTCACACCTTATTCCAAGTGCACCAAAAGCTGTAGGACTGGTTATGCCAAAGTAGCTCGAAAGGGGCAGCCGATCTGCTGCTATGATTGTGTCCCCTGCCCAGGAGGGACGATTTCCACTCAAGAAGGTAGGTAGCACTGATACATAGCCATTCTTTTGAAAGAAAGGGCAAGAATGCCCTTAGGCAGGCTCTAAATAAGTCTGTTACTCAACCTTGGTAACATTTGTGATGCATGGACTTCAACTCCCAGAATTCCGCAGCCTGTTGACTAGAGAATTCTGGAAGTTGAAGTCCATACATTTTCAAGTTACCAAGGTTGAGAAACACTGCTGGAGAAACTTCTCTATTTTTCTTATTGAAAAGTATCAGATTTTTGGACCTATAGTTCCATGTTATTAGTGAAGGAGAAAAGCATTGCATTTTTAGAAGTTTAATTCCAGGCTGATGGTACTGTCTCTGTCCCATGCTGTACTCCAGCTCTTACTTGGAATGTTTCCCCCCAAAATACAACTAAATCATGCATAGCATCAATTGACAGGTTAAATAGTGTTCTAAATACAGTACAGTGGTATCTCAGTACTTGGTTACTCCAAAACCCATCAAATTTGGTACTAGATGCATTTTAATGCAAAAATGTTGTCTTGATACTTGTTTGTTTGGTACTTGTCACATTGGGAAAGGGGGTAGCCACAGAGAACAGACAGAAAGTTGACTATGCCATTAAGGTGTCTGTCAAAGGAAGAGGAGGATGACCACAGAGGATGGACCGGAAGTGGGCCATGCTGGGAATGGCACTGTGATAGGAAAATACACATAGTAAGCCCAGCTGAAACAAAAGGTAATGTGGTAACTCACGTAGTTTGTTTTGTATCCTGTTGTTTTGAATCCTCATCATGGCTCTCTGAACCAATTAACAATGAGTACCAAGGACAAGGTACCACTGTATATTCCTAAAATAATTTGCATATTCCTTTTTCCAGAATGTTGCTTTCAAGTTTCCATTTTGGCTTGATGATCTTCTATCTAACAAACAATCAGGACTAACTCTGATTAGCTTTTCTGAGCTGAACTAAAGTTACCTAGTTGCTGCCATCTGCTGTGACAATTAAAGCAAATTTTATTGCAGATCTTATTGGGCTAGCATGCTGCATTAAAATGATCTTTTTTTTAATCCTCTTTAGATGCAGATCTTTGCATCCTGTGTGGGGACTATCAGCATCCAAACAAGGCTCAAGATCACTGTGTACCCAAGATTATAACTTTTCTCTCTTACGTTGAAAATTTAGGGATAATCCTTGCTTCCTTTGCATTGTTCTTGACCTTAGCGTCAGGGTTTGTGTTAGGAATTTTCATTAAATTCCTCGAAACTCCCATTGTCAAAGCCAACAACAGAGACCTCTCTTATGTCCTCCTTGTCTCCCTCCTGCTTTCTTTTTTGTCCTCCTTGCTCTTCATTGGCAAGCCAAGCAAAGCGACCTGCCTTCTCCGACAAACAGCCTTCAGCATCATCTTCTCAATTGCTGTCTCTTCTGTCTTGGCCAAAACAATCATGGTGGTGCTAGCTTTCTTGGCCACAAAGCCAGGGAATCGGGTAAGGAGATGGCTGGGGAAGACTTTGAGCAACACCATTGTCCTTTCCTGCTCCATTGTCCAAGTTGTTCTCTGTACAATTTGGCTGGGCTCTTCACCTCCCTTTCCTGACTCTGATATAAACTCTCAACCTGGAGTAATCAACCTGCAATGTAACGAAGGCTCTCTTGTCATGTTTTATGTTGCTCTTGGATACATGGGCTTTCTGGCTGCCATCTGCTTTTTGGTGGCGTTCCTAGCTAGGAATCTGCCTGGTGCCTTCAATGAAGCCAAGTTGATCACCTTCAGCATGCTGGTCTTCTGCAGCGTTTGGGTGTCTTTTGTGCCTACCTACTTGAGCACCAAAGGGAAATACATGGTGGCCGTGCAGATCTTCTCCATCTTGGCCTCCAGTGCTGGGTTGCTGGCCTGTATCTTTCTTCCTAAATGTTACATTATTGTACTGAGGCCTGGTTTAAATACAAAAGAGCAACTCATGATAAAAACGAGCAACGCAGTGTAATGAGGTGCTGCAAAATCCCTGAGGGGAACGATGTCTTCAGAGGGATTTACAGCACCCCCAGCCAGGCGGGTCACTCACAAACGTCAATCCTAGAAAGAAGACTTGGACACATCTCTCTCTGGGTGAAGTGACACAGTGTTGAGCTGTGCGCTTCCTTTTATTGGGAGCATATGCAAATGGAAATGATTACACGTACATGTCAACTGATATGCAAACATCTAATACAGCTTTCAAGTCCTTCCTATCACCATATGTCATGTAACCAATTTCCTTGAATAGTTTCCTATGACCAAATGTCTCTTACATCTAATTTCCTTGAGCAAATGTCCTTTCAAGTAATGTCCTTTCATGTAACTAATTTCCTTGAACCATTTGTCTTTATCACAGCTAATCTCTGTTCACCATGAGCAAATGTCCTTTCATCACAGTCTCATCCTGTTGTCTTCAAGCAATGTATATTGCATAGCTTTTATCTTTTAGTGATGCATTCTTGTTATCAGGGGGATGTTGTTGAACCATTTTATGGCCAGCTATTTCCTTTAGTAGTTTCCACCAGAAGGGCAGATTAAACTATGTGAGTCCTGTCCTGGCAATAATGGAATCAAAAGTGAGCAAGGCATATTATGCTAGAAGTACAGATATAATATTATCCTATCCTAACATATATGCTACATTGGTATGCTACATCGGCTATAGTGTAATCCTTAGTAGTAGGCATATGTCAAAATCTGGTCTAGCAATGCAATTTCCTCTTTAAGTGGAAAGCACTTTAAGAGAAGCAATGTTAGAATAAAGGAGAAATGTCCTGATAGAACAATTAATCAGTGAAAAAGTTTGCCTCCAGATGTTGTGAATGCTCTAACCCTGGATGTTTTTAATCCAAAATGTTGGATAACCATTTGTCTGAAGTGATGTAGAGGTTCCTGCCTGAGCAGGGGATTGGACTAAAAGATCTCTAATTCTGTTTTTCTGTTATAAGTACCAGCAAAGAGGCTTCCTTGAGTAGCAAAGAGAGAAAGTATTGATTTTGATCCTGTGGAAAGCTAGCACCCACCCTTAGAAGAATGAAATATTTTAGGAAATATTAAAAAGGCAGAGTATTATATTTCCCTGGATGAGAAATTGGAAAACATGCTCTTGGAGAGAGAAACTCAGAATCTCAACTCTCTGTCCCACCCCCACCCACCCCAAGCATATACTGAGCTGGGACAGTTGTAGAGATGCAGATTTGGCAATCCATTTCTGCCTGCAGCAAAGTCTGGCTCTGAACAAAGGCAGGGCAAAGCCATTCAGCCACAATAGAAATTGCTCTTTCTTGCATAATCCACGATTGACCTCTCCAGGTTCCTAAGAGGCCAGTAAGGGGCATACATAAGTGCACTGGTGTGCCTTTCGTCCCCTGTCCAATTGTCTTTCCTTTCTTTCACCTATCTTATATATTCTCTTCCTTTCATACATCCTCTCCTCTAAGTGCTATTACTATTGCTATGTAGCCCTGGTGTTACGTGCAAGCAACTAGAATGACTCCAAGGTCCCAAAGGTACTTTTTCAAGAGGCAGCTGGATTTTCTGGTTTTTCTCTTTGAAGACATTTCATTCCTCATGCAAACAGCTGGTTATTTGCATTTTTTTACAGAGTCATTGAGGCCACTTGGAGGTTTATCTGTGTCCTTGGGATCACCTCAATGGTGCAAATGGAACCTTGTTTGGAACTGCTGAAAGGACTATGCTATAGACAGCTGATGTTGTATCCCCCCCTCTCTGTTAAGAGAGGGCTATTCAGTTTTGAAATAGACTGCCTGTTTGACCCCTCTTTCAAACCTGTGCAGAATGTGGACCTGTGCAGAATGTTTTGGAAAAAATGACTGTTGTCTTTTAAATGCAAATGGACTGCTGAATCTAGTCCTGTTGGGTTTGTTCTCCTGTGTTGTGCCATATGTTTACGAAGTTGTTTTGTTTCCCCAGTGTACAGATTTGGCTCACTACATTGTACAGTATATATCATGTTGCTCAATTGGTATCTGGGTATTTTATTGCTGGAATGGACAAACGTCTGTCTTAGTGAATTTTGGGATTTGACTAAAGTTCCAAGGCTTTAGTTGTTCTGTCGGGCTCTCTGGTAGACTCCTCCCAAAAATTCACAGGTACAAATTTCAGACACACACACGTTTGAAAATTCAAAACAATGTTCTTTATAATGAAGCCCTCTTTTGGTATAGCAAAGAGCACTGGTCTCCAAACAAACTGGTAATTTGTACAAGTCCCTTATCAGTTCTGTGATACTTAGCTTGCAGCTGTGAGGCAATTCACAGTCCTTCCTCTTTCACAAAGTGAAACACACTTTGCTCTGGTTTAGTTTCAAAGCGGGGAAAAATCAGCACACAAAGGTCAAAGTCAGCAAAGCAGGCATGAAACACAACGATCAGATAATCCTCCACAATGGCCAAACCCACAGGCTGCTCTTTATAGCAGCCTCACTAATTACCACAGCCCCACCCAACCACAGGTGGCCTCATTTTCTTTGATAATAATCTCTCAGTTGTTGCTGCCTATGCATCGCTCTCCGCATGCTTGGTTGTATCATTCACTCTTGTTCGGAATCCAAGGAGGAGCTAGATAATTGATCTCCTTCTGAGCTGTCTGCCACACTCTCCTCCTCCCTGTCACTCATGTCTTCTTGGTCAGAGGAGCCTTCATCAGCAGATTCCACCGGGAGCAAAACAGGCCTGCAGCATGTGGATGTCTCCCCCACATCCACAGTCCTTGGGGCAGGAGCTGGGCCAGAGCTAACCACAACACTTTTATATACTGTTGTTGCTCTCTAGCCCTATCTAGTGGTCAGAGAGACATAATACCAAGTACAGTATATTGTTTGAAGCTGACCCAACCCATTTTACTCATCAGCTTGGACTCTCAAACCAAGTGCATGCTGGGAAACCAGATTCCATTTTCTTTAGCATTTGGAGAAGGTGAAAGCACAAAAAAGAATCCATCTCAATCTGTAGCACATGGTCATCCAAGGACAATCCCACATCCCACTCACAGAGCATTGTGGGTGAGATTTAAATTGCTTGTATTTATTAATTGTTATGTTCCACAGTAATTCAATATTGTCGAACTTGTATTTGGTTCTCCTTGTATTTATTCCTATTTTCCTCACTTTCACCATATCCTGTTTTTTCAATAAAAAATTCAGATCTATGCACATGGTCTGTTTTATTGGAGGAGAGCTGCATGTCAAGCTGCACCCAAACGTGTAGTAAGGACAGAACAACGTTAGTAGTTCTACTTTAAATATAATCATAAAAAATGATCAAACAAATTCCTCAGGAATGTCTTCTTTCACATAAATGATGGGATGTAAAAATCCCTCCAAGTATCTATATTATTATGTGTTGTAATCATAGGTTCATAGGCACTGAACATTAGGAATGGAATCTTGCTGAAGAGTGATGTTTTAGCCTAATGGGTGCTGTATAAACCTTATTTCTTCCTCTATTGAAAGGGAGCAAGAGTCCAGGCTGAGTAAGCAAGTTGCAGAATCCATGACCACGTGGAAAATAATTAACTTGATATACAGCATGGAGAAAACGTATAGCTAACTTCCATATAAGGAAATATATGCCTTACTCTCATTCCTTTGCTAATCACCAGTAAACACACAATGCAGGAAAAGGCAAAGAATGGAGCTTCCATTAATTATCTATAGGGAAGTCACGAGGAGGTTGCCTTATACAGTGCATGAGTGAATGGTAGTTGGGGGATGGCTTAATGTATGTGGCATTCGCGAATTGGTTATTCTGTACCACATGTCAGGAAAAATGAAATACAATAAAAGGAGAGATCTTGATTCAATCGAGGTCATCTCATTGAGAATACAGTGTTCCCTCGATTTTCACGGGTTCGAACTTCGCGGAAAGTCTATATCACGGTTTTTCAAAAATATTAATTAAAAAATACTTTGCAGGGTTTTTCCCTATACTACGGTTTTTCCCACCCAATGACATCATATGTCATCGCCAAACTTTCGTCTGCCTTTAATAAATATTTTTTTTAATAAACTTTAATAAATAAACATGGTTAATAATAATCTAAATGGTTGCTAAGGGAATGGAAAATTGCAATTTAGGGGTTTAAAGTGTTAAGGGAAGGCTTGTGATACTGTTCATAGCCAAAAATAGTGTATTTACTTCCGCATCTCTACTTCGCGGAAATTCAATTTTCGCGGGCGGTCTCAGAACGCATCCCCCACGAAAAGCGAGGGAACACTGTATTCTCTGTGTTGCTTCATTTTGATGTGGCAATTATGGCATCCTGTGCCTCCCTAGAGGTTGACCCACTGGGGGAGGGCTGCTTGCCTTCAATTATGTAATATTGTTTTCAGTGTATCCCTTTTAAATGAAGAGCAATGAGACAAAGATTACATTGTTTGTGTTGTTAGAAAATTTATACTAAAATGTATACTATGAATTAGTTAGGGGCAGGGGAGGGTTCCTTCTGGTTTGGACCAGATCACCTGAACTGTTAGAGACCCACTGGTGATGTGACAATGGTATCATGGATCCGGTTTGGGCAGTGCTGGTCCTTGAGTGCTGCCAACTTTCTTTTGGAATTTTTGATAGAATTTTACATCTTTGGGTGGCTTCTCTTCTTTATCTGCTTCAAAAAGAGCCTCCCACCCTCCCCCGGGCTAATGCTCGCCTTTATTTCTTCACCTGAAGCACTGCTGTCACCTCCTCAGCTGTGTTTCAGGCTGAATCCCCCTATGGAGCATGCACAGAAGTGAAATTTCACAAGGGGATGCACGCACAAGAGTGTAGGAAGTATGGGTGAAAAGTCGTGATGCGAACCAGTGTTGAAGGTAAGTGGAACCCGTCCCTGGTTAGCAGTGTGGAAACAATGGATTCTTGTTGGGGTATGGAGATAATGGTTCCTTACTGGTCCTTCTCGATTACTTTCAATACTATCAATCAACCATTGAGATGAGATTTAGATGTGATCCTCTATCAGAAAATAGATATAAGGCTAGTCCAACCATTCGTTTAGTGACTGATTTTGCAATGGCACTAAAAAACCTACTCCTAGTCCTCCTACATATGACTGTTGCAGCATCTCCACGATCAGAAGTGTTGTCAGGTGCCATGTATTTATGAATGGAGTGAGTTGCAGCCATTTTCTCTGTTTCTCAGTTTGACATACTTTTTCGGGGAAGACGGTGCTTTGGAATGCCATACCAGAACATCAACAACTTACTGTCTTGTGGAAACCAAGGTCATCCTACTGTCAGGGTTCCAAGTAATAGATCCATTGCAAGCATCGGACCAGGGTATCTGCGAAACCGCCTTCTGCCGCACGAATCCCAGCGACCGGTTAGGTCCCATAGAGTTGGCCTTCTCCGACTCCCGTCGACTAAACAATGTCGTCTGACAGGACCCAGGGGAAGAGCCTTCTCTGTGGTGGCTCTGACCCTCTGGAACCAGCTCCCCCCAGAGATTAGGATTGCCCCCACCCTCCTTGCCTTTTGTAAACTCCTTAAAACCC
Organism: Erythrolamprus reginae; assembly: GCF_031021105.1. Classification (NCBI taxonomy): domain Eukaryota; kingdom Metazoa; phylum Chordata; class Lepidosauria; order Squamata; family Dipsadidae; genus Erythrolamprus; species Erythrolamprus reginae. The sequence goes on along the minus strand of NC_091951.1, from coordinate 13,717,696 downwards.
ACCTCTGTCGTCAGGCATGGGGGAATTGAAACATCTCCCCCTTCCCCGTGTAGTTTTGGTGTATGGTTGATTGTGTGCTTGTTTTTTATATATTGGGGTTTCTTTTTTGGACTTTTTAACCTAAAACTGTAATTTAGATTGCTAAATATTAGATTTGTTACTATGTGCTGTTTTTACCATTGTTGTGAGCCGCCCCGAGTCTGCGGAGAGGGGCGGCATATAAATCCAATAAATCTAATCTAATCTAATCTAAGCAAAAACTCTGAGGCAGGTGGATTCCTCAAAGAATAGCTTTATTGGAAGTATCATGTTGGCACATAACTTGTAAAAAACCAACTTTTGGCTTTTACCTAATTAAAAGTTTAAAAATATTACTCTCAACCCCAAGCAATGTCACCTGGCCCAATCAAGGCAGCATCCACTAGTCTAGTGACATCACTGCTTTGTCCTCCAGCCAGGTATGGGGATGTCCTTGGTCCCCAAGATAAAATATTTTATTTTGATTACACAACCCCAGCTATATCTAATCCCGCCCCTCCCTATGCCTTGCTCCAGTGGCACTGCACTGAAGCTCATGGATGGCTCTGGCCAGATCAGCTTCAGGGTTGACACTTACCAGGCACTGGCTAGAGACTGGAAGAGTTACCAAGGATACAGGTTACCAAGGTCATCAAGTATACTACAAAATACCTAACTGGATAACGTGATCCATGACAAGGAGGGAGGAAGTTGTCTATTCTTTAATTATACTGAATGAATGGGAAATAGCCAGGACTGTTTTTGCATTTTAAATATGCCAAAATGATGTACTCAATAAGGCAATTATTTGAGAAAGCCAAATGAGTTTCTGGATTGGTTGGGTTCATATTTGGAATCTTGACAAACTACTTATAAAAGATGGTGCTTGAAAAAAAAATCTGAATTGGCTCTGTGATATCTCTAAATTCCATTCTTCTTTATGCCACTTAATGAACACTACTCAGTTGATTCATACATCAATTCAATCTTTTTATTATGGAAAACTAACATGTATAAGAAGCATTGTGTATATTTTACAAATGTAAAATACATACACTCATAAACACACAATTTATATACCATCAATTACTACTTAAAAATTATCTAAGCACAAATGTAATGGCATGAAGATGGTGAGACACTGACTGATAATATGATCAATTGTTAAATATGAATGGCTGATCTTAGATAACACTCTTGAAATATTCTTATGTAAGAATCACTTTTCTATTTTATTTTTATCATTAAATGCTCTTTTGTATTCAGATCAGGCCTTAGTACAATAATGTAACACTTAGGGAAGAAGATGCAACCCAGCAGCCCAGCACTGGATGCCAAGATGGAGAAGATCTGCACAGCCACCATGTATTTCCCCTTGGTGCTCAAGTAGGTAGGCACGAAGGACACCCAAACACTGCAGAAGATCAGCATGCTGAAGGTGATCAACTTGGCTTCGTTGAAGGATCCAGGAAGCTTCCTGGACAGGAAAGCCACCACAAAGCAAATGGCAGCCAGGAAGCCCATGTAGCCAAGAGCACCATAGAACATAGCAAGAGAACCTTCATTGCATAGCAGGAGGATTTCTCCTGGCTGAGAGTTCTTATCAGAGTCCGGAAATGGAGGGTGTAGCCCTAACCAAGAGAAGCACAGAACAATTTGGATGCTGGAACAGAGAAGAATGAGACTGTTGGTGAAGCTCTTTCCCAGCCATCTCCTTACCTGATTCCCTGGCTTTGTGGCCAGGAAAGCCATCACCACCATGATTGTTTTGGCCAAGACAGAAGAGACAGCAACTGAGAAGATGATGCTGAAGGCTGTTTGTCGGAGAAGGCAGGTTACTTTGCTTGGCTTTCCAATGAAGAGCAAGGAGGACAAAAAAGAAAGCAGAAGAGAGACAAGGAGGACATAAGAGAGGTCTCTGTTGTTGGCTTTGACAATGGGAGTTTCTAAGAACTTAATGAAGATTCCTAACACAAAGCCAGTCATTAAGGACAAGAAGAGAGAAATAGAAGCTAACATGATCCCCAAATGTCCTTGATAGCTCAGAAAATTTATAATTTTGGGGATACATTGATCTCGGTCTTTATTTGGATACTCATCTTCTGGGCATTTGATGCATTCCTCTGCATCTGAAAAGAGGAAAAGTAATAGCTCCATTACAACGTATTCTTTTAAATTCACTCATGATTGGGGGTGAAGGTTCATTCTATGAATTTGTGGATTGGTTTCCAAATGTTTCGTTACTAGGGTAGATAATATCTTCAGTGGAGTTTAGGGGAAACTAATCACTCATGAGTAAAGATAACTAATATTCTGCATGTTTCTCGGTATGGAGAACTATGGCAGTCAGTAGTATGGTTGAAGATTGGAAAACTTTGGATCTCAGAGTTACTTTTTCTCATTGTTTGCCATGTGTGCATTAAGGTGATATTCTCCCTATTTATTCCAACAGTACAGACAAGTAACCTCAAACCTGCTATCCTTACATTTTCCCCACTCATTTTCATTTCCATGGTTGCTTTTAGAATCTTCTTTAAAATTCTGGTCATTAAACAAATCATGTTTTTTTAAGTGTATCCATTCTTCTGAATGGGCATTCTTTTTTTGCCAGAAATTGACAAAAGAAAAAAAAATTGATGCAAAATGTAATCATGTGACCAGAGGATCCTTCAGGTTTTATTTATTTATTTATTTTATTTATTTATTTATTGGATTTGTATGCCATCCCTCTCCGTAGACTCAGGGTGGCTAACAACAATGATAAAAACAGCATGTGACAATCCAATAATAAAACAACTAAAAACCCTTATTATAAAACTAAACATACACACAAACATACCATGCATAACTTGTAATGGCCTAGGGGGAAGGAATATCTCAACTCCCCCATGCCTGGCGGTATAAATGAGTCTTGAGTAGTTTACGAAAGACAGGGAGGGTGGGGGCAATTCTAATCTCCGGGGGGAGTTGGTTCCAGAGGGCCGGGGCCGCCACAGAGAAGGCACTTCCCCTGGGGCCCCCAAACAACATTGTTTAGTCGACGGGACCCTGAGAAGGCCAACTCTGTGGGACCTTATCGGTCGCTGGGATTCGTGTGGTAGCAGGCGGTTCCGGAGGTAATCTGGTCCAATGCCATGTAGGGCTTTAAAGATCATGACCAACACTTTGAATTGTGACCGGAAACTGATCGGCAGCCAATGCAAGCCACAGAGTGTTGAGGAAACGTGGGCGAATCTTGGAAGCCCCATGATGGCTCTCGCGGCTGCGTTCTGTACAATCTGAAGTTTCCGAAGTTGATTATAAATGTGAGTCAGTTATCTAAAATGCAATCATGTTTTATAATTGTGTTGCCCACCAATGGGTCCAAAGACGGGCTACAAAAATGGTGGAAGGTCTTAAGCATAAAACCAATCAGAAAGACTTAATGAACTCAATCTGTATACTCTGGAGGACAGAAGGAAAAGGGGGGATATGATCAAAACATTTAAATAAGTAAAAGGATTTTAATAAGGTTCAGGAGGGAAGTGTTTTTAATAGGAAAGTGAACACAAGAACAAGGGGGGCACAATCTGAAGTTAGTTGGTGGAAAGATCAGAAGCAACATGAGAAAATATTATTTTACTGAAAGAATAGTAGATGCTTGGAACAAACTTCCAGTAGACGTGGTTGGTAAATCCACAGTAACTGAATTTAAACATGCCTTGGATAAACATACCGTATATCCATCCTAAGATAAAATACATAAGGGAAATAGTATAAGGGCAGATTAGATGGACCATGAGGTCTTTTTTTGCCGTCAATCTTCTATGTTTGTATTTTTCTATAATGGCTGAAGTGTTTTACAGGTCATAAAATACCATTTCCAAGATTGTCATAACTTGACAGTCATTAAGGAAGGTTTACCGGTACTTTCTCACTGAAAACTATATGGGTAAGCCCATTTTTCCCCTAAAATCCCCTTACCTTCTTGAGTAGATGTAGTCCCCTCTGCACAAGGAACACAATCGTAGCAACAAACAGGTTCGCTTTCACGGGCCACCTTGACGGATCCGGGCCGGCAATTTTCCACACACTGTGAAGGAGGGAAAGTCTACACACACAAAGAGAAAAAATCAAGGATAGTGAACCAGGGCTCAGTTCCCTATAGGACTTAGACTTAACACTCAGAATAAATTTATTGTAACTTTAAAAGTACACTAATCAGCAATGAAATTTCATTACATACAATTCTCAAAGGGTCACCACCTCCAATATACACTACATAAACATCATTTATTTATTTACTTACTTACTTACTTACTTACTTACTTACTTACTTACTTACTTACTTACTTACTTACTTATTGGATTTGTATGCCGCCCCTCTCCGTAGACTCGGGGCGGCTAACAACATTAATAAAAACATCATATAAATCCAATACTAAAACAACTAAAAAACCAAACATCCATACAAACAAACATACCATACATGAATTGTAAAGGCCTAGGGGGAAAGAATATCTCAGTTCCCCCATGCCTGACGGTATTTAATGGTGTTTTGCCATAGTCCGGTGGAACAGCAGTCTCCCACTCCTTCCTGCTACCCCACCAGAACCGGAATCCTTCTTTTAATGACCCAATAATCCCTTGTTGGGTGGAATCTGAGCAATTTAATGAAGCTGAGCATTTACTGGCTGGAAGACCTGCCTGTTGCCAATGCAGAGTTGTTGCTTTTGCAGCAAATATATTCTCATTGTGTCCAGAGAAAAGGTCTCATAGCCTAGCTATACCGAGATATACCAACACCTTGCTTCTCTTCTCTTCTAGTCCAGTCCATTCATTCATTCGTTTGTTTTGTTTTATTTTATTTATCTATCTATCTATCTATCTATCTATTTATTTATTTGCTTTGTCAAGTACATATTGGAGGTATGTAAAGATATAATAATATTTATATACATGATACTAATAAAAAGAAAAATAACATTAGATATAATAATATTCATATACAGTACATGTTACTAGTAAAAAATATAAAGAAACATTAGGACAGGGGATGGCAGTTCATCTTGAACTCCTTCCTATTCTTAATTCCCACTAATTTCTCTTGCCTGTTAGTAGTTCAGATTCTTGTAGAGAGCTAAAGTTGACAATAAATATTTATACATATTTAAATTTCCCTGGTGCTTGATACCTTAGCTTTATTTATTTAGTTGTTTAGTCGTTTAATTTTATTAGCCACCCAGCTGCAATAGACTCTTAAAGTATTGTGACAGTATCTAAGGGCAGTTTAAAGGGTGTATAAACTGTTAGGATCTGCCACTCCATCTATTACTTTGGAAGGATGTCAGAGAAAAATCTATGGAGATGCTCAGTCATCCAGGTCATGGTTGTCCCAAAGATGCTTTTCAAAAGGCAATTGGACTTTCTTATTTTTCTTAGAGAACCGATATGGACTACAAGAGAAGCAATGAGTGTGGATTACCAAATGGGGGATTTTGTGAATACTTTTTTGCTGCATAAAAATCTCTCATGCTGAATTATTTCTCTTCCTGGTCTGAGAAGCAGAGCTAAGAAAAATACCTTCTATCTTATGGAAAAGATTCCACTTATTTGACTCTGACTAATATTGAAAACAACTGCATGGAAGATCTACCAATGTTCTTCAAAAACCAGCACATAGTGAAAGGAAGCAATCAAATGTCCTTACCTTGTTAAGCCAATCCAATTCTTCAATCCCATCCTGGTTAATAATAAATTTGAAATTTCCAGCTCCTTGGCCTTCCAGCATTGCAAACTCCACTCTGGTCATTGTCTCATTGGAGAGGACGACCCAATTTATAATGTCAAAGTCGGCTGTTAGGACTCCCTTCTCAACCAAACGGATACCTTTCATGGAAGAATTGTGAAATGTGGAGCTCTGAAGGAGAGGATGAAGCTAAAGTGGAAGAGAAAACTGCAGCCTGTAGAAAACACGAAGTAACATTTCTTATCTCAGCCGCCCATTTCGTAATCGCATCTTTTACAGTTGAGGGATTAATTCTAGACATCTGCTAGACATATTGGCATATTTAATGTGAATGTTCAAAGTTACAACAGCATTGGAAAAGTGACTTATGACCGTTTTTCACACTTACTAGAATTGCAGCATCCCCAGGATCATGTGATCAAAATTCAGATGCTTTATATTTTTGACAGTTGCAGTCCCGTGGTCACACAATCCCCTTTTGACCAGCAAAGTCAAAGATGGAGCCAGTTTCATTTATATATATAGTTTATATAGTTTATTAGATTTGTATGCCGCCCCTCTTCAAAGACTCGGGGCGGCTCACAACGTAACAGTGATACAATACATTACAAATCCAATAGTAGAAAATTAAATCAATTTAAAAAACATTAATAACATAGTAAAATCCCTAACTATACAATCATAAACATTCAACCTAATCCATCATACGGTAAGGCCGAAAACATAATAAAAAGGGGGGGGGGTAATTATCCCCATGCCTGGTGACATAGGTGGGTCTTCAGCATTTTACGGAAGGCGAGGAGGGTGGGGGCTGCTCGAATCTCTGGAGGGAGTTGATTCCAGAGGGCCGGGGCCGCCACAGAGAAGGCTCTTTCCCTGGGTTATGCCAGTCAACATTGTTTGGTCGACGGGACCCAGAGAAGGCCAACTCTGTGGGACCTAATCGGCCACTGGGATTCGTGCGGCAGAAGGCGGTCTCGGAGATATTAACAACCATGTTACCAATTTAACAATTGAAATGTTTCACTTAACAACTGCTGCGAGAAAAGTTGTAAATGGGGGACAAACTAACTTAACAAATTTTTCACTTAGCAGCATACATTTTGGGCTCAATTGTGGTCTAATGATCTAAGTGCCAAAGCCCACTGTAACAACATTGCCAAAAGGGCACTAAGAGTAGTCAATGTAATCTTGTGCAGTGTCTCCTCTGGCAATATAACACTGCTAAATAGAGCATACAAAACATTTGCTAGACCAATCCGGAAATACAGCTCACCTATCTGGAACCTGCACTGCATATTGGATATTAATATAATCGAGAGAGTCCAAAAATATTTCATGAGAAGAGTCCTCCACTCCTCCACTCACAACAGAATACCTTATGTCACCAGACTTGAAATCTTGGGCTTAGACAACCTAGAACTACGTTGCCTTCATACCGATCTAATTGTAATTCATAAAATCATCTGCCCCAATGTCCTACCTGTCAATGACTACTTCAGCTTCAACGACAACAATAGATGAGCACACAATAGATGCAAACTTTATTTGCATCATAATTTTTTTATTTTTTCTCCAACACAAAGTTTAAAAAAAAACATAGTTTCCAACACAAAATCCAGCTTATTGTCAAACATATACAAATTTTTCCTTTTTCCTTTGTAATCATTCAATGGAGGCTCTTATATATCTTTCTTTCACAAACTTAATGCAAACTCGACTTCAGAAAATATGATTTCAGCAACAGAGTGATCAATGCCTGGAATTCACTACCAGACTCTGTGGTTTCTTCCCCAAACCCCAAAAATGTTAACCTTAGATTGTTTACTGTTGACCTCACTCCATTCCTAAGAGGTCTATAAGGAGTGTGCATAAGCACACCATTGTGCCTACCATCCCTGTCTTATTGTCCTATTCTTCTCATTTATCTGTACTTACTTTGCTTATGTTTATGTTTATACCTTCTATCTTGTACATGTTTGACAAACAAACAAATATAAACAAACAAACAAACATTGGCTTTCATAAATTCAACCTGATTACCGAATGTTGCACATTTGGGAGCATCGTGAAAACCACCAACTTGTCACTAACTTAATTATAATAGCCTTACCATACATTTGTTCTGCCTGACTGGCTCAGGCAATGCGTAATAGTCCAAGGAAAAAAAATCAAACACACCCGTCCTCTGCTAATCAGCAAACTTGTATTAAATAAACAAAAAAGGGTTACTCAAAACAGTTCTTAGTGTCCAAAAACAATGATAGTGCAAGGCTTACTTCAGCCGCATACAAAAACACAGGAAAAAACAAAGACAACCTAGAGTGAGCAAAGACGTTTCAGGAGTCCTTTTGAATCTTTGAAGCAAACAGCAAGTCCCAGAGTTTTCACCTCCCACTTGTCTGAAAAAGCTGGATTGAAAACTCCAACGGCACGGAACAGAAACTTCAGAGCAGGAACCACAAAATAACACAGATAAACAGCCACAGTTTGCCTTGGGCCTCTGTTCCCTTTTATCCCTTTAGCCCTCATTAAGGAAACCACACCCAGCCCTCAGTATAAGAACCACACCCAGCCTAGGTGCTACTATGATGACTTGTAATACTCCTTCAGTCGATCCCTTCTCTGCATAGCTCTTCTGCTACGCAGATCAATACTGTATATTGATCTGCAGAAGAATCCAGAGACGAAAGACTGTCTGAGGGACTGTATGCCAAATCTCCTGGGTTGTCTGCTGAATCCTGCGTACCAGTGGCCTCGTCCTCCTGGCTGTCTGCCACGTCTTCCTGGCTGTCAGCCACATCTTCCTGGCTGTCAGCCACATCTTCCTGGCTGTCAGCCAGGCTTTTGCATTCAGTGTGTGACACGTCTCTCCCATCTGTGGGAGCAACGGCTGGCCCAGGCCCAAACACAACAACATTTAAGAGATTTTTCTACATTTCCTGTCCAGGGAATGGAGATTTTGCAATACCCTTTCCCTGAAGTGAGATAGCAATGGAGATTTTACAGCATCCTTCTCCTGCTGTGCCCACCAAGCCACACTCACATTCCACACCCATCAAGCCACACCGATTGATCCGACAGTAAAAACATTTGAAACCCACCACTGCACAAGAAGGGAAGTACCTGCCATGGTTCCAATGTTGGAGCACTTCTTCTGGTCCCATGCTTCACCTTCACCCTTTTGGATCTGGACGAATGGGCAGCATCTAAGGAATGGGCAACAGCCCAGATGGTATCATGAATGTAGAACTTGTCTAGAGACAAGATCGTTTCGATTTCCTCTTCAGTCAGCATGTCCAACTCCTCTTTCTCCATGCATCTTCTCCATTCTTTCACAGACAGAGCCCAATTTGCATCATTACAATTAAACAACCGATTTGCAAATTGCTCAATAGCAAAATAAGGGACCTGAAAATCAAATTTCATCCTTTCGTGTGACTGGATGAGGAAAGAAAAAAACCCATGGAAATACTGGAAAGAGAGTTGGTTATTGTTCAGTGGCAATGAGACATCCCACAAGGCTGTGATTATCAAGACTTTTCCTACAACGGGCTTGGTCAAGCTTTCAGCTGTTTTGTGAATCAGATATAATCCTTGAAGGAAGGAGCTCATCTCAGCACAGTAAACAAAGACATTGACTTGTCTCCATCTCTGGAACAGAGCCGATTTTATGACCATATAGGTGGCTTCCTCAGAAAAGCTTTGTGCTATAACAACACAAATGCCGTTCCTGAGAAGCATTGGGCTCAAAGTCTTCATGGCTTTCTCTCCAGTATTGGTATCTGGAGCAAGGAGTCCTACCAAAGTCCACCTGAGGTGCAGAAGCAGTTTGACGATCCCTGGGTAGTGGGCTCCTTCTTTTGGGACGGTGTGGTAGAAAAAGGGGAAGAGTATTTTATCATTGAAAACTTGTGAAACAAAAGTATAACTGATCTGAAACAGAAAAGAAGGAGTGTTTCAGCAAGTAGAACGCCAAAATAATAAAGCATATGATAGGATAGGTTAGGATAGATAGGATATAGAATAGAATAGCAATAGCACTTAGACTTATATAGACTTCATAGTGCTTTTACAGCCCTCTCTAAGCGGTTTACAGAGTCAGCCTATTGCCTGCAACAATCTGGGTCCTCATTTTACTCACTTCAGAAGGATGGAAGAATGAGTTAACCTTGATCCTGGTGAGACTGGAACTGCCAAATTGCAGTCAGTCAGCAGGCAGTAGAAGTAGCCTGCAATACTACAATCTAATCACTGAACCACCTAAGCTCAAATAGAATAGAATGGGATGGAATCGGGTGGAATCCGGCAGGTTCTGGAGAACCAGTAGCGGAAATTTTGAGTAATTATTTACAGCCCCTACTTGACAAAATCATACACTGGGACTGTAATAAACAATGATCATATTATCTTCAGGGTACAAATATATATGTAGTTTATAGAACCGCTAAGTTTATAGTCAGGGCTGTTCCGATGAGAATACGTTTTATAGAACATATTGGGGTGGCATGCAAAGGAGATGAACTCACTTAAGAATATTTTATATCAGTATCTTAGATTTGTTTAATATAATCCTTTGCACGAGTTATATTCTCATGTTTTACTACTCAATTTTAGCATATTATACTGCATTTTAACTTATTATTTATTCAAATTCCCTCTATTTTAGCCAATTTTATTGTATTTTAACCAGTCACAGTTTTATGACGACCGATGTGGTCCTTTTCCTCGCTTTGATATGGTCAATTGACTAATCAAATAAAGTTGATATTGATATTGAGTAATTAGGAGAACCAGTAGTGGAAATTTTGAATAGTTTGGAGAACCAGCAACCACCTCGGGCTGGCCCAGAGTCGGGTGGGAATGGAGATTTTGCCATATGCTTCTCCTGCCATGTACACCAAGCCATGCCCACAGAACTGGTAGTAAAATAGTTTGGAATTCACCACTGGATGGAATAGAATGGAATGGAATGGAAAATGGAACAGAACTTTTGCCAGACCCATCCTCAAATACAGCTCATCCGTTTGGAACCCATATCGCATCTCAGACATCAACACCCTTGAAAATGCCCAAAGATACTTCACCAGAAGAGCCCTTCACTCCTCCACTCGAAACAGAATACCCTACGAGACTAGACTTTCAATCCTGAGCCTAGAAAGTCTAGAACTAAGACGCCTTAAACAAGATCTAAGTATTGCCCACAAGATCATATGCTGCAACGTCCTGCCTGTCGGTGACTACTTCAGCTTCAACCACAACAACACAAGAGCACACAACAGATTTAAACTTAATATTAACCGCTCCAAACTGGACTATAAAAAATATGACTTCAGTAACCGAGTTGTCAAAGCGTGGAACTCATTACCAGACTCCACAGTGTCATCCCCAACCCCCCAACAATTTACCCTTAGATTATCTATGGTTGACCTGTCCAGATTCCTAAGAGGTCAGTAAGGGGCGAGTACAAGTGCACTAGAGTACCGTCCGTCCCCTGTCCTATTGCTCTCCTATATCTCCTATACCTTTCTTCTATTCCTATATCTCTTCTTCTATTCTTTCATTGATATGTTCTATTACTATATCTTCTTTTCTATTCTTTCTTAGATATATTTTACTATGAGTATCTCCTCTACAACCTTCATCATGTATTTTACTATGTGTGTATATATATATATATACCCACTAAAACCCTCATTGTGTATTGGACAAATAAATAAATAAAATAAATAAAGAACAGAATAAAATTCTTTATTGGTCAAATGTTATTGGACATGCAAGGAATTTATCTTCGGTGCATAAGCTCTCAATATGCACACATCAAACAACAAAGTCATAGTTACATATCACTAAATGTAAATCATAGTTAAAATCACTAATCATAAGATACAACTAAAGAGCATTTCACTGAGGCTGCCATTGGTGGTGCCATCTTTAATAGAAGCTCAAAATAATAATAAATGATCGGCTCTATCAAAGGATCCTTTGGAGAAACCCATGCTTCTCCAAAGGATCTTCTTTGATCAAGCTGACAAATTTGGTGGTGGTGGTGGACTTGCTTTGCTTGTTCTGCTCAGAGATGGCAGTTTTTTCCATCAGATTCTGGTGAATATTCATTTTGCATTTCTGATCTGGACTGGGAAGTTAGTGCCTCAATGTACAGTTTGACCAGGTGTGTTAGAAAAGCCGAACAATATAATCCAACAGGCATCCAAAAGAACAATAAAAGAGAAGTGTATTTCTTTATCATTCTTGCAAAAATGGTCCCCATATGATAAATTATCCATATTACAAGAGGCAAAATCATAATATGAATGCCACATATAAATATAAGTCACATCTTCAACCTCACTCCTCCTCTCCCTTGACCATTCCCCTTTTATATAATACTTTTATGTAATACTTTTGGCACTCTTTCAGTGCTTTTGACACCCCTTCATGGTCCTTTTCAACTTGGACAAACCCTAAAACATCCATCACCCTAATAACAGCTCATTTCCTCAATTCCATATCTTTAACATCAAAATGACCCTTCCCCACATTCTTGGTTGCTTAAACACCTCCCCTCTAAGGAGTTTCTAAGGACACACATATGATGTTTATAAGAACAAACTGAAAATTATCAAACACAAATATATTTTTGATTATACGGTTATAAAATACTGTAACTGTGCAATAGTTCTTCTTACATGCTTTATGTCTTATTTCTTACAAGAATAATATTCCATTTCTCCCAACGTGACACAAATAGTTCTATCACAATGGAAAGAAAAGAGAAAGAAGTCCAAAGAGATCATACTCCCCAGAAAGTCCTACCTGTGGGATTTTGTAGGTGCCCAGCATGGTTGAAATCTGGATGGAGATGTCAGAATTGGCCCCTTCAAGAAGACCCAAGAGGTTTCTTGGTTTTCCACATCTATAATTTGGAACATTTGTCTGTCCGTTCGAAAGTTGGTCCAATAAAGCATCAGATGTTATGATCTTGTTGAAATAGTTGTCATGGATGTTGTAGCCTAGGGTGATATTAGGTAAAACCTTGGGATCCCGGTTAATTTCCCGAATGGCAAAATAGAAGGAGAGGATGTTCCAATGTTTTGTAGGTCCTTTCCTGAATATTGGATGTGAAACACATGACTTCAGTAATGAACGTAATTCCCCAAAGTCCCCTGCCTATTCTGCCAATGGATCAGAACCTTTTGTGCCTAGTACTTTTATTCATTAAAATGTTAAGAAAGTTAGATATCAATTTCACACTGTACACGGTGCAAATTCAATGTATCCTATCATAGAATTCTTACTCTGATAGAATTCTGGAGTTCAAAAGTATTGTATTTTTCAGAATGTTTCATTGCTAATCATTCCAAATCATGTTTTTTCCAGCCCTAACAAGGTACTAATGATCTTCTTAACTCTTATCAGCTTGTAGACTTTTTCATTGCTTCTCTCCTCGAATAAGGCTTTTTCCAGCCTTATTCGAGGACTTTTGCTGACTTTTTTCATTTGTTTGTTTTCATTTGTTTTGGTTTATGTATTTTCTGTATCTTTTGTATTTTTGTTTGTTTTTTTAATGAAAAAACCTAATAAATATTTTTTTTTTAGAAAAAGGACAATGAAAGATGTGTTTTTCCCAGAGAAGTAAATGCGATTTATGTTTTCAGATCTGCTGGAAGGTCTTTTACAAAAAATGAGCAGACTTTTTTTGCAGTAATAACAACAACAACAACAACAACAAAACAACAACAGAATTGGAACTTGGAGATTTTCTAGTCCAACCCCCTGCTTAGGCAGGAAACCCTACACTACTTCAGATAAATGGTTATCCAACATCTTCTTAAAAACTTCCAGTTTGGAGCATTCACAACTTCTGGAGGCAAGCTGTTCCACTGATTAATTGTTCTAACTGTCAGAAAATTTCTCCTTAGTTCCAAGTTGCTTCTCTCCTTGATTAGTTTTCACCCATTGATTCTTGTTCTGCCCTCAGAATAGTTTGACTTCCTCTACTTTGTGGCAGCCCCTGAGATATTGGAACACTGCTATCAGTAATGCTAGAGAAATTGAGACCAAAACCAAGGAACTGATATTTCAAGGAATCAGACAGGTACATTAGATAAAACAAATGTTTAAATGCAGGAGAGATTCCAGCACACAACAGATTTAAACTTAATATTAACCACTCGAAACTTGACTGTAAAAAATATGACTTCAGTAACCGAGTTGTCGAAGCGTGGAACTCATTACCGGACTCCATAGTGTCATCCCCAAACCCCCAACACTTTACCCTTAGATTATCCACGGTTGACCTATCCAGATTCCTAAGAGGTCAGTAAGGGGCGAGTACAAGTGCATTAGAGTGCCTTCCGTCCCCTGTCCTATTGCTCTCCCATATCTCCTATACCTTTCTTCTATCCCTATATCTCTTCTTCTATTCTTTCATTGATATGTTCTATTACTATATCTTCTTTTCTATTCTTTCTTAGATATATTTTACTATGGGTATCTCCTCTATAACCTTCATCATGTATTTTACTATGTGTATATAGATATATACCCACTAAAACCCTCATTGTGTATTGGACAAAATAAACAAATAAATAAATTTTGGCACTTCACTTTAAAAATTCAAAAGCAGTTTGAGAGCTTTAGAAATCAGCCAAGTGGAATTGGCCACAGGGTGACTTACAAGAAAGATTTAACCAAGGGAGTTGCACGGAAAATGTGCTGTAGAAACCAAGCTTTGGTTGCGGAGATCAGCCCACCAATTAGATAGTCTCCTGGCCTGTAGTAATTCAATATCTCCACTTCATCTCTCCCCAGAGTTAGGGGACATTTGGCTGGAAGTATCCCAGAGATTTTGCTGGGCAACAGCAGCAGCAGTAGAAGCAAGAAGAGGGTCATTTTTGGTCTGTCTGGTTTGGCTTTGTGCATTCTGAAAGCTTTAATTTGATCGCTAGAAGAAGAGTGAGAAGGAGAAGGAGACAAATGCTGTTTTGCAAGACATAAACAATCTCTCATTGCTAACCCACATTCTGTAAAAGACCTTGGAATACTAATATCGAATGACCTAAGTGCTAAAGCCCACTGCAACAATATCGCCAAAAAAGCCTCTAGAGTTGTTAAGCTGATCCTACGCAGCTTCTGCTCAGGCAATCTCACGCTACTCACAAGAGCCTACAAAACTTTTGCCAGACCCATCCTAGACTACTGCTCATCTGTCTGGAACCCATACCACATCTCAGACATCAACACCCTTGAAAATGTCCAAAGATATTTCACCAGAAGAGCCCTTCACTCCTCCACTCGAAACAGAATATCCTACGAAAATAGACTAACAATCCTGGGCCTAGAAAGCCTAGAACTACGGTGCCTAAAACACGATTTGAGTATTGCCCACAAGATCATATGCTGCAATGTCCTACCGGTCAATGACTACTTCAGCTTCAACCACAATAACACAAGAGCACGCAACAGATTCAAACTTAATACGAACCGCTGCAAACTTGACGGTAAAAAATATGATTTCAACAATCGAGTTATCGAAGCGTGGAACTCATTACCTGACTCAATTGTGTCAACCCCTAACCCCCAACACTTCTCCCTTAGACTCTCCACGATTGACCTCTCCAGGTTCCTAAGAGGCCAGTAAGGGGCGTACGTAAGTGCACTGATGTGCCTTTCGTCCCCTGTCCAATTGTCTTTCCTTTCTTTCACCTATCTTATATATTCTCTTCCTTTCATATATCCTCTCCTCTAAGTTCACTTTCACCCTCTTTTATATTATCACATGTCTATTTTTCTTCCTATGTATTTGTGTATTGGACAAATGAATAAATAAAAAATAAAATAAAAACATTCAACCTTCAATGCTGTGGAAAGCCAGCAAACCCACCCCCAGAAGGATGAAATATTTGGCGAATATTAAAAGAGACAAAATGTTATATTTCCCCAAAGGAAAGAAATGGAGAAACATGCTTTTAAAGACAAAAAGCAGACTCGGGTCTTTCTTAATAGACCCCAAGCAGAAACTGAGGAGGCCGTCTTTTAGAAGATTTGATAATCCCTTCAAGACAGGAGTAGAAAAGTTTGAAGAAAGGCAGAACGATAAGATTAGAAAATAGACCTTCACTTAAGATTCAACACAGGACAAAAGCAGTTAACCACAGTAGGAATTGCATCACCCCCCAAACAGTTCCAACTTGAAAGTCACAGAAACCTACAAAGATCCATCCACTCATTCAACCATTTGTCAGCTGTCCCAGAACCATAAAACCTGGTGGGTTCTGCTTACCATTAAACCTTCTTTCCAATCAGTCTTTTCAGCCTCTATTTCTTTCCAGCATCTTGCCCCTTGCTTTGAAATGAACCAGATGGATTTTTCCCCCCAACAATGTTTTTCCAAATTCAGACAGCGCCAAAATTGAATATAAAAGGGATGAGAATACATTGGCCAGCATAGTCCCTGGCCTCTCGTTAGCCTTATCCCAAGTCCATTGTTGGGTTGGGGACATTTATTACCCAGCATTTCTGATGCAAAATAGTATTAGTGTTGCTCCTATATTTGATGTTTATGTCAGTGGCAATCTTTGGAATCTCTGGAGAGTGAGCGAGGAAAATAACAGGCAAATGACCCTGGTGTTGATAATAATAGGGAGAAGTATTTCCTCTGTGACCTCCTGAACTTTTGCTATTGTGTAGAAAGTTAGCACCCACCCTTCTCCTAGAAAAATGATACATTCTAGGAAAAGGCAAAATATTGTTTGTTTGTTTGTTTGTTTGTTTGTTTGTTTGTTTGTTTGTTTGATTGATTGATTGATTGATTGATTGATTTATAAGCTGCTCAACTCATTTCGGACTCTGGGTGGCATAAAACAAACTACCCTCCACATCGGCAAAAAGAATCCAAACCGCACATACGAACGGAATAAACAAACTCTCACTGCCAACCCACACTCAGTAAAAGACCTTGGGATACTAATATCGAATGACCTAAGTGCTAAAGCCCACTGCAACAACATCGCCAAAAAAGCTTCTAGAGTTGTTAACCTGATCCTATGCAGCTTCTGCTCAGGCAATCTCACACTACTCACAACAGCCTACAAAACTTTTGCCAGACCCATCCTAGACTACTGCTTATCTGTCTGGAACCCATACCACATCTCAGACATCAACACCCTTGAAAATGTCCAAAGATATTTCACCAGAAGAGCCCTTCACTCCTCCACTCGAAACAGAATATCCTAGGAAAATAGACTAACAATCCTGGGCCTAGAAAGCCTAGAACTACGGCGCCTAAAACACGATTTGAGTATTGCCCACAAGATCATATGCTGCAACGTCCTACCAGTCAATGACTACTTCAGCTTCAACCGCAACAACACAAGAGCACGCAACAGATTCAAACTTAATATTAACCGCTCCAAACTTGACGGTAAAAAATTTCATTTCATTTCATTTCATTTTATTGGATTTGTATGCCGCCCCTCTCTGTAGACTCGGGGTGGCTAACAACAGTAATAAAAACAACGTGCGACAATCCAATACTAAAGAAGCTAAAAACCCTTATTTTTAAAAAAACCAATCATACATACAAACATACCATACATAAATTGTGGAAGCCGAGGGGGAAAGAATATCTTAATTCCCCCATGCCTGACGACAAAGGTGGGTTTTAAGAAGCTTGCGAAAGGCAAGAAGGGTGGGGGCTATTCTAATCTCTGGGGGGAGTTGGTTCCAGAGGGCCGGGGCCACCACAGAGAAGGCTCTTCCCCTGGGTCCCATCAAATGACATTGTTTAGTTGACGGGACCCGGAGAAGGCCAACTCTGTGGGACCTAATTGGTCGCTGGGATTCGTGCGGCAGAAGGCGGTCCCGAAGATAACCTGATCCGATGCCATGAAGGGCTTTATAGGTCATAACCAACACTTTGAATTGTGACCGGAAACTGATTGGCAACCAATGCAGACTGTGGAGTGTTGGTGTGACATGGGCATATTTGGGAAAGCCCATGATTGCTCTCGCAGCTGCATTCTGCACGATCTGAAGTTTCCAAACACTTTTCAAAGGTAGCCCCATGTAGAGAGCGTTACAGTAGTCAAGCCTCGAGGTGATGAGGGCATGAGTGACTGTGAGCAGTGACTCCCGATCCAAATAGGGCCGCAACTGGTGCACCAGGTGAACCTGGGCAAACGCCCCCCTCACCACAGCTGAAAGATGCTTCTCTAATGTGAGCTGTGGATCGAGGAGGATGCCCAAGTTGCGGACCCTCTCTGAGGGGGTTAATAATTCCCCCCCCCCCAGGGTAATTGATGGACAGATGGAATTGTCCTTGGGAGGCAAAACCCACAGCCACTCCGTCTTATCAGGGTTGAGTTTGAGTCTGTTGACACCCATCCAGGCCCCAACAGCCTCCAGGCACTGGCACATCACTTCCACTGCTTCGCTGACTGGACAAGGTGGTGGAGATGTAAAGCTGGGTATCATCTGCATATTGATGATACCTCACCCCATGCCCTTGGATGATCTCACCCAGCGGTTTCATGTAGATATTAAATATGATTTCAACAATCGAGTTATCGAAGTGTGGAACTCATTACCGGACTCAATTGTGTCAACCCCTAACCCCCAACATTTCTCCCTTAGACTCTCCACGATTGACCTCTCCAGGTTCCTAAGAGGCCAGTAAGGGGCGTACATAAGTGCACTGGTGTGCCTTTCGTCCCCTGTCCAATTGTCTTTCCTTTCTCTCACTTATCATATATATTTTCTTTCTTTCATATATCCTCTCCTCTAAGTTCACTTTTACCCTTATATGTATTACTATATGTCTATTTTTCTGCCTATGTATTTGTGTATTGGACAAATGAATGAATAAATAAAAAATAAATAAAAGAATATAAAAAACAATTAAAACCCCTAAAAATAAAATCACTCATATCTGTGAAAGCCTGGCTGACAGCCAGGAAGATGTAGCAGACAGTCAGGAAGATGTGGCAGAGAGCCAGGAAGAATTAGCAGACAGCTCAGGGGAGGGGGCTGGCAGTTCGTCGGACAGTTTGTCCTCTCTCAGTTCATCTGCAGGACAATACATTAATTTATGCAGCCGAAGGGCCTTACAAAGAAGGGATCGCTTTAAGAAGCATGATAAGGCATGATAAGCACACCTGGGCTGGGTGTGGTTCCCTTAATGAGGGCTAACAGCGTAAAAAGGGAACGGGGCCAAGGCAAACTGTGGCTGTTTTTCTGGGTGGTTTGTGTGGTGTTGTTGTTCCTGCTTTGAAGTTTCTACTCTTGGATTTCAACTCAGCGTTGTGGGAATTGAAAACTCTGGGACAAGCTGCTGCTTTTGTGCCGTGAAAATTCAGAGACCTTTTGGAACATTTATGCTACATGACTTTTGTATTTGTTTGCTTTTCACTGAACTTTGAGGCTGGCTGAATTTTCAACTCAACCTGTGTGTTACTCCTGAAAGTAAGGACCGTTTGCTTTAGACTTTTTCTCTACTGTTTAATACAAGTTTGCTGATTAACTATGCACGTGTGTGTCTGACCTTCTTTCCTGAACCGTTAATCATTGCTTGAGGTCGGTCAGGCAGAACAGAATAAACAGCCACCCGTCAGACACACAGCATTCCAGTTTGGGGTGGTTTGTTTTGGCTTGTTCCTTCCTCTTCTCTGCTGCTATTTTTGATTTTTGTGCTTTTTCTGCCTGTTTGAAAATACCATGGCTGAAATGATGGCAGAGATGCAGGCTGTTTTTGAAGCTTTGCGTTTGGAGATCCACACTCTGACTCAAAAGGTGGGGTCATTGCAGGACCAAGTGAATGTGTTGACCCAGCAGGCGGCCCCACCCCAGGTGCCCCCTGTGGCTCCTCCTCCAGTGCCTCTCCCAAGGAGGAAATGTTTTGTGGCCATGCCCGAAAAGTTTTGGGGCGATCGGAGACTGTTCCCGGCTTTCCTCAGCCAGGTGCAATTATTCATCAACGCCCAGAGGGTTCATTTTCCTGGCGAGGAGGACAAATTGGCGTTTCTGTGCAGCCTTTTGGCCGGTTCCCCTGCTTTGTGGGTGTCTCCTTTGTTGGACCGAGACGACCCTCTCCTGCAGTGGCATGACGTGTTCTGCGCACACCTGAGACGGCAGTTTTCGGATCCAGTGAGGGAACAGATGGCCACAAGAGCGCTCAAGCAGCTGAGACAAGGCTCACGCCCCCTGGTGCAGTACCTCAGTGACTTTCGTATGCTAAGCCGACAGGTGTTGTGGAACGAGGCTGCTTTGCTGGAGGCGTTCCAGGATGGCCTTTCTGAGACTATGCTCGATGAATTGGTGCACGAAGCCTTGCTACATACCTTGGCTGAGTTGGAACAGCACTGCTTGGCTATTGAGGCCAGGTTGTTGGCGCGGGAGGTTCTTCGGTCTGGACGGTCCTCTCCCCGTGTTTCTGGTGCCACGCTGATGCCTGTTCCATGGCGGGGGGGGGGGGTTTCAACTGTGCCTATCTCGACTCCGGTTCCTGCGCCTCGTCGTTTCCTGCCAGCGTTGCCTCCTCGCATGACAGAGTGTGTTTCTGCAGGAGAGCCAATGGAGGTCAGTTTCGTGAGACTCCGTCAGACTCCAGAGGAGAGGGCTCGCCATCGTGCTGCCGGGCTGTGTTTCTATTGTGGGGGCTTGGGGCATTTCGCCAATGTTTGCCCGAACGTCCGGCGGAGGACGGTTGTTGCCGCTGTCCCGGTTTCTCCCAGCTCTCCTGCAGTCTCCCCGGGTACGGCTGACCAGCATCCGGAGACGGCTACCTGTGGTCCTGTCCCTGTTATGGATACATCGATGGCGGAGACCAGGCCCGTGGTTTCGCAGTCAATAGTGCGTCGGGAAACGAGGGCAGCCCGGCTTGGTGGCAACATTAGGTCGGGCTGGGATGCAACCCTCACAAGATTCTACGACTCATGACTCCGGAATGTTTCGTCACCTTACGATTTCGGCTCACCTGATTCTTGATCACCGTCCTGGACTTATTCCTGCTATTGCTCTCGTGGACTCGGGGACAACCACGAATTTCATGGATGAGATGTTTGCCCAGCGACATTCCCTGCCTCTTTGTCCTGTGGACCCCCCATTGACTGTGGAAACTATTGATGGGAGGGTTTTGTTGTCTGGCCCCATTCATTTCCGGAATCTGCTGGTGCGGATGTGCATCGGAACACACGAAGAGACCCTCCAGTTGTATGTTACGAGGGGTCTCCATTTCTCCCTTGTTTTAGGATTGTCCTGGCTACGGGCTCATGATCCCCATGTGGTGTGGTCCCAGAACCTTGTCACCTTTCCTGGTTTGCCGTGCGTGGAACATCATAGACATGTGTGTGCGGCTCAAGGACCCGTAGTTCCCGCGGCCCTGCTACCCAAGTGCCTTGCAGGGTTTACGGATGTTTTCAATGAAAAAGAGGCCGACCGGATGCCGCCGCATAGACCCTATGACTGTGCCATCGAGTTGTTTCCAGATGCCAAGCTCCCGGCTGGACGGTTGTATTCGATGTCCGAACCAGAGCTTGTCGCTCTCAAAGAATTCATAAAGAAAAACCTCGCCAAGGGCTTCATCTGGCTGTCAACCTCGCCCTTGTCAGCCCCTGTCCTTTTTGTTAAAAAAAAAAAGGGAGATCTTCATATTTGTTGCGATTACCGGCGCCTGAATGCCATCATGGTGCGCAACCGGTATCCCTTGCTGCTGATCCCAGAACTGATGGATAGGTTGCGCACGGCCACTGTGTTTTCCAAGATAGACTTGCGCAGTGCTTATAATCTGGTGCGGATACAGCTGGGAGATGAATGGAAAACGGCGTTTGGCACCCGTTATGGACATTTCGAATATACAGTGATGCCCTTTGGATTAACGAATGCTCCTGCCGTTTTCCAACATCTCATGAACGATGTTTCTCGGGACATGTTGGATCAGTTTGTGGTGATCTACTTAGACGATATCCTGGTGTATTCCCTGACCCAGGCCAGTCACTTGAACCACTTGCACCAGGTTCTGCACCGCTTGAGAGAGCAGAGCCTCTATGCCAAACTGGAGAAGTGCCAGTTTTTCCAGACAACGATCGAGTTCCTGGGACATATCTTCTCTCCAGGTGGCATCTCCATGGACCCAGGCAAAGTGCATGCACTCCAGACCTGGCAACCCCCACGCAAAGTCAAGGATGTACAATGGTTGTTGGGGTTTGCTAACTATTATTGTACTTTTATCCCCGGTTATGCCATGTTGACTGCACCCCTCACTCGCTTACTGCAAAAGCACGTCCCGTTTTGTTGGGGTGAGGAGGAGCAGCGGGCTTTTGACTTGCTCAAGGATGCATTCATGCAGGAGCCTTTGTTACAACATCCTGATCCCGCTCGACCGTTTGTCGTCGAGACGGATGCTTCGGATGTGGCGGTTGGTGCCGTGCTATTGCAAGCCCACCCACCAGAGGACACTTTGTTCCCATGTGCGTATTTCTCCCGAAAACTCACGTCTTCTGAGCGCAACTATGCCATATGGGAGAAGGAGCTGTTAGCGGTCAAGGCCTCTTTTGAAACGTGGCGGCATCACCTTGAGGGTGCCCGACATCAAGTCAAAGTCCGGACGGATCACTGCAATTTGGAGTACTTACAAACAACCCGTAAGTTGAACCAGCAGCAGATACGCTGGTCCTTCTTTTTCGCTCGGTTTCACTTCCGTATCCAATACACCCCCAGTGCTCAGAACCCCCGGGTGGATGCGTTGTCCCGGAAACCTGAGTTCACGTACCCAAAGGACCAGGCCCCGCTACAGACGATTCTGCCATCAGCAGCCTTCGCTGCGACCCAAGTCCCCCTCGATTTGCGCCAACGTCTGCGGGAAGCACAACGGGGGGGATGGGTATGTGGCGCAGAGGGTGCGGGACGTACGGCCAGGGACCCCCTGGACTGTTGAGGATGGCCTCCTGCGGTATAGGGGGCAGTGCTATGTTCCAGCCGGACCACTCCGTGGGGTCATCATGACTCAATGCCACGATAATCCGGCGGTGGGTCACTTCGGCCTGTTTAAAACATTGGATTTGGTCTCCCGGACCTTTTTGTGGTCGTGCCTCCAGGATGATGTGCAGTCCTATGTTGGCACCTGTGCTCAATGTCGAATGGCCAAAGCCGCTACTGGGGCCACGCCAGGCCTCCTACAGCCCATGCCAACGCCCACGAGGCCGTGGGGCGTGGTCTCTATGGACTTCGTCACTCATTTGCCTTCCTCCTCCCGGTTCACCATGGTGATGGTGGTGGTGGACATGCTAACCAAAATGGTGCATTTTATACCCTGTTGCCAGGTGCCCACAGCGCAGCTCACAGCCCAATTGTTTGTCCAACACATTTTCCAGCTCCATAGGCTCCCCGATCGGGTTGTGTCAGATCGGGGACCGCAATTCATGGCTAGGTTTTGGAAGGAGCTGATGGAGGCCTTGCAAGTGCAAGTGTGTCTTGCCTCCACCCAACACCCGCAGACGGATGGAGGTACGGAGAAAACCATCGGAATTTTGGAACAATACCTCCGTTGTTTTGTTTCTGATCGACAGTCGGATTGGTCCTGGTTCCTCCCAGTGGCGGACTACGCCTTCAATAATTCTCGGCATTCATTCATCCGAATTACGCCTTTCTACTTGAATTACGGTTTTCACCCCTGGTTGTTTCCTTTGACCCTCTTGGATTCCCTGGTGCCTATGATGGAGGATTTCCTTAGTGAGCTGCATGCCATACACGAAATGGTGAAGCGCTATTTGATAAAGGCCAAGGACGACTACAAGAGAGTGGCTGACCGATCCTGGAGAGACGTACCCCCCCCTGGCTGTGGGGGATCGCGTATGGCTCTCCACCAAGCACATCGCTTCGGAACTGCCACGCCGGAAATTGGACCCTTGTTTCCTGGGCCCATTTCCGATCGAGCGCGTCATCAATCCAGTGGCCTACCGTCTCACCTTGCCGGCGAACTTGAGGGTGCACCCTGTCTTTCATCGATCCCTCTTGGTTCCTGTTCGTCCAGACTGCCCGCTTCGTCCCCCTGTTCCTGTGTTGCCTGCCCCCTGTGTCCGTGATTATCTCCCTGATGCCCCGGTTCATGCCATTCGGGATTCTCGATGGGTGCAGGACTGTTTACAGTACCTGGTGCAATGGGTGGATGGAGACCCGGACAATTGTTCATGGGTGAAGGCTACTTTGGTGGATGCCCCTTCCACGCTCACTTTCCCCAGAAGCCGGGGCCGTTGTTGGGGGGCCCAGGGGGGCCTTCCCGGGGGGGGGATGGTGTTGTGTTTGGGCCTGGGCCAGCTGTTGCCCCCACAGATGAGGAAGACGCGGCACACAGTGACTGTGAAAGCCTGGCTGACAGCCAGGAAGATGTAGCAGACAGTCAGGAAGATGTGGCAGAGAGCCAGGAAGAATTAGCAGACAGCTCAGGGGAGGGGGCTGGCAGTTCGTCGGACAGTTTGTCCTCTCTCAGTTCATCTGCAGGACAATACATTAATTTATGCAGCCGAAGGGCCTTACAAAGAAGGGATCGCTTTAAGAAGCATGATAAGGCATGATAAGCACACCTGGGCTGGGTATGGTTCCCTTAATGAGGGCTAACAGCATAAAAAGGGAACGGGGCCAAGGCAAACTGTGGCTGTTTATCTGGGTGGTTTGTGTGGTGTTGTTGTTCCTGCTTTGAAGTTTCTGCTCTTGGATTTCAACTCAGCGCTGTGGGAGTTGAAAACTCTGGGACAAGCTGCTGCTTTTGTGCCGTGAAAATTCAGAGACCTTTTGGAACATTTATGCTATGTGACTTTTGTATTTGTTTGCTTTTCACTGAACTTTGTAGCTGGCTGAATTTTCAACTCAACCTGTGTGTTACTCCTGAAAGTAAGGACCGTTTGCTTTAGACTTTTTCTTTACTGTTTAATACAAGTTTGCTGATTAACTATGCACGTGTGTGTCTGACCTTCTTTCCTGAACCGTTAATCATTGCTTGAGGCCGGTCAGGCAGAACAGTGATGAACTTGTGGGTATGGGAACAAGGGAATGAACTTTATACTGGGTGGAGAAACCACAGGAATTCAGACTTGGTTTCTCACAGATGTGCCAACATGTCTCTGTTAATAAATTGGATACCTTTGATGAATGCGATGCCTCTGATTTAGTTTCAGATACTATTTGGAACCCTGACACCTGGGGGCTCAGACATCCTACAGAGCCAGCTATGATCCCTACACTAACCAATAGAATACAGGTTCTTGCACA
Source organism: Erythrolamprus reginae (assembly GCF_031021105.1). NCBI lineage: Eukaryota > Metazoa > Chordata > Lepidosauria > Squamata > Dipsadidae > Erythrolamprus > Erythrolamprus reginae. The sequence goes on along the minus strand of NC_091951.1, from coordinate 13,692,687 downwards.
GGAACAGAAAGCTCAAGTTCAAATCCCAGACAAGGTATAAATAGCCCTCGCTCTCAACTTATATGAGCCGGGGTGATGCAGCAGGTAGAATGCTGTACTGCAGGCCACTGAAGCTGAAGTAGATCTGAAGGACAGAGGTTCAAATCTCATCACCGGCTCAAGGTTGACTCAGCCTTCCATCCTTCCGAAGTGGGTAAAATGATGACCCAGATTGTCACGCTGAAAAATTGCCAGCCCCAGAGACATTTAGTAATTAAACAGTTAACTGTGTGTGCCTTACTAAGATCCTCCTATTATGATGTAATATACTGCCAAATCTAACATCACTTCCTTCTTCTTCATTCTAAAACTCCATTCACTTTTCTACCTCTATCACGTGAAGACATATTTGTTGTGTTGTCCCTCGAGACATGTTTTATTTTCTGCTTTATAATAAAGAAATCTTGTTTTGAACAAATGACTAAAGGCTTCTATCTATCGCCTCCGCGGGATTAAGGTTCAAACTGACTTTAATTACTTAGAAACATAGAAGACTGACGGCAGAAAAAGACCTCATGGTCCATCTAGTCTGCTCTTATAATATTTCCTGCATTTCATCTTACAATGGATATATGTTTATCCCAGGCATGTTTAAATTCAGTTACTGTGGATTTACCAACCACGTCTGCTGGAAGTTTGTTCCAAGGATCTACTACTCTTTCAGTGAAATAATATTTTCTCACGTTGCTTTTGGTCTTTCCCCCAACCAACTTCAGATTGTGTCCCCTTGTTCTTGTGTTCACTTTCCTATTAAAAACACTTCCCTCCTGGACCTTATTTAACCCTTTAACACATTTAAATGTTTCGATCATGTCCCCCCTTTTCCTTCTGTCCTCCAGACTATACAGATTGAGTTCATTAAGTCTTTCCTGATACGTTTTATGCTTAAGACCTTCCACCATTCTTGTAGCCCTTCTTTGGACCCGTTCAATTTTGTCAATATCTTTTTGTAGGTGAGGTCTCCAGAACTGAACACAGTATTCCAAATGTGGTCTCACCAGCCCTCTATATAAGGGGATCACAATCTCCCTCTTCCTGCTTGTTATACCTCTAGCTATGCAGCCTAGCATCCTACTTGCTTTTCCTACTGCCCGACCACACTGCTCACCCATTTTGAGACTGTCAGAAATCACTACCCCTAAATCCTTCTCTTCTGAAGCTTTTGCTAACAAAGAACTGCCAATGCAATACTCAGATTGAGGATTCCTTTTCCCCAAGTGCATTATTTTACATTTGGAAACATTAAACTGCCGTTTCCATTGCTTTGACCATTTATCTAGTAAAGTTAAATCATTTACCATATTACAGGCCCCTCCAGGAATATCAACCCTATTGCACACTTTAGAGTCATTGGCAAATAGGGAAACCTTCCCTACCAAACCTTCCCCTATGTCACTTACAAACCGCAACACAGATTGTGGGGGCAATAGCCTAGCTCTGTTAAAAAAGTGCTATTGCTAACATGTTGTAAGCCGCCCTGAGTCTAAGGAGAAGGGCGGCATAAAAATCGAATAAATAAATAAATAACTCCATGTGGTCAGCTGCCCAGGACCATCCACGTGGTTCTGCTTCACCATTAAACCACCTTTCCAATCAGCCTCCCAGCCTCTATTTTGATTCCTCTGCTTTTCTCCTGGGTTGGACCTGGATATTTCTTCCAATGCCGTTTCCCACAGTCGCAAGGTGGGTGATTTCACTACTGCCCCTTTTAAAAATAAACACAAACACACACCCTGCTACCTCTGAAAGGCCAAAAGGGCGGTTCATTATAGCAGTGTTTCCCAACCTTGGCAACGTGAAGATATTTGGACTTCAACTCCCAGAATTTGCTGGCTGGGGAATTCTGGGAATTGAAGTCCAAATATCTTCAAGTTGCCAAGGTTGGGGAACACTGGATTATATGCATTCCTCAACTTACAACTGCAATTGAGCTCAAAATTTCTAATGCTAATCAAGGCAGTTGATGAACTTGTTTTGCCAGTGAAGTGAACGGCTGCAGTTATTAAGTGAATCTTGAGTTTTGTTTGTTTGTTTATTTCTTACTTATTTATTTGAGTTGAAAGGGACCTTGCAGGTCAAGTCCAACCCCCTCTCAAGCAGGAAACCCTATACCACTCCAGCCAGATGGCAGCCCAATTTCCTTTTGAATATGTCAAGTGATGGGGCATTCACAACCTCCGCTGGAAAACCATTCCACTGGTTGATCGCTCTCACTGTCAGAAAGTTCTTCCTTATTACCAGGTTGAATCTCTCCTTGGTCGATTTCCATCAGTTGCTACTGGTCTGGCCCTCTGGTGGCCTGAAAAATAGTGTGACTCCCTCCTCTCTGTGGCAACCCTTCAAATATCTGACTTCAAATATCTGACTGATTTGTTTAACCAATCCCTGTTAACAGGAGATGTTCCTGAGGATTGGAGAATGGCCAGTGTTGTACCTATCCACAAGAAGGGCAGTAGAGAAGAAGCTGGTAACTACAGGCCAGTTAGCTTAACATCAGTTGTAGTTAAAATGATGGAGACTCTACTCAAAAAGAGGATAAATCAGCACCTAAAAAACAATAACTTACTGGACCCAAATCAGCATGGCTTTACTGAAGGCAAATCATGTCAGACTAATCTCATTGTTTTCTTTGACTATGTCACAAAGGTGTTGGATGAAGGTGGTGCAGTGGATATTGCCTATCTGGACTTCAGCAAAGCCTTTGATACAGTTCCACATAAAGAGCTGATAGATAAATTAGTGAAGATTGGACTTAATTCCTGGATAGTTCAATGGATTTGCAGCTGGCTGAAACTTAGACATCAGAGTGTTATTGTTAATGGCGAGTATTCTGAGCAGAGATAGGTTACAAGTGGTGTGCCACAAAGGTCTGTTCTGGGTCCTATTCTTTTTAATATGTTTGTGAGTGACATAGGGAAAGGTTTGGTAGAGAAGGTATGCCTCTTTGCCAATGACTCTAAAGTGTGCAATAGGGTTGATAATACTGGAGGCGTCTGTAATATGGTAAATGATTTAGCTTTACTAGATAAATGGTCAAAGCAATGGAAACTGCAGTTTAATGTTTCCAAATGTAAAATAATGCACTTGGGGAAAAGGAATCCTCAATCTGCGTATTGTATTGGCAGTTCTGTGTTAGCAAAAACTTCAGAAGAGAAGGATTTAGGGGTAGTGATTTCTGACAGTCACAAAATGGGTGAGCAGTGTGGTCGGGCAGTAGGAAAAGCAAGTAGGATGCTAGGCTGCATAGCTAGAGGTATAACAAGCAGGAAGAGGGAGATTGTGATCCCCTTATATAGAGCGCTGGTGAGACCACATTTGGAATACAGTATCTGAATGAATGAAATATTCTCATTGAATACTTTGTTCTGTACAAAGTCAACTGTGCATGACAGCATGTGAAATTGATTGTCGATCAGTGTTGCTTCCTAAGTGGACAGTTTGATTTCACAGAAGTTTGATTTACTTGGAGTTATATTGTGTTCCCTTTATTATTTTTTTAGCAGTGTATATTCTCATTGTGGCCAGAGAGAGAAATATTTCCTCACCTACAAAAAGATATTGACAAAATTGAACGGGTCCAAAGACGGCCCACAAGAATGGTGGAAGGTCATAAGTATAAAACGTATCAGGAAAGACTTAATGAACTCAATCTGTATAGTCTGGAGGACAGAAGGAAAAGGGGGGACATGATCAAAACATTTAAATATGTTAAAGGGTTAAATAAGGTTCAGGAGGGAAGTGTTTTTAATAGGAAAGTGAACACAAAAACAAGGGGACACAATCTGAAGTTAGCTGGGGGAAAGATCAAAAGCAACGTGAGAAAATATTATTTCACTGAAAGAGTAGTAGATCCTTGGAACAAACTTCCAGCAGACGTGGTTGGTAAATCCACAGTAACTGAATTTAAACATGCCTGGGATAAACATATATCCATTGTAAGATAAAATACAGGAAATAGTATGAGGGCAGACTAGATGGACCATGAGGTCTTTTTCTGCTGTCAGTCTTCTATGTTTCTATGTCCCCTCTGGCCTTTTTGCTAGACTATCCATGCCCAGTTCCAGCAACCTCTCTTCATGTCTTGGTTTCCAGTCCCCTTATTCTAGTTACTATTTTCTGTACTTTCTCTACTTTCAATGTCCTTTTTGTAGTGGGGCGACCAAAATTGAATGCAGCACTCTAGGTGTGGTCTAGGGCAGCGTTTCCCAACCGGTGTGCCGCGGCACAGTAGTGTGCCGCGAGACACTGGCAGGTGTGCCGCAGAGCTACGGAAGCTCCAGCTGGGCAGGGCGCTGCCGGTGCCGACCTGGAGCGCCCGCTCGCAGCTGTCCCCCGGCTCCTGCCCGATGCCGCGGTTTCCGGCGCTCTCCTGCTGAGCCCCAAAGAAGGAAGGCAGGAAGAAGAAGGAGAGCTTCGTTCTTCGTGCCTTTTTCCCGCCTTCCTTCTTTGGGGCCTAGCAGGAGAGCGCCGGAAACCACGACATCGGGCAGGAGAGGACAGGAGAGAGCGCGGGCCGGGCCGGGGCGCAGAGGCGGGCCGGGGCTGGGGAGCGCGCGGGGGTTGCCCTTTTGGTTTGGAGCTGCAAGCGCGGCTCCCCGAGGCAGGCGGGCAGGCAGCTTCCCTCCCTGCGCCTTCCCTCCCTGCGCCTTTCCCTTTCCCAGCTGCAGCCGCACCCCCCCGGTCCCCCCGCCAGTGCCCTCCCGCCGGGCCCTGGCGTCGGCGGCAAGTGTCCTTTGGGGCCCGGCGGGAGGGCACTGGCGGGGGGAGTGGGGGGGTGGCTGCAGCGGCCGCAGGCAGTCGCGGGGAGATGGCGGCGGCGAGAGGGAGCTCCAGGCGGCGGGAGCTCTCTCTCTCTCAGCTGACTGCAAGTGGGAGCTCTGACGGTGGCGATTGGACGTGCTGCTGGACGCCGTACTGCTGGCGCTGCGGGCTTGGCATATACAGCGTCCAACAGCACGTCCAGCTGCCGTCAGGGCTCCCGCTTGCAGTCAGCTGAGAGAGAGAGAGAGAAAGAAAGAGAGACATAGAAGAGAGGCAGAGAGAGAGACAGAGAGAGAAAGAGAGGCAGCAAGAGAGGCAGAGAAAGAGACAGAGAGAAAGAGAGGCAGCAAGAGAGGCAGAGAGAGAGAAAGAAAGAAAGAGAGACATAGCAAGAGAGAAAGAGAGACATAGCAAGAGAGGCAGAGAGAGAAAGAGAAAGAGACATAGCAAGAGAGGCAGAGAGAGAAAGAGAAAGAAAGAGAGACATAGCAAGAGAAAGAGAGACATAGCAAGAGAGGCAGAGAGAGAAAGAGAAAGAAAGAGAGACATAGCAAGAGAGAAAGAAAGACATAGCAAGAGAGGCAGAGAGAGAGAAAGAAAGAAAGAGAGACATAGCAAGAGAGACAGAGATAGCAAGAGAGGCAAAGAAAGAGACATATAGCAAGAGACAGTGAAAGAGAGAGAGAGCAAGAAAGAGAGAAAAAGCAAGAAAGAGATAGCAAGAGAGAAAGACAGAGGAAGGGAAGGAGGGAGAGAGAAAGAGCAAAAAAGAGAGGAAGAAAGAAAGAGGGATGGAGAGAGAGAAAGAAGGGAAGGAAGGAAAAGAGAGAAAGAGGGAGAAATAGAGCGAAAGGGAGGAAGAGAGAGGGTTTTTTTGTCCAAACTTTTCTTTAGCCCACCCCCCACCCCCCACCCCCCCTTTCAATGTTCCCCAGGATTTTGAAAATATGAATAATGTGCCGCGGCTCAAAAAAGGTTGGGAAACACTGGTCTAGGGTATTATAGAGTGGTATTAGTACCTCCTTAGTCTTGGAGTGCATTTTCCTGTTGATGCAGCTTAATATTGTGTTGGCTTTTTTAGCCGCCGCTGCACATTGCTAGCTCATATTTAGCTGGTTATCCACCAAGACTCCGAGATCTCTCTGACAGTCGCTGCTGTTAAGCGTGGTTTCTCCCAATTTGTATGCGCGTCTTAGGTTTTTCTTACCTAGTTGTAAGATTTTGCTTTTTTCAACATTAATTTCATTTTGTTAGTTTGATCCCACAGTACTAATCTAACTAGATCTTCAGAGAGGGGCAGCATACAAATCTGATAAGTTATTATTATTATTATTACTATTATTTATTTATTTGTTCAATTTTTATGCCGCCCTTCTGCTTAGACTCAGGGCGGCTTACAACATGTTAGCAATAGCACTTTTTAGCAGAACCAGCCTATTGCCCCCACAATCCGGGTCCTCATTTTACCCACCTCGGAAGGATGGAAGGCTAAGTCAACCTTGAGCCAGTGATGAGATTTGAATCGCTGACCTATAGATCTACAGTCAGCTTCAGTGCCCTGCAGTACAGCACTCTACCTGCTGCGCCACACCGGCTCAATTATTTCTGTATTTTGAGCCTATCCTCTGGGGTATTGGCTCAAAATACAAAATATGTCGTTAAACAAATTTGGCTTTCCCCATTGACCTTACATATCAGAAGCTGGCTGGGAAAGTTTTTTTAAAAGGTGATCACATGACCCCAGGAGGGGAAGTACATGCCAGTCACCCAAATTTTGATCATGGGATTGCAATGGTTGTTAAGTGTGAAAACTGGTCATAAGTCAAGGGTTTTTTCCAAGCTGAAGACTACCTTTACAATCTTCTTCCTCCTATCAGTCTCTTTCGCAGCAGTTATTCCATTTTCAAAATAACTTTGTGTTGGGGTTAGCTCTGGCCCAGCTCCTGCCCCAAGGAATGTGGAGGTAGATGTGGGGGAGACATCCACATGCCGCAGGCCTGTTTTGCTCCCAGTAGAATCTGCTGACAAAGTCTCCTCTGACCAAGGAAGCGTGAGTGACAGGGAAGAGGGGAGTTTGGCAGGCAGCCCAGGAGATCAGTCATCTGTATCATCCCTGGATTCTGAACAAGAATTAATGATACATACACGCATGCATAGAGTGATGCATAGGAGACAACAACTGAAGGATTATTACAAGAGAAAATGAGGCCACCTGTGGTTGGGGAGGGCTGCTGTAATTAGTGCTGCAGATAAAAGTGCAGCCTGGTGTTTTAGCCTCATGGCAGTTTATCTGATTCATTGTTTTGTCAAGATCGTGGTTTTTGCTCTTCAGGATTGTGTGCGTGGACTCTCTGGACTTTAGAATTGGACTCAATTTCCCAGTTACTGGGTGAGCAATTGGACTGCATTTAACTTGTGCCTTGTGTGTACCAGAAAATCCCTTTGACATTTAAAAAGGGAGCTGTTTCTATTTTTCTGTTTATAAAAACTTTTGGGTTTTCCTTTTATCGTGTGGTGTGTGTCTTCCTGGACTAAACACCCTGTAATTACAGGCAGTTGAGACACGCCGGCAGAACAACTTTGGTTGGCTTTCAATGGTTGGTTGTTTCTTACTTTATTTTACGTTTCTCAGTTATTTCAAGAACAAAGAAACACTTGTTGAGTTGGACAGTTGGGTTTATGCCGGTCTTTCCACCCCTTTCATCCCAGCAGTTGAATCCCAAACCATTTTTAATGTCTTGCCCCCCCCCCCAAGTGAGCTGCATGATTTAACCAAGGCCATTTTGCAGGTTTTCTTTAACTTTTCAGAATTTCAGAATTAAACTCCCATTCCCACTCCCTTGCAAACACAGCAAACAGGGTTGGGTCTGCAGAGGATCTGTGATGGGGCTGGCTCAAGCTGATCTCTCCATACCCATTATGCCAATCAATGCTCTCCCCCACCAACCCCCCCCCCCCCATCTCACCAAGGATTGGTTGAAGGGTGGGCCCTCTTCAGTGTCCAGATGGGAGGGTTGTGCATGGAAAGGGGGACTTCGCACAGGTAGAGGTATAATCCAGAAATCCGGTTGAGAGAACTGTTCTTTAAAATTTCTGCAATCATTTACTTTTTCTACACTTCCCGTTTTCTCTCCCCCATTCTCCCTCTCTCTCATTCTCTTTCCACTCTCTCACCCATTCTCCCTCTCTCTCATTCTCTTTCCACTCTCTCTCCCCCATTCTCCCTCTCTCTTTCTCTTTCCACTCTTTCTCCCCCATTCTCTCTCTCTATATATATGTAACTTTCAATGGCTGACAATCAGCTGGTCGTGATTGCCTGCAAGCAGGTGGATGATCAGCTGATTGTGGTTGCCTGCAAACTGGCTGATGAGCAACTCATCATCAAGCTAGTTTGCAGTTAGTCTGAATCAGCTGTTCGGCTTAACAAACCATTGGGAGCCCAGAGCAAATACAGTAGTACCCCTAGATACGAGCATAATTCGTTCCATAAGGGAGCTTGTATCTCGAGGCAACTCGTATCTGGAACAAGTTGTTTTTCCCCTCCGAGATAACCAGAAGCAAGGATTCTTGCGCCACCTAGTGGACGCTCGGCTTGTATCCCGAATTTGAGCTCGGGACTAGAACAGAAATGTCTCTCCCCTGGCTCGTATCTTGAAATACTCACATGTAGAGCAGCTCGTATCTAGAGGTACTACTGTAGTCTCCTGATTTTGGTTTAGGTCCAAAACTTAAGACCTTTGAGCAGGTTTCGGCTTCAAAACTAGACCAAGTTGATCACTCGGCTTTCGCAATCAAAGCATTTAAATGGCTGGTCCCCTCTATAGTGATTTCGGTAGGCGGGAAGGTTATCGCTGACCACAAAGCTTTTCCCGCACTCCGGGCAAATGTAGGCCTGCTCCCCTGGGTGATCCCGCTGGTGCCTATCAAGGCTGCCCTTGCGACTGTAGCTCCTCCCGCAGTTCATGCACTTGAAGGGTTTCTCCCCCGTGTGGGTTCTGAGATGTGTGGTCAGGATCGATTTCAGGCTGAAATATTTCCCGCATTCCTGGCACTGGTAGGGTTTCTCCCCCGTGTGGGTTCTCTTGTGCCTCTTGAGGCTCCCGCTCCGATTGAAGCATATCCCACATTCGGTACATTTGTAGGGTTTCTCCCCCGTGTGGGTTCTTTGATGCGCGGTCAGAGTCCCACTGTCACTGAAGCTCTTTTCGCACTCGGTACACCGAAACGGCTTCTCCCCCGTGTGGGTCACCCGGTGCCGGTTGAAATCGGATTTATATTTGCATATCTTCCCACACACAGGACACTGGATCCTCCACTTGCCTTGGTGACCCTCCAGCGGGACCAGGAGATCGTGGATGTCGGCATCCTGAAAGGTGGAAAATTTCTTCTCGCTCTTTGATGGTTTGGGACGCTCTTTTGGAGTTGGGAAGGTCTCCTTTCCTGCTTCAGAGGTGGTTGTTTCTAGTGACTCCATAGAGGATTCTTCGTAACTTTCAGTGTCCTGCCAATCACCTGGGGAAAAAGAAGGGAAGGGGAAAGAGAATATAAAAGGAAAGGGAATGGTAGACAAGACAAGAGAAAAAAGAGAAGAGAAAAAAATGAAAGTGAAAGGAGGAAAAACACTCCGCAGTCTGCATTGGTTGCCGATCAGTTTCCGGTCACAATTCAAAGTGTTGGTCATCACCTATAAAGCCCTTCATGGCACCGGACCAGGGTATCTGCGAGACCGCCTTCTGCCGCACAAATCCCAGCGACCGGTTAGGTCCCACAGAGTGGGCCTCCTCCGGGTCCCGTCAACAAAACAATGTTGTTTGGCGTGGCCCAGGGGAAAAGCCTTCTCTGTGGCGGCCCCGGCCCTCTGGAACCAACTCCCCCCAGAGATTAGAATTGCCCCCACCCTCCTTGCCTTTCATAAGCTCCTTAAAACCCACCTCTGCCGTCAAGCATGGGGGAACTGAGATATTCTTTCCCCCTAGGCCTTTACAATTCATGTATGGTATGTTTGCATGTATGGATGTTTGGTTTTACAATAAGGGTTTCTAGTTGTTTTAGTATTGGATTTACATGCTGTTTTTTGTTACTGTTGTTAGCCGCCCCGAGTCTACGGAGAGGGGCGGCATACAAATCCAATATTTAAAATAAGTAAGTAAGTAAGTAAGTAAGTAAGTAAGTAAGTAAGTAAATAAATAAATAAATAAATAAATAAATATGAAGGGAAGGGAAGGGAAGAGAAGAGAAAAAAGGTCAATTGGTCTAGGTTAATCAACAAAGATCTGGGGCATTTTCAACTCTTTTTCCATCTGACTCTCTATATCAGGGTTTCTCTATCTTGACAACTTTAAGAAACACTTTTAATTCCCAGGTGGCAGTTGATGGGCACGTTGACTGGGAAATTCTGACAGTTCCCCATGCTGGCAGAAGAATTCTGGGAGTTGAAGTTCATCCTTAGGGATTGGGCGGCATAGAAGTCAAATAGATTAGATAGATGATAGATAGATAGATAGATAGATAGATAGATAGATAGATAGATAGATAGATAGATAGATAGATAGATATGTTATGGATAGATAGATAGATAGATAGATAGATAGATAGATAGATAGATAGATAGATAGATAATGTGATGGACAGATAAATAGGTAGGTAGGTAGGTAGATAGAGAGATATAGATAGATAGATTAGATAGAGAGATAGATAGATAGATAGATGAGAGAGAGAGAGAGAGAGAGATAGATAGAGATAGAGAGATAGATAATGGAAGTTGAGAAACAACGCTCTCAATGCTGCATGAGGATAAATAGGAGTTTATCACTTCAACCTCCAACAGTCGTGCAAAAAGCATCCTTACCCACAGAAGTGACAGTTTCATTGCTCTTCAACATGACTTCCTTCCATTGGGCCCTCTGACTTTGATTTTGGAGAACAATCAACTTCTTCAGCCTCTATGATCACCAGCCTCTAAAGAGGGGAAACATCAGTTACGGTATGTACCTCAATATTACTGTCTTGGTCCAGGACGCCCCCCCTGACTCAGCCTATCTTAGAATTTTTCTGGGCAGATGGCTGCATTTCCAAGCAAGTCTTCTACTTCAATCATCAGACCTAATAACTTCCTATTTCACTTCTCAGCTTTCTATTTTAAATATATATGCTGTATAGTGGTACCTCATATTACGAACCCCTCGCCATACGAACAACCCAAGATATGAACCAGGGGTTCAGAAATTTTTTGCCTTTTCTTACGAACGTTTTCCATCTTACGAACCCGCCGCCGCCACCGCTGAGAAGCCCCGCCGCCCGGCTGTTGCTTTTTGAAACAGCCGGGGGGCTTCTCAGCGTCCTCCTGAACCCGAATGCCAAACCCGAACTTCCAGGTTCGGCGTTCGGGAGGCCGCCGAGAAGCCCCCTGGCTGTTTCAAAAGGTGACAGCCGGGTGGCGGGGCTTCTCGGCGGCCACCCGAACCCGAACTTTTGCCGAACTTCCAGGTTCGGCATTGGGAGAACGCTGAGAAGCGCCCAGCTGTTTCAAAAGGTGACAGACAGACAGCGGTGTTTTTTTTCCCCCTTGCATGGATTAATTCATTTTACATTGTTTCCTATGGGAAACAATGTTTCGTCTTACGAACTTTTTGCCTTACGAACCTCCCCTGGGAACCAATTAGGTTCGTAAGACAAGATATTACTGTATAAGTTTGTTATTTTTTTCCCCAGAATCTCTATTTGCATCCATACATATACCATTAGTAATATCAAAACATACATAATTATACATGTCTAGCCGATATATCATAAATCAATATCCTAGTTTTGCACCTATTTATACAATTTATCAGTCTGTTTTTCCCTCATTTCATAGTACTCCCCTCCCTCTATCTCCCTCTCCCCTCCCTTCCTTTTCTACTTCCTCTTTCTCCCTTTTGACCTTTCCCTGAGTGATTCTAATCATAATTCACCTTACCTTTAACAGACTGATAACATATACTCCTACATCTTTTAATTACCAGTGCCCCTTCTAAGATGATAATAATAATAATAATAATAATAATAATAATAATAATAATAATAATAATATCAGATTTGTATGCCGCCCCTCTCCGAAGACTCAGGGAAGCTCACAACAATAATAAAACAGTGTGACAATGTAAACAAAACTAATATTAAAAAAGCATCTAAAAATCCATCATTTAAAAACCATGCAACACACGCATACCATACATAAAACTACAAAAAGCCTGCGGGAAGATGTCTCAATTACCCCATGCCTGGCGATATAGGTGGGTCTTAAGTAGTTTGTGAAAGACAAGGAGGGTGGGGGCAGTTCTGATCTCTGGGGGTAGTTGATTCCAGAGGGCCGGGGCCGCCACAGAGAAGGCTCTTCCCCTGGAGCCCGCCAGACAACATTGTGTAGTTGACGGGACCCGGAGAAGGCCAACTCTGTGGGACCTAATCGGCCGCTGTGATTCCTGCAACAGAAGTCGGTCTCGGAGGTATTCTGGTCCGATGCCATGTAGGACTATATATCATATATATATATCATATATAATTTCTGTATCATATCTGAACATAATTTCTTTTTTTCTAGGTATATACTGCTATTCTAATGCTGCCTCCTCTATATCCTATTTTTGTCTCCTTGGTCTACCACCTCTAATTTCCAACTTTCTTTCAAAATTAATCACTATTACATAACTTCCCAAAATGTTCATTATCTCTTATGTCTCTTGATTTAGGCCTTTTTAAAAAAATTAACAAGATGTTCATAACATCATATTGAGGCATCTATGGAGATTCTCAGTCATCCATGTCCTGATTTCCCCAAAAGTGCTTTTTTCAAGAGGCAACTGGATTTTCTGGTTTTTCTTTGAAGATGTTTCAGTGCTCATTCAAGAAGAGAATTCCTTTTTAATATTTCCTAGGATATTTCCTTTTTTCTAGGAGAGTGGTAGGTGCTAACTTCCTACAGGAGATTTTAAATATTATTGAAGATTATGAAAATAATGCATCCTAGCAGAAAGAGCAGTTCTTGGATGGAACCCATTACCTGGTTTGTCAACTTTGGCAGCTTGAAGATATCTGGACTCCCACAACTCCCCAGCCAGCCTAAATGGCCTTTTCTAGCTTCAATTGTCTTATTTAATTTCCAAGAAGTTTTTGGAAGCTTCAGATCGTGCAGAATGCAGCTGCGAAAGCAATCGTGGTCCTCCCCAGATATGCCCATGTCTCAACAACACTCCATGTCCTGCACTGGCTGCCGATCAATTTCTGGTCACAATTCAAAGTGTCAGTTATAACCTACAAAGCCCTACATGGCATCGGACCAGAATACCTCCGAGACCGCCTTCTGCCGCACGAATCCCAGCGGTCGATTAGGTCCCACAGAGTGGGACTTCTCCAGGTCCCGTTGACGAAACAATGTCGTCTGGCGGGACCCAGGGGGAGAGCCTTCTCTGTGGTGGCCTCGGCTCTCTGGAACCAACTCCCCCCAGAGATTAGGACTGCCCCCACCCTCCTCGCCTCTCGTAAGTTATTAAAAACTCATCTTTGCCACCAGGCATGGGGAAACTAACACACACCCCAATTGTCAAGGCTGGTGTATGGTTTGATTGGTTGTGTGATTATTTTATTTTATTATAAGGGTTTTAAATTGCATTTTAAAATTGGATTTGTACACAGTTTATGTTGTTGTGAGCCGCCCCGAGTCCTCGGAGAGGGGCAGCATACAAATCTAATAAATTATTATTATTACTATTATTACTATTATTACTATTGCTGCTATTATTATTATTATTATTATTATTATTATTATTATTATTATTATTCATATTGGGTGTGCTTTCATTAATCTACCTTAAACAGGGAACTAAAATGCCCCAATTTTACTTTGCAGGGATAAAATTGTTGTTACCTTTGCAGAGACTTTTCTTCAATACTGCAAGATCAATAAAATACGTAGGTCCTATAGGAAGAAAAAAAATTCAGAGTTATTCTAAAATAAATTATTCTGAAAGGTGCCGATAGGGTTCTCTCACTCCTTGTTCACTCCGAAGTGAAATCGGAGCAATTGAAACAATGCTGGGAACGCTGCCACAAGTGGGCTCAACTGTGGTTGTAAATTGAGAACCACTTGTATATGTGAGTGTATACATTCGTGAGTCCACAGATTTAATCTTATTTACTTGGTTAAATGGCGCCGCTTTGCAACTGCATACGTTACCCTCTGCCTATAATAATGGCATAAGAAACTGGGGAAGGGGGGGGGAGACCCTTCTGTTTACACGACCCCTCCAATCCCCCCCCCCAGATTTCGTTTTCAGCGCCATCCTGACCTCGTTTGCCGAATGTTTTCAGTGTTTTCGTTCTTCCCCAATTTTACCCTCCCCCTCCCCCCGCCACCTACCCTTCCGCCCCGCTAGGCCCCTGTTCTCCTACCGGCCCTCTTTTCCAGGAACACCAAAACAGGTGTGCGGCTTCTTCTCTTCCTCCGGCATTGCTCATTTCCTGCCTCTCTAGGACTCCTCGCCTCTCCTATCCTTTCCAGCCGTTCTCCGTCGTCGTTCTCCGTTTTTGTCTCTCCGGCTGCAGATTTCTTCTTTCTCAGCTCTCCTTGCATTTCGACCGATCAGGATAGTTGGCGATCAAAGGTCTGAAAATTGTTTTTTTCTTTCCCCCTTTTAAAATTATTTAAGGGAATAACAGAGTTGGAAAGGATCTTGGATGTCTTCTAGTTCAATCCCCTTCTCAGACAAGGAAGCCCCCTATCCAGGTAGTCCTCGAGTTACGACCCCAACATTGAGATCAACCTTGATGCTGTTAAATGAAATGTGTTTCAATGGGTTTCGCCCCGTTTTACAACTTTTCTCGCTGTGGTTCTGAAGGAAAGTGTTCCATTTTGTGAAGTAAGTAAATATAGTTGTTAAATGAATCTGGCTTCCCCAATGGCAAGTATTTTGAGCAGAGCCTGGTTACAAGCAGTGTGCCACAAGGGTCTGTTCTGGGTCCTGTTCTTTTTAATATGTTTGTGAGTGACATAGGGGAAGGTTTGCCTATTTGGCAATGACTCTAAAGTGTGCAATAGTGTTGATATTCCTGGAGGTGTCTGTAATATGGCAAATGATTTAGCTTTACTAGATAAGTGGTCAAAGCAATGGAAACTGCAGTTTAATATTTCCAAATGTAAAATAATGCACAGGCAAAAGGAATCTTCAATCTGAGTATTGTATTGGCAGTTCTGTGTTAGCAAAAACTTCAGAAGAGAAGGATTTAGGGGTAGTGCTTTCTGACAGTCTCAAAATGGGTGAATATTGCGGTCAGGCGGTAGGGAAAGCAAGTAGAATGCTTGGATACATAACTAGAGTTATAACAAGCAGGAAGAGGGAGATTGTGGTCCCACTGTATAGAGCGCTGCAAAGACCACATTTGGAATACTGTGTTCAGTTCTGGAGACCTCACCTACAAAAAGATATTGATAAAATTGAACGGGTCCAAAGACGGGCTACAAAAATGGTGGACAGTCTTAAGCACAAAACTTATCAGGAAAGACTTAATGAACTCAATCTGTATAGTCTGGAGAACAGAAGAGAAAGAGGGGGACATGATCGAAACATTTAAATATGTTAAAGGGTTAAATAAGTTTCAGGAGGGAAGATTTTTTAATAGGAAAGTTAACACAAGAACAAGGGGCACAATCTGAGGTTAGTTGGAGGAAAGATCAGAAGCAATGTGAGAAAATATTTTACTGAAAGAGTAGTAGATGCTTGGAACAAACTTCCAGCAGACGTGGTTGGTAAATCCAAGGAACTGAATTTAAACATGCCTGGGATAAACATCCATCCATCCTAAGATAAAATACAGGAAATAGTATAAGGGCAGACTAGATGGACCATGAGGTCTTTTTCTGTCATCAATCTTCTATGTTTCTATATTGACTTTGCCTGTCAGGTCGCAAAATTTTCAGGATGCTGCGACCGTCATAAAATATAAGTTGTTTGCCAAGTGTTTGAATTTGGGATCTCATGACCATGAGGCTGCTGCAAACAGCATAAATAATGGATTTGGACTGTGTGCAGCCATGTGGACACCGCAGCAGTCGTTAAGTATGACAAACGATCATCGTGAGTCACTTCTTTTTTCAGTGCTGTCACAATCTGGATCGGTCACTAAGTGAACTGTTGTAACTCGAGGCGTACCTGTACGCTTTCAGATGCATGGTTGTCCCATTTCTGGGACATTAGAGACTACTCCCTGGTCGACGAATGTATTATGAGAGTATTTTAATTGGTTCTTAGGTTTTTTAGATTATTAATTTTAATTAATTGGATTTAGGATGTTTATTGTTTCCTATATGTTGTAAGCCGCCCCGAGTCCTCGGAGAGGGGCGGCGTATAATTCCAATTAGTAAATAAATAATTTCATTGTCCTAGGATTGGAAGGGACAAAATAAAAATGGTAAAGCTTTTGTAAAGACTTTCAAGTCTTCAAAACGCCTGGAAAGGTAATCGAATACCAGGTAGTCCTCAACTTATGACTCATGATTGAGCCCACAATTTCTTTTGCTGACTGAAACCTTTGTTCATTTTGCTGCATTTTACGATCTGTCTTCCCTCTGTTGTTAAGTTAATTATTGCCATCGCTAAATTCGTAAAACAGTTGTTCAGTGAATCTGGTTCCCTGATTGATTTTGCTTGCCAGAAGGATTTAAAAGGGTTTCACATGACTCCGGGACATTGCAGCCGTCATAAAATACATGTATGTGTCTTGAGTTTTTGATCACAGGGCAATGGGGAGACTGCAATGGCCGTAAGTCTGAAAAACGGTCATAAGCAGTAGTGGGTTTCTGCCAGTACAGCTAATTGTGCACAGCTCTGTGGCTCTGGCGCACAAGCGCGCGTTCAAGTGAAATTTTGCTTCCTGCACCTGTACAGGTAGCAAAATGTCACATAGAGACGCATGTGTGGGCGTTTCGGCGAGGTTTTTTTTTTGCATATGCTACACAGAAGCAAAAAAACTCACCAAAACATGTGCGCATGTGCGTCCCCATGCAAGATTTTGCTACCGGCACAGAATGCAGGAAGTAAAATTTCACTCGAATGTGCGTTCACGCACCAGAGCTACAGAGTTGCGCGCAATTAGCCATACCGGCAGGAACTCACTACTCATCCTAAGTCATTTTTTCGTTGCAGTTGTAACTCCAAACCGTCACTAAATGAACCGTTGTAAACTGAGGACTAGTAACAGTGTTGTTCAGTGAATCAGGCTTCCCCATTGACTTTGCTGGTGAGAAGATTACAAAAGGGGGTCAACATGAACCCAGGATGTTGGGACCATGGTAAAATATAAAAGTTGGCTAGTGTCTGAATTTTGATCAGGTGACCATGGTGGTTCTAAGGATGAAAAACGGTCCTAAGTGACTTCTTTCAGTGCCATTGTAATTTGAATGGTCGCTGAGTGAAGCATGGTACATGGAGGGCTACCTGTAACGGGGTTGGAAGGGACCTTGGAGGTCTTCTAGTCCAACCTCTGCTCATGCAGGAAGCCCCACACCATTTCAGGCCAAGGGGCTGTCCAGTCTCTCCTTGAAAGCCTCCATTTTCTGAAACCCCCCCCCCTCAAAATAAACTTCCCGTGGCGAGTGGTTCCACTGATCCATTGTTCTCACTGTCAGGAAATCTCTTCCGAGTTACCGTTTCCATCCCTTGTTTTCTTGATAAAATATAAATGCAGTTAGAACCGTGGTTAAAAGAAAAACACCCACAGAAGTTGCTTTTTTATTTCTTTTGTCTTCTTTATTTTTAATTCGTTTGCTATTATTTTTACTTTAAATTTGATTATTATTCTTTTCATTTTGCCAAAACTTTGTCGCTTGATTGACAGGGACCCAAAAAGGGCGGGCAGATTTGCGAAAAATCTCACCTTGTCGTTTTGCAAATTTTCGCACAACGCCTTTTAACCCTTCGCCGCCATTGCAAATGAAAAGGAAGGCGAAGCTTTTTCCTCTCCGTTGCACGGAAAGGGGAGGAAAAATAAGCCAGCCCCCTTGTTTTCTTTCCAAAGCAGCCGACGTGGGCTGCTGCGGTCCAGGATGATGGGAACTGTGATCTTTTGGGGGACAAAAAGCCTTCCACGCTGGCGCCACGCCAAAGGGTTGAAGCGAGTGAGTTCCGCTTCCTAGAGAGCCCCTCCCTGGAGGCGGAAATGGTAATGGGGTTCAACCGTTTCCGGCCCCCTCTTTCATCACAGGAGGGAAAAAGACCGTTGCGTTCGGCACGTGTGGCGTCGTTGGGGGCTTCCCCGCGTGACGGTAGGTGGCCGAAGGGGGGGGCGGGGGGGGGGCTCTGGAGACGATCCCGGTCGAAGAGCGAAGAATCGGTCCAAGCTGGGCTGGGCTGGGCTAGTGGGAGGAGTAACAGCCGCCGCGAACCCTACTTGGGGTGGTATCACTTAGTGGTTATGGAGCCCGTCTCTCTCTCTCTCTCTCTCTCCTCCCTCCCCCGCGCCCGGCGTTCAGTATCGCCTTCTGTGGCTGGGCTCTGCATTCCGGTAGCCCAAGAGAATAGGGATATAGAACAGAAAATAGAATAGAGATAGGATGAGAATAAGAATAGAATATAGAAAATAGAATAGGAATAGAGGTGAGGATAAGAATATAGAAGAAGAAATAAGAATAGAAATAGAGATACAGAGGATAGAATGGACTGGAATGAGACTAGAATAGGAATAGGATGGAATAGAGAACAGAACAGAGATAGTATAGAATGGAGTGGAATGGGAATATAAAATAGAATAGAAAGAATACATATAAAATAGACATCGGATTTTTATTTTATTTATTTATTTTTATTTTTATTTATTTTATTTGTTTTGTCAAGTACGTATTGGTGGTATACAAAGATATAATATTTATATACATGATACTAGTAAAAGAGAAAAACATTAGGACAAGGGAGGGAAGGCACTCTGGTGCACTTATGCATGCCCAGAGGATAGAATGGGATGGAATAGTATATAGAATAGAAAATAGGAGAGGAATAGGGATAGGAATTGAGAGATATAGGATGGGAATGTGAATACAGTGCAATATAAGTACTGAACTAGATAAAATTATAATGGAATTAAACAAAAAGGAGGACTCAGAATATTATGAAATTTGGAATGCATTTTACGACTGGCTTAAAATGAGAAAACAGAATAAAGCTGTAAATAATTTAGCAATAGGTACATGATTTTGTATATTTTATGTTAGCATAACTCTATTTACTGAGTAAAAATGATATACAGTATGTTGTTGAAAAAGATTATAGAAGTACAGTATGTGAATTATAGAAATTACATAAGCATAAAGTTAATGTAAATATCAATTGCTGTAAAATAAGCCTAGAGGTTATTTAGTAGGTGTTAATATGTTAGAATAATGTCTTGTCCTGGTTTATTTAGTTTTTGTATATGTTTTTTAAATGTTTTTCCTTTTTTGTAATTGTTTTTAAATGTAAATTCAATAACAGGAAGCAACACTGATTGACGGTCAATTTCACATGCTGTTGTGCAAATGGAATAGTTGTGCAAATGAAATATTCAATTATAATATTTCATTCATTCAGATCTAGGATGTGTTATTTGAGTGTTCCCTTTATTTCTTTGAGCAGGATATTTTCTTTAAAAAAGGAATAAATGTAGAAAATAGGATAGAATAGAAATAGAGATGAAATGGAATGAGAATAGGAATATAGAGGAGGAAATAGGATATGAATAGGAATAGGATAGAATGGGCTGAAATGGGAATAGAAAATAGAATCGGGATAGGAATACAATAAAAACTACTGATGGAATGGGAATACGAATATAGAATAGGAACAGAATAGAGGGGATAGGATGAAGTGGAATGGGAATATAAAATAAAATAAGTATATAATAAAATAGAGATAGGATAGAATGGGATGGAATAGGAATAGAAAATAGGAGAGGGGAAGGAATAGAGATCGGATGGGATTAAGAATAGAAAATAGAATAGGGATAGTATAGAAATAGAGATGGAATAGAAGGGGAATAGATATATAGAATAGAAAATGGGATAGGAATAGAGATAGGAGGGAATGGAATGGGAATAGAAAATAGAATTTTGATAGAAATACAATAAAAATACAGGTGGAATGGAATGTTATGGGAACAGGAATAGAATAGGGATTGAATAGAATGGGATGGAAAGAATAGAAACAGAGATAAAATAGAATGGAATAGGAACAGAATATAGAAAAGAAAATAGAGGGATGGAATAGTGTAGGTTATTCTCAATCGTCAAATGATATGGGATGCCTATCTTGACACTAAATTGATTAAACACTCTGCTCTTGTAGGAATTATTATTTTTATTATTATTATTTATTGGATTTGTATACCACCCCTCTCCGCAGACTCGGGGCGGCTAACAACAGTGGTAAAACAACATGAACAATCCAATTAATAAAAACAACTAAAAAACCCTTATTATTAAAAACAAACAAACAAACATACACACAAACATACCATGCATAACTTGTAGTAGCCTAGGGGGAAAGGATAACTTAACTCCCCCATGCCTGGTGACAAAGGTGGGTCTTAAGTAATTTGCGAAAGACAAGGAGGGTGGGGGCCGTTCTAATCTCTGGGGGGAGTTGGTTCCTGAGGCCCGGGGCCACCACAGAGAAGGCTCTTCCCCTGGGGCCCGCCAAACGACATTGTTTGGTCGACGGGACCCGGAGAAGGCCAACTCTGTGGGACCTTATCGGCCACTGGGATTCGTGCGGTAGAAGGCGGTTCCAGATATATTCTGGCCCAATGCCATGTAGGGCTTTAAAGGTCATTACCAACACTTTGAATTGTGACCGGAAACCGATCGGCAGCCAATGCAGGCCACGGAGTGTTGTAGATACGTGGGCGAATCTAGGAAGCCCCACGATGGCTCTCGCGGCCGCATTCTGCACGATCTGAAGTTTCCGAACACTTTTCAAAGGTAGCCCCATGTAGAGAGCATTGCAGTAATCGAACCTCGAGGTAATGAGGGCATGAGTGACTGTGAGCAGTGATTCCCTGTCCAAATAGGGCCGCAACTAGTGCACCAGGCGAACCTGGGCAAACGCCCTCCTCGCTACAGCCGAAAGATGATGTTCCAATGTCAGCTGTGGATCGAGGAGGACGCCCAAGTTGCGGACCCTCTCTGAGGGGGTCAATAATTCCCCCCCCCCCAGGGTAATGGACGGACAGATGGAATTGTCCTTGGGAGGCAAGACCCACAGCCACTCCATCTTGTCTGGGTTGAGTTTGAGTTTATAGACACAGAAACATGATTTCTTGAGTAAAGCTTTTCGAGTTAGGAAGAAATCCCTCTGAGCTGAGCTGCTCCCATGTTCAGAAGCTCTCTGCTTTTCTCAGACTTCCAGTTTATTTTTTATAACAAGTTTCTTGTGTATACAAGTACTGTACAAAATATTAACTTTTACTGATTTGGTTACAATGAATAAATGGTTAATACAAAACATATAATTTACAGAGAGATGTCAAGGTGTGAAGAGTATCTAATTAAGTTTTTACCTTAGACAAACAGAAGAATTTTAATTAATTTATATAGACAGAAGCTGAGTAAATAATCTTTTCATTAAGCTGAGTAAAAAAGTAGGCTGCTTAGTCAATATCAACCAGTCAGGCATTCCACATTTTTGGCAAATATTGATAATCAACCTACAGTTCTATTTAGAGTAAAGATCCCCAGCTCTTTCTATTGTTCTAGTTAAGAGTAAAGCTTAATACAATTGTGTGTAATTGAGTACATAAGTTTGCTATAAGAATAAACTGCAACTGACTGAGAGGAAAGGACTTCGGAGAGGGGCGGCTTACAAATCCAATTAAATCTAAATCTTCTTTGCTTGGAAAAGCTTTACTCAGAAATCATGTCTGTGTTTGTGATTACAGTACTACAGACTAGAAATAGAGTTGGAATGGAATAGGATGGGGATAGGATAGAATTATTTATTGGCTAAGGGTTATCGGACACACAAGGAATTTGTCTCCAGTGCAGAAGCTTACAGCGTATATATAAACAGCAAGTCATTGGTCATAAATCATAATTACAGTCATTAATTGTAAGTTACAAACAATTAGAGCAATAATCTTCCGGATCTAAGGCCTCCATTTTGAATGCTCCAAAACAAAGGGAAGCTGCATGTCAGGAGTTTGGGGGATGGGATTTCTTTTGCTGCTTTTTATCTTTACCCCCATTTCAAGGGAGGGCGGTAGATGATGCAGTAGGCAGTTGAACTGGCTAGGATACCCTGCAGAGACCCCATGCAAATAAATTTAAATAAATATGCAAGTCCTTACTTGGGCGAGGTCAGAAAGCTTACCCAGAATTTATTTTAAAGGATCTGCCTTGGCTTGGAGTTTGTTTAGCACAGTGATTTTCAACCTTTTTTGATCCACGGCAAATTTTTTACATTTACGAAACCCTGGGACACATTGAGGGGGGAGGCTAAAAAATGTTTGGACAAAAAAGTTTTCTCTCTCTTCCTCCCTTTTGCTCTATTTCTCTCTCCCTCCCTCTTTCTCTCCCTTCTTTTTTCTCTCTCTCCATCCCTCTTTCTTTCTCTCTCCCTTCTTCTCTTTTTTGCTCTTTCTCCCTACCTCCCTCTATGTCTTTCTCTCTCCCACCTTCCCTCCCTCTTTCTCTCTCTTTCTTTCTTTCGTAGAAACATAGAAGTCTGACGGCAGAAAAAGACCTCCTGGTCCATCTAGTCTGCCCTTATACTATTTTCTGTAT
The DNA here is from genome assembly GCF_031021105.1 of Erythrolamprus reginae. Lineage (NCBI taxonomy): Eukaryota > Metazoa > Chordata > Lepidosauria > Squamata > Dipsadidae > Erythrolamprus > Erythrolamprus reginae. The sequence goes on along the minus strand of NC_091951.1, from coordinate 13,670,105 downwards.
TTTATCTTAGGATGGATATATGTTTATCCCAGGCATGTTTAAATTCAGTTACTGTGGATTTATCTACCACGTCTGCTGGAAGTTTGTTCCAAGGATCTACTACTATTTCAGTAAAATAATATTTTCTCATGTTGCTTTTGATCTTTCCCCCAACTTTCTTTCTCTCTCTTGCTCTCTCTTGCTTTCTTTCTCTCTCTTGTTCTCTTTCTTTCTTTCTCTCTCTCTTGTTTTCTTTTTCTCTCTCTTTCTCTCTTTCTCTCTCTCTTGCTTTCTCTCTCTTCTCTTTCTCTCTTTCTTTCTCTCTCTTTCTCTCTCTCTCTTGTTTTCTCTTTCTTTCTCTCTTTCTCTCTTTCTTTCTTTCTCTCTCTCTTGTTTTCTTTCTCTCTCTGAGCTTGACGGCACACTGACCATGTCTCACGGCACACTAGTGTGCCATGGCACACTGGTTGAAAAACACTGGTTTAGCAGTCTAAGGTTTTAAAAGCAAAAGTTTGTAAATATGGCCGAGATGAGAAAGAAAATCAGGTTTTGATGGCAATCGAGGTGTTACAGAGAGCCATACAAATAAATTTAACAAATAAATTCAACAAATAAATACTTATGTCCTTCCTTGGGCTCTAGACTACAAAGTTTCCGAGCATTTGTCGTTAGCGATCTGCATTTGCTTTGAGCTTGTTTTGCAGTGTGATGTTTCAGATGAACGTGTTTTTTTGTAAATATGGCGGAGATGAGAAGGAAAAACAGGTTTTGATGGCAATCAGGGTGATTCAGAGGCCCATACAAATACATTTAACAAATAAATACACACATCTTTCCTTTGGCTAGGCCAGAAAACTTCCCAGCATTTCTCTTGTTAGGGATCTGCCTTGGTTTTGAATGTTTTGCAGTCTAGTATCTCTAATAAGATAAGATAACCTTTATTGCCACATTTTTTTTTCTGCAATCAGGCTGGCACACATTAAAAAAATGAAATTCTGACGCCCGCTCTCAAAAGAAATGTGTGTGTGTGTACCCATGCATATATATGCACATACATGTACGTATGAGCTCTCTGTGTCAGTGTATAAGAAATTATGAGCTAGGATAGCTGTAGCAAGTCAGCCAATGGGAACTGTTTGGTGACTAAGAAACAGGATCTGTGGTGAGCCATGAGAAGACTGCTCGGAGCCTGGGCGTGGCTTAGCTTATCTGGTCTGATATAAGAGTTAGTTTTGTCCCTGCATCATGAATTCTGTACTTATCTGCTGCTGGATTTTGAGTTCTGGTTGTTCTGATCCTGCCTTCTGCTGTATGGGCCTTGTATACTTGCATCATGCTTTATATTATTGTACATAATGAAGTTTCTTCTATAAAGGAGTGTGAGTGTAATTATGAGCCGGGATATCCATAACAACAAGTCAGCCAATGGGAACTGTTTGGTGACTAAGAAACAGGATCTGTTGTGAGCCAGAGGAGACTGCTTGGAGCCTGGGTGTGACTCGGTGTATATACCATATTTTTGTGGAGTTTAAGCTGCACCTCCCCACCCAAAAAGAGGGTGGGAATGTTGGTGCATCTTATACACTATACATCCATTTTTGGCCTCCCGAAACCCCTCCACCATGTACAATTTTTGAGAAAAATGAGCCCCTTTTTTGCAAAAACAGGGTGTGCAGATGGTTTGGGAGGCCTGCAGAATGCTCCTGGGGGCCAGAAAGGACAAAATCTTTTTTTTCTTACTTACCTCTTCAAAATCTTGGTGTCTCTTATACAGTGGTGCGTCTTATAGTTCGAAAAATGTGGTTTATGTATATATGTTTTTCTCTCAAGTCACCTGGCATGCCCAAATATGGGAGGAAGCATACTGCTTCCTTTTGCCTTTCAGTCCCACTCCAGGAGCCATTCAGACACCACATTTGTAAAGAACTGATTTTCCAATAATAATAATTAATAATAATTTATTAGATTTGTATGCCGCCCTCTCCGGAGACTTGGAGCGGCTCCAAACTTGTAAAGAACTGATAAAGAAATAAAAGGAGACTACTATAGATCTATTTTGAGATTTTTGGCTCTCATCAGCCAGCCATACCCTTCTAGGATTTGAACCTGGGCGGTTTTGCCTTGCTAGGCAGTGTTTTTATCCTCTAGGTACCAAGTAACTCTACAGAAAAACATGGAATCTTTCCCTGGCTCAGCTGATGAAAGGGAGCAGAGGCTGTGGCTTAGAGGGTTAAAGCACTGCCTAGCCAGGCAAAACAGCCCAGATTCAAATCCTAGAACGGTATATGGCTGTTGTGGTTAGCTCTGGCCCAGCTCCTGCCCCAAGGACTGTGGATGTGGGGGAGACATCCACATGCTGCAGGCCTGTTTTGCCCCCGGTGGAATCTGATGATGAAGGCTCCTCTGACCAAGAAGACATGAGTGTCAGGGAGGAGGAGAGTGGGGCAAACAGCTCAGAAGGAGATCAATTATCTAGCTCCTCCTTGGATTCAGAACAAGAGTTAATGATACAGCCAGGCATGCAGAGAGCGATGCATAGGCAACAACAACTGAGATATTATTATCAAAGAAAATGAGGCCACCTGTGGTTGGGTGGGGCTGTGGTGATTAGTGAGGCTGCTATAAATAGCAGCCTGTGGGTTTGGCCATTCTGGAGGATTATCTGATCATTGTGTTTCATGCCTGCCTTGCTGACTTCGACCTTTGTGTGCTGATTTTTCCCCCGCTTTGAAACTAACCCAGAGCAAAGTGTGTTTCACTTTGTGAAAGAAGGACTGTGAATTGCCTCACAGCTGCAAGCTAAGTATCACAGAACTGATAAGGGACTTGTACAAATTACCAATTTGTTTGGAGACGAGTGCTCTTTGCTATACCAAAAGAGGGCTTGGTTTAAGTGAATTTTCATTATAAAGAACATTGTTTTGAATTTTCAAACGTGTGTGTGTCTGAAATTTGTACCTGTGAATTTTTGGGAGGAGTCTATCAGAGAGCCCGACAGAACAATAGCTAGCTGACGAGAGCCAAAAAGCTCAAAATAGATGTATACTAGACTCCCTTTATTTCTTTATCAGTTCTTTGCAAGTTTGGAATATGAATGTGTGTGTGTGTATTTATTTATTTATTTATTCAAGTCACCCTGGTATATCCAAATAAGGGAGGAACACACAGCTTCCTTTTTGCCCCTCAGCCCCACCGGGGGCCATATTCTAAGGCAGATAAACTTTTTATAGCTGACAACTATAATTTATAAGTGTAACATATTTTTGCTGATAATTTTCTCGCCTCAGCTGGTCATAGAAACATAGAAGTCTGACGGCAGAAAAAGACCTCATGGTCCATCTAGTCTGCCCTTATACTATTTCCTGTATTTTATCTTACAATGGATATATGTTTATCCCAGGCATGTTTAAATTCAGTTACTGTGGATTTATCTACCACGTCTGCTGGAAGTTTGTTCCAAGGATCTACTGCTGTTTCAGTAAAATAATATTTTCTCATGTTGCTTTTGATCTTTCCCCCAACTAACTTCAGATTGTGTCCCCTTGTTCTTGTGTTCACTTTCCTATTAAAAACACTTCCCTCCTGGACCTTATTTAACCATGGATTTCAAGGACCAGGAGACAGATGTATACTGGCATCGCAGGCTAGTGTTCTTGCCATTTGAGTCTGAGAGTGAGATTAAAGGGAAGTTGGAGCCTGGAGAACCACCAGAGACTATAGAACCCCCAATGATGGTATTGTTTGAATCAGAGGACAATGAGGAATTTGTGGATCAGGACCGACCCCCTGTTAGATGCAAGGATCAGGAGGATGAGATCTAGGCATGAATATCTCTCTAGAAGGGTTTTTTTGGCATTGAATAGATCTATGGGACACTTGGCCATGCCTTGCCAAGGGACAGGCTGATGAGAAAGCGGGTGTGATGAACAACGTTTCAACAATGGCATTGGGAAGTGGGCTTTATGCTTTCACAGATCTTCTCCTTGTCTGTTCCAAATTGTCTGAGCTCTTCTGAACTGTAAATTTTGCCAGTCTGTCAGCAAACATTCCAAGAACTGTGATTAATGACTCTGGGCTCGGCAGCCTGCATCTCTGTTATCTCCACTTATTGCCAAAGGCTTCCAGCAGGAGATTCTTTTGTATTAACTCATTGCTTCCTTGGATTTGTGTCTAACTATGATATTTTTTGAAATAATCATTGTTTGAAAAGAGGTATATCTCTGTGTGTGATTATATATATATAATATATAAAATTCAGCAAAAATATGTGATACATATATATATATCACATGTTTTAGCTGAATTTTTAAAATTAAGGGAGACTAGGATAGCACTATTTCGGCCTTGTTCTGGCCTCATCAGCTAGCCATACTGGGATTTGATCCCGGGGCTTCTGGCTTGTAAGGCAGAGAATTAAGTTTAAGTTTAATCAGATTTGTATGCCGCCCCTCTCCGCAGACTCTAGGCCACCAGATCTGATCCCTGATTAACCTCTAGGCCACCAGATCTGATCCCTTCAGCTTTGTACCAGGGAGGGGCTATATGCTATATATCAGGGTAATCCAACAATACACCAGGGTGATTCGACACAAAAATATGTAACCCTGAACCGGGGTGGCGCAGCAGGTAAAGTGCTGAACTGCAGGCCACTGAAGCTGACTAGATCTGAAGGTCAGCAGTTCAAATCTCATCACCGGCTCAAGGTTTACTCAGCCTTCCATCCTTCCGAGGTTGGTAAAATGAGGACCCGGATTGTGGGGGCAATATGCTGGCTCTGTTAAAAAGTGCTATTGCTAACATGTTGTAAGCCGCCCTGAGTCTATGGAGAAGAGCGGCATAAAAATTGAATGAATGAATGAAAAATATGTAACCCTTCCTTGGTGCAGACCTGAAGGGATTGGATACTGTAGCCTAGAGGATAATTCTCTGCCTTACAAGGCAAAGGTTGCAGGTTCAAGTCCCAAATTTTGGTTCAAGGCCAAAATAAGGCTGAAATAGATTTTCACGGGTATATGTATGTAGATTGTTCTGAGTTCGGGTTTTGCACGGGGCAAAACCCGAACTCAGAACAATCTACACACACACACACATACACACATATATATGTCACATGTTTTTTTGCTGAATTTGAAAATTAAGGGAGACTAGGATAGATCTATTTCGGCCTTATTTTGGCCTCATCAGCTAGTCATACCCACTGGGACTTGAACCTGCAACCTTTGCCTTGTAAGGCAGAGAATTATCCTCTAGGCTACAGTATCCAATCCCTTCAGCATATATATATATGTGTGTGTGTGTGTGTGTGTGTGTATGAGAGGAACTTAATGCTTCCTTTTGCCTTTCAGCCCAACCCAGGACCATTTCCAAGTCAGTTAATTTTTTCATAGCCAACAAACTATATTCTGTATGTTTCATATTTTTGCTGATCTATTTTGGCCTCATTGTGGCCTCATCAGTTAGCCATACCCTCACTGGGATTTGATCCTGAAGCCTCTGCCCTGTAAGGCTGAGAATTAACCTCTAGGCCGCAGGATCTTACAAGGCAGACATATCTGTTTTCGTAGATTTTCACAGGTATAGGTATTTAGATCTTGGCATATTCAGGTTTCTTCCCGTGTAAGGTTCAGAGAATCCTAGCGATATTTCAACGAGGTCCCACTCGTTATCTTCAGGCTGGTGCTTTCGGCTTTGTGCTTGGATGAACAAAGTGTGATCTGAGCTGCTGTCCCTCTATAAATACTGGTGGGTGGGTGTGGTGTGCTGGCTCAGCTGCTGCAAGCATGTTGGTTGGCTGTGTTGAAACTTCCTGATTATTTGGTGGGGTAGCACCTTGAGTAATTGATGCAGTTGATGTATACAGATTAGTTGATGTTTGCAGATAAGGAGTGACATCCTGAGTAGTACTACACAGGAAGAAAATTCGAATAAGCCAAGACACAGACGCACGTGGGTGCAAACACACACACACACACACACACTTAATTGGATTTATAGACTGCCCTTCTCTGTAGACTCAGGGTGGCCTACAAAACAAGAATAATACAAATAGAACATGTAAGGAACCTAAATGTTAAAACACATCTAACTCTAATGAAAAAAACCCAGTTATTAAAAAAAACCCAACCATCATTCATTACATCATTCATTACATCACAATTATGCAGAGGGCCAGAGCTGGCTGTCGATGTTTATTGGCCCCAAGCCTGCCGGCAAGGGTGAGTTTTTAAAACCTTACGAAAGGCCAGGAGGGTGGAGGCAGTATGAATCTCTGGGGAGAAGTTGATTCCAAAGGGCCAGAGCTGCCACAAAGAAGGCTCTACCCCTAGGTCCCACCAAGTGGCATTGCTTAGGCAATGGGATATGAAGCAGGCCAACTATGTGGGACCTGACTGGTCGCTAAAATTCAAGAGGCAGGAGACAGTCACATAAGTAACCTGGTCCTAAGCCATGTAGGGCTTTATAGATCATGACCAATACTTTAATTGCGTTCGGGCACCAATCGGTAGCCAGTGCAGCTCGCGGGATGGTATTGAGATATGGGTATACATTGGAAGGCCCACAACAGCTTCATGGCTGCATTTTGCACTAACTGCAGTCTCCAAACATTCTTTAATTAAAGGTATCCCCATGTAATCTGGGCCTTGAGCTCAAGCTGCTGCTACTCAGTGCCAGGTCGGTGGTTAATAAAGCTGTCCTCATCCGGGACTTGATCCTGGAGGAGGAGGCCGACCTGGTATGTGTGACTGAAACCTGGCTGGGCCCAGAGGGAGGAGTTCCTCTCTCTGAAATTTGCCCAGCTGGGTTTCAGGTATGGCACCAGCCGCGACCCCAGGGAAGGGGGGGAGGGGTGGCTATTATAGCCAAGGAGAATTTTCGCCTACGTGGACTCATTGCTCTTGAGATTGCAAGTTGTGAGTCCCTCCTGGTAAAGTTGGACCTAGGGGTTCAGGTGGGCTTGTTGCTCACGTACCTGCCTCCCAGCTGCATGACAACAGCCCTGCCTGTGTTGCTTGATGTGGTGGCCGGGTTGGCGGTGGAGTTCCCCAGACTCATTGTCTTGGACTTTAATCTGCCATCACTCGGCGAATCCTCTGGGTTGGCACAGGAGTTCATGGCCACCATGACAGCCATGGACCTGACTCAAGTAGTTCAGTGTCCGACTCATGAGAGGGGACACACACCCGACATGATATTTCTCTCGGAGCAATTGAGTGATGGTCTGAGATTAAGGGGCTTAGATGTTTTGCCTTTGTAATGGTCAGACCATTTTCTGCTACGGCTTAACATTGAGGCTCCAATCCTGGCCTGCAGGGAGGCGGAACTGACTAGGTGGTTCCGCCCCAGACGCCTCATGGACCCATAGGGCTTTCAGAGGGGGCTTGGGGTTTTACCAGATTCACTTGTGCACAGTTCGGCAGAGTCTCTTGCTGTGGCCTGGAACAAGGCTGCGACGGAGGCTCTTGACTGGATTGCGCCGTTGCGACCTCTCTGCGGCACTAGATCCCGGTGCGCTCCTTGTTTCACCAAGGAACTCCGGGTGTTGAAACGCCTGAAGAGACATCTGGAGAAGCGGTGGAGGAAAAGTACATCTTAAGAAGAGGCAAAAAAAAAATCTTGAACACCCGGTTCTTATCTAGAAAAGTTCTTATGTAGAGACGTTCTTAAGTAGAGGTACCACTGTATAATATACATTGTCTGTCTGTCTGTCTGCCTATACACATACCATATACAGATGCGCTATCTGTCTCTCTATCCACACACAAATATACATACAATATTAATCACAGAGAGGGTTCGCAATTTGGGCGTCCTCCTCGATCCACAGCTGACATTGGAACATCATCTTTCGGCTGTGGCGAGGAGGGCGTTTGCCCAGGTTCGCCTTGTGCACCAGTTGCAGCCCTATTTGGAGAGGGACTCACTGCTCACAGTCACTCATGCCCTCATCACCTCGAGGTTCGATTACTGCAACGCTCTCTACATGGGGCTACCTCTGAAAAGTGTTCGGAAACTTCAGATCGTGCAGAACGCAGCTGCGAGAGCCAACGTGGGCTTTCCCAAATACGCCCATGTCACACCAACACTCTATGGCCTGCTTTGGCTGCCAATCAGTTTCCGGTCACAATTCAAAGTGTTGGTCATGATCTTTAAAGCCTTACATGGCTTTGGACCAGATTACCTCCGGAACCGCCTGCTACCGCACGAATCCCAGCGACTGATAAGGTCCCACAGAGTTGGCCTTCTCCGGGTCCCGTTGACTAAACAATGTCGTTTGGTGGGCCCCAGGGGAAGAGCCTTCTCTGTGGCGGCCCCAGGCCCTCTGGAACCAACTCCCCCCGGAGATTAGAATTGCCCCCACCCTCTCTGTCTTTCGTAAACTACTCAAGACTCATTTATACTGCCAGGCATGGGGGAGTTGAGATATTCCTTCCCCCTAGGCCATTACAAGTTATGCATGGTATGTTTGTGTGTATGTTTGGTTTTATAATAAGGGTTTTTAGTTGTTTTATTATTGGATTGTCACATGCTGTTTTTATCATTGTTGTTAGCCACCCCGAGTCTACAGAGAGGGGCGGCATACAAATCCAATAAATTATTATTATTTTTATTATTAATGATTGATTAAAACACAAATGAACATGTGTTTGTAAATATAGTGGAGATAAGGCAAAACAGTGGCAATGGGTTGTTGCAGGAGAAGCTGCATTGTAAGTTGAGTTCAGTGTGTTAAGAACGAAGCCTTACCAGACTTCAAAGGCACATTTGCCTAACTATTAGATGCAGCCTGTGGAAGGAAGAATCTGGAGGAATATGGCCTTTGTCCTTTCTCTGCATAGCGGAGATTCCAAGCTGCTCTGTCCCTTTGATCCCTAGGAAAAAGCCCCTCCCTCCTGTGGGCTGCAATCTGTCAATCTACCTCCAGAGGACAGACTCAGAATCCAGAGAGGACCTTGACAGACTCAAATACTGAGCCCAAACCAGTAAAATGAAATTCAACACGGAGAAAATTAAAATCCTACACCTAGGTAAGAAGAATCAAAAATACGCATACAAACTGGGTGAAACCACACTCAATAGCAGCAACTGGGAGAGGGATCTCGGAGTCTTGGTAGACAGCCAACTGGATAGGAGCCAGCAGTGTGCAGCATTGTGCAGCATTGTGCAGCAGCCACCAAAAAGACTGCTGCAGCACTATGCAGCAGCAGACCTAAGCTGCATAAATATAGGAATACAATCAAGGACCAGACAGCAGAGTATACAGCAAACCTGGAAAACAGGTTTAGGAAATAATGGAATTATCAGAGAATTCATGAAAAAACCCAGAATAAATCGGAGGGGGGAACACTGTATTAAAATATTGAAAAATCAGGGGAAAATAATGTTTTCTTTAAAAAATGGACCGTGCTGCCTGGCAGAGTCAAGTAAAAATGAGCATAACTATGGCAACAACTTGCTTCCTCAGCTAGATATTTCTCCATGGCTTAGCCATTTGGTATGCCGATGATACCCAGTTATACATCTCCACCCCATGTCCCGTCAACGAAGCAGTGGAAGTGATGTGCCGGTGCCTGGAGGCTGTTGGGGCCTGGATGGGTGTCAACAAACTCAAACTCAACCCAGACAAGACGGAGTGGCTGTGGGTCTTGCCTCCCAAGGACAATTCCATCTGTCCGTCAATTACCCTGGGGGGAGAATCATTGACCCCCTCAGAGAGGGTTCGCAACTTGGGCGTCCTCCTCGATCCACAGCTCACATTAGAGAAACATCTTTCAGCTGTGGCGAGGGGGGCATTTACCCAGGTTCGCCTGGTGCACCAGTTGCGACCCTATTTGGACCGGGAGTCACTGCTCACAGTCACTCATGCCCTCATCACCTCGAGGCTCGACTACTGTAACGCTCTCTACATGGGGCTACCTTTGAAAAGTGTTCGGAAACTTCAGATCGTGCAGAATGCAGCTGCGAGAGCAATTATGGGCATCTCTAAGTATGCCCATATTACTCCAACACTCCGCAGTTTGCATTGGTTGCCAATCAGTTTCCGGTCACAATTCTAAGTGTTGGTTATGACCTATAAAGACCTTCATAGCACCAGACCAGATTATCTCCTGGACCGCCTTCTGCTGCATGAATCCCAGCGACCAGTTAGGTCCCACAGAGTGGGTCTTTTCCGGGTCCCGTCAACTAAACGAGGCCGCTTGGCGGGACCCAGGGGAAGAGCCTTCTCTGTGGCGGCCCCGGCCCTCTGGAACCAACTCCCCCAGAGATTAGAACTGCCCCCACCCTCCTTGCCTTTCGTAAGCTACTTAAAACCCACCTCTGCCGCCAGGCATGGGGGAATTGAGATACTCTTTCCTCCTAGGCCGTTACAATTTTATGCATGGTATGTCTGTATGTCTGTTTGGTTTTTATTATAATGGGTTTTTAATTGTTTTTAGTATTGGATTATTATTATATGCTGTCTTATTATTGTTGTTAGCCGCCCCGAGTCTTCGGAGAGGGACGGCATACAAATCCAATGAATGAATGAATGAATGAATGAATGAATGACAAACTGTGCCTTAACTGGGTTGCACGTTCCAGGGAAATGTCAAGGAAATATCAGGGAATTTCAAAATGCTTTCCTTCTGGACATCCTGAGAGAGATACTCTAAAAAGCTTTGGTCAAACCACAGCACAGAGAAAGTGCAGAAGAGAGCAGCCAGGATGATAAGGGGACTGGAAACTTAAACATACAAAGAGCGGTTGCAGGAACTGAGGTTGGCCTGTTTGGCAAAGAGAAGGACCAGGGGTGACATGTAGCAGTATTGAGGGGATGCTACAGAGATGAGGGGGGTCAGGCTGTTTTCCAAGGCATCAGAAGGCCAAACAAGGAATAATGGATGGAAGCTGACCAAGGAGATATTCAGCCTGGAAGTGAGGAAAAACTTGCTGACGGTGAGAGCGATCAACCAGCAGAACAGCTTGCCAGTGGAGGTTGTGAGAGTCCCAACACTTGCGATCTTCAAGGGGAGATTGGACTGCTATGGTGTAGGAACTCCTGCTTGAGCTGTGGGTTGGACTAGATCAGTGTTTCCCAACCTTGGCAACTTGAAGATATCTGGACTTCAACTCCCAGAATTCCCCAGCCAGCATTCGCTGGCTGGGGAATTCTAGGAGTTGAAATCCAAATATATTCAAGTTGCCAAGGTTGGGAAACTCTGGAGTAGATGATCTGCAAGGTCCCTTCCAACTCAAATAAATAAATAAACAAACAAACATATAGAATTTGGGGAATATACACACACACAGAGACACATTTACAACCTTTGCTGCATCCCCATGCTCACATGATTTAAATTCAGCTGCTTGACAATTGGTTCATATTTATGATGGTTGCTGAGTGCCTGGTTCTTGTGATCCCCTTTTGTGACCTTCTGACAAGCAAAGTCAATAGGGAAACCGTTTAACAATCGTCTTACTATCAAGCCGGTGCAAAAGTTGGTGATAAATTAATGGCATGCCACACTGTCTGTTGTGTTTGGGCTTGGGCCAGCTGTTGCTCCCACAGATGGGAGAGATGCGGCACAAAGTGAGTGTGAAAGCCTGGCTGACAGCCAGGAAGACGTGGCAGACAGCCAGGAGGATGAGGCCTCTGGTTCAGAGGAGTTGGCAGACAGCACGCAGGACCCAGCAGACAGCCCAGGGGATTTGGCATGCAGTCACTCAGACAGTCTTTCGTCCTTGGATTCCTCTGCAGACCAATTCATAGACATGCGTAGCCGAAGAGCTAAGCAAAGGAGGGCTCAATTGAAGGATTATTACAGGTGATCAGAGTAGCACCTGGGCTGGGTGTGGTTCTTATACTGAGGGCTGGGTGTGGTTCCCTTAATGAGGGCTAAAGGTATAAAAGGGAACAGAGGCACAAGGCAAACTGTGGCTGTTCATCTGTATTGCTTTGTGGTTGCTGCTCTGAAGTTTCTGTTCCTTGCCTTTGGATTTCAACCCAGCCTTTTCAGGCACGTGGGAGGTGAAACCTCTGGGACTTGCTGTTTGCTCTACAGCAGAGGTCCCCAACCTTTTTTGCACCAGGGACCGGCTTTAAGCTAGACCAGTTTTCCATGGCCCGGTGGGGGGGGGGGAGCTAGCTGTCAGCGGCGCCGTAAAAGGGGCGATCAAGAGAGGAATGGGTGAATGAATGGACGGAGGGTGGGAAGGAAGGAAGGAAAGAGGGAAGGGACAGGAACAGAAGAAGGGTGCAAAGGAAGCAAGGAAAGGTGTGAAAGGGGAGAGTAAGAGAGGAAGGAGTGAAAGAAGGGAATGAGGGAGGAAAGAAGGGAGGAAGGAAAAGGAAAGCAAGAAATGGAGGGAGGAAAGGAAGGAAAGAAAGAAAGAAGGGGGGAAGGGACAGGAACAGAGGAAGGAAGGAAGGAAACTTATGAAAGGGGAGAGTAAGGGAAGAAGGTAGGAAGGAGAAAGAAAAGAAGAAATAGAGGAAGGGAAGGTAAAAGAGAGAAAGAAAAAGAGCAAGAAAAGCAAGAAAGAGAGAAAGAAAGGCAACTTCAAAGAAAGGCTCACTGAGCATCTCTCACTCTCTCTCTCTTTCTATCCCTCTTTCTTTCTTTCTCTTCCTTTCTCTCTCTCCTCTTCCTTTATCTCCTCTCTCTCTCCCTCTCTCTTTCTCTCCCCCCTCTCTCCCCTTTCCCTCTCTCTTTCTCTCTCTCCCTCTCTTGCTATCTCTCCCCCCTTTCCCTCTCTCTTTCTCTCTCTCCCTCTCTTGCTATCTCTCCCCCCTCTCCCTCTCTCTTTCTCCCTCTCCCTCTCTTTCTCTCTCTCTCCCCCTCTTTCTCTCTCTTCTCACTTTCTCTCTCTTGTTTTCTTTCTGTCTCTTGCTTTCTCTCTCTCACTCTTTCTTGTTTTCTTTCTCACGCTCTTTCTCTCTCTTGTTCTCTCTCTTGCTATCTCTTTCTCCCCCCCTTTCTCTCACTCTCTCTTTCTCACTTTCTCTCTATCTTGCTGTCTGTTGCTCTCACTCACTCTCGTTCTCCGTTCTTCTCAGCGGTGACGCGCGCACGCCCTGCCCGCCTCACCTTTGCGAGAGCACTTTCGCCCCGGGCTCTCAGCAAGGGGGTTTGCAGGAGAGGTGGGGCCGGCGAAGGTGATATTCAATGTCGGGGGCGCACAGGCGGTTGCACGTGCTCCCTATATCCCTGCTAGCCCACTCGGAATATTCAAAATAAGAAAAGCCTTCGCCGGCAAAGGTTTTTCTTATTTTGAATACTCCGAGTGGGCTAGCAGGGAGATAGGGAGCGCGTGCAACCGCCCGTGCGCCCCCGACATTGAAGACCTCCGCTGAGAAAAGCCTTTGCCGGCATTTCCTCTCGGCGTCAAGGAGGCGCAGCGGCGGGCGGAGAGAGGGAAGGGGGGGGCAGCGGCGTCCCTCCTGGCCTTGGCGGGCCGCCCGACCCTCCCCACCTCCTGCAAACGCGGCGGGCGGCGGGGGGGGAGAGCGAGGAGCCGGTTCCGGCGGGCGCGGGGCTTGGCTGGCTGGCGGGGGGAGCGCCGCTGGTGCTGCGGAAAGGCCGAGGGGGCCCTGGCGCCGCGGACCGGCTGAAAACCCCCAATGGCCCGGTGCCGGTCCGCGGACCGGCGGTTGGGGACCTCTGCTCTACAGATTCAAAGGACTCCTGAAACGTTTCTGCTCCATGCAGGTTGTCTTTGTTTGCTTTTTCC